>NC_025686.1:28123155-28194614 GCF_000633955.1 Camelina sativa | reverse complement strand
CAGAAGAATATAAAAATTTATTACATAATTCAGATCACATATTTGAGTTTTGTAGCAAAGGTCGACTCGAGTCGAGTGTACCAAATCACATGGGATAATTATAATAATGGTCTACTTCGACTTAACATCAAGGTAAGAACATTAATAGTATATAGGTCCCTATAGTCGTGATGTTTAAACTAAAAACATTCAATAATACATTTGCTGTCCTCTTAATTTCATGTTTTGTTTCTTAGTGACTCGCCGACATTGAAGAGGTGAAAACATTCATCATTTTGAGTGAGGAGAAAAAAACAGAAAATAGTAATATTGAACGAGAATTACAGAAACGAGAGAAAAAAACAAACAAAAAAACTTGTGTATTACCTTAGTACGGGTAATAATAAGCTATTAAGGTTCAGAACACCTAGAATTTAATAGTCCACAAAGGATCACAAACCAGAAAATAAGTTGTGTTCCTGCTCTGCTTTATTACAAAACCACACAAGAAACTATCACTTGGTATCTCTCTAGAAAGCAATATAGATAACTTACCAACATAACATAGTAAGAACTCAGGATCCAGATCATCGTCCATACTAGCATCTCAGCATGGCTCATACCGGGTTGAGCACAGACCGGAGTTTCCTCCCCTCACGGTTTGAGTGGAAACTGTGGAATCAGTGTTGAGACCATTGAATGTTCTTGATATCGATACCTTCTTTAACCATTTCATAAAGAGGGCTCATTTCCCTCAACTTCACAACCTGTTTAACCGTAAGTTCGACAGCTTTATCGATCTCTTCCTTGGTGGTAAACCTACCAATCCCAAACCTAATCGAAGTGTGAGCCATGTCCTCATCCACACCCAAAGCTCTCAACACATACGAAGGCTCCAAACTCGCACTAGTACAAGCACTTCCACTAGACACTGCAACTTCCTTCAACCCCATCAACAGACTCTCTCCTTCAACATAAGCAAAAGACAAATTCAGATTCCCTGAATATCTACTCTCCATTGAACCATTCACCACAACACCATCAAGCTTCTCTCTAATCCCATTGAGCAACCTCTCCTGCAACCCTTTAATCCACTTCTCATCATACTCCATCTCCTTCATAGCCAAATCACAAGCAGCTCCAAACCCAAGGATTTGCTGCGTAGCCGCAGTACCACTACGCAAACCCCTCTCCTGACCTCCACCATTCATCAGTGGCTCAAGCCTGATTCTCGGCCTCCTTCTCACAAACAAAGCACCAACACCTTTTGGTCCATAGATCTTGTGAGCACTCATTGACATCAATCCAATATTCCACTTCTTAACATCAACAGGTATCTTCCCAATAGCTTGAGCAGCATCAGTATGAAACGGAACGTTATGCTCTTTACAAATTTGACCAATCTCCTCCATAGGCTGAACCACACCAATCTCATTGTTTACAGCCATAATAGAAACTAGCCCTGTGTCTGGCCTAATAGCTTCTCTCAACATCTCTAAATCGACTAATCCATCAGTTTTCACAGGTAAGTAAGTTACCTCAAAGCCTTCTTGCTGCAAATGCCTACAAGAATCAAGTACACACTTGTGCTCAGTCTGAGTAGTTATAACGTGCTTCTTCGTGTCCTTGTAAAAGTGCATCACTCCTTTAACCGCGGTGTTGTTCGCCTCCGTTGCGCCGGACATGAAAATGATCTCCTTGGGTGAAGCTCCGATCAGTTTCGCGACCTGGATTCGTGCGACTTCGACGGCGTTCTCAGCTTCCCAACCGTAGAGATGCGTACGCGAGTGAGGGTTACCGTACTCATTGATACCAGAATCATTCATCGCATCGAAGACCCTAGGATCAATCGGAGTCGTCGCTTGCATATCTAGATAAAGAGGCCTACCTGAAATTCGAACTCCTTTCATCATAATCGATTCATCCTCGTAATCGGTAGCAGCAGCTGCGGCGGTCGATAGGTGGTGACGCCGGGAAACAACGCCGTGTGGTTTGGATAGAGCTCGGCGGATTGTGGAAGTAATAGCCTTAGACGCCATAGATTCTAAACCTCGGCTCGCGGTTCTTACGAATTTTTCTCTGGTGGTTGAGTGGATTGATTCTCTTCGACTGCTTCGTGGAGAAGAAGAAGCGAAAGGTGAAGACGATAGCGTCACTGGCGGTTTCGTCACGGAGGAAACGTGGTCGTCTCTCAAACCCTAAACTGGAGACGGTGAGAAAGTAACCAAGTCTATGAGAAACAGGCCTGCTAATATATAATGGGCCTATAGTTTGGCCCAATACTTTTTTCTTATCAACGAGGCCCTTGTATATCAGCATCATTATGAACAAAAACGAAAAGGATGAAGAAGCGATAGATGATAAATACGATAAAAATAGAGTGGACTTAGGTCTTTACACTATTTATAGGAATATATTATGACGGTCATATCTTATGTGGTTTTCAACTGTCACAAATTTCCTTTTTTTCTATTTTCTCATATTTTCCTATTTTCTTTTTCTTTTTTCCTAAAATTAAAATTAAGAACAAGATAAGGACAAAGTAATTAAAATTAAGATTTAGAAATCGAATCCTAGGAGGGAGCAAACGATGATGATCGATCGGGTCATAAATTTGCTTCCAAAAAACCTGCAAAAGACAAAGATGAAGAAAAAACTTACATATTTAGAGACCGATTAATTAAAAAAAGAGCGAAAAGTAAAAAATCGCGACATGAAATTGATCAAAGACATATAAATACCAAAACCGTAGAAGAGGAAGACGAAGACGATCGGCATTGAAAACAAATCATGTGATGATCGGTTTTGAAAACAAAATCAAATAAAGAAGTTTCGGAAAGTATATCACACCACTCACCATAGTCGCATACTGACTCCGTCGTAGCAGTCATTAAAAACAAAAAATGAAAAAGATGAAGAAACAGCTGAGAGATGATAAATACATTAATAAATAAAGTTGATCTAAGTCTTTATATTATTTATAGGAATATATTATGACGGTCACGATTTCATCTTATGTGGTTTTCAGCAGTCACAAATTTCCTTTTTTTCTTATTTTCCCCTATTTTCCTTTTTTCCTTTTTCTTTCTTTGAAGAGGAGCTGGATTACGAAAAAACTTATAACAGTTTAGTAATTAAAACGTCGTTGTATGAATTTTAATTAAAAGTACAACCAAACAACAACATGGACCGAGTATTAATGGGCTGGGCTTAGTATTATACCACCATATTGAAATTTACTTATAAAACGTTGTCGTTTCAATGTACACACAGACAGTCATACAGTTTATTTTATTGAGGAGCAACGCCATTGATACGGAAGCTATGCTAATCTATAAAAAAACATGATTACTTACATACATCTAGTGCAAGCAACCTCATCCGAAACTTAACAGATTTATGAAATTCAAGACTCCCTACACACCTCTCAATCAAAATAGAATGGGGATCAGCCACTATTTACACACAATATTTCCTACTACCACTTCAGTGAATCTTATATTACATGCTCAGTTCATGTTACACAAATAACAAGGTCGTTTTGTATTTGTGTGTGTTCGGCTTTAAAGTATCCTTGTAATATATAAAGTTCTCTGTCATTAGATTCTTTTGAGGCACGAAACATACAAGTTTTTCATTAGTTTTCTAAAAGTCCAAACTTAAGTAACATTAGACAAGCCTATTAATAAAAAGCCTATGATTAAAATCAGACAATAAAAACGACACCTATCATCATCACTCGAGTGATTTCTTCTCTTTGAGCAACTCTACTACTTTCCTCATGGTCGGCCTATTAATCGGAAACGACGATGTACAAAGCAACGCAACGTCGAGAACTTTCTCTATCTCTTCATATTCTCTCATCGAAAGTTTCATCTTTGGATCCACCAGCTTGCCAATATCTCGATAATTTCCAGTTGGTGAATCTTGATTCATGGCTCCATCTTCTGGTGACGGAAAAGAACACAAAGCTGCTTCCATTGCAAACTTGACAATGTCCTTATTCTCACCAAAACACGAATCGTTCGGTCTTTTTCCGGTAATCAATTCGAGCAAAACCACCCCGAAGCTATAGACATCACTCTTTTCATCCACTTTTGACGTGTAACCATATTCTGTAACCACAAACAGAACAATACAAATTCCAAATAATGTTACTAAAAAATATTGGTTATTCGGTTCAGTTTTGGATACTTTGGTATTTTATAATTCATGTATTTGTAATAAAAGAGTTTATAGAATCGTTACCAGGAGCAATGTAGCCGTAGGTTCCAGCAACACAAGACATGGTAGAAACATCGGAGACACCATCATTGTCTTTTCTCTTTAACGGTTTAGCTAAACCGAAATCAGCAACACGTGGCTTCATCTCATGGTCCAACAATATGTTATTGCTTTTAACGTCACGGTGAACAATCGGCGGAACAGAGTCATGATGTAGATAAGCAAGTCCTTGAGCAGCACCCACCACTATCGAAAATCGTGTCGTCCAGTCAAGTGTAGAAACGGCACGATGTTCTTTCTTCTCGGAATGCAATTCTTTCTCCGAATGCAAAACGTCACCCAAGCTTCCGTTTTCCATGAACTCGTACACCAAGAACCGAAACTCCTCGCCGTTATAGCACATAAGAAGCTTCACGATGTTTCCGTGTCTGACCCGACCCAGTATCTCTACTTCGGATCTGAATACGGATTCCGATTCCGGTTTCTGACCCGGTCCTCCCCAGAGTTTCTTCACCGCAAGCGTTTGGCCTGACTTGAGTTTCACTCTGTAAACCAAACCCGACCCGCCCGACCCGATTATGTTCTCTTCCGTTAATTGCGGGTATATGTCTTCCTCCGTGAACCCGACCCGCTGGAAAATAATTACTTTATTCACCGGTTTCGGTTTTCTCTTGAATAACGGTTTGGTTTTAATGAATAGACAAACCAAAGCTCCGGTTAGTATAACGATGCAGAGGATTGAGATCGCGAGGATGTACCGAGTTTCCGGTTTAGATCGGCAAGGTCTAATCGGATCCAAATTCGGTCCACATAGATTCGGGTTACCCAATAAACTGGATCGAAAAACGTCTTGCTGAAACCCGTAAGGGATCTTACCGTAGAGTTTGTTAACGGAGACGTTGAATTGGTTAAGCTTCAGCTTCAACAACTCCGATGGAATCTCACCGGTGAGTTGGTTATCGGAGAGATCCAAGTAATTCAAAACCGGTAAATCACCGAGTTCCGGTGGTATTCTGCCGCGTAAACGGTTATTCGAGAGATTCAACTCGGTTAACCGGGTGCACGAACTCACCGAACTCGGAATCTCGCCGTCGAGCATGTTCTCCTGCATCTCTAGTCTCTCTAGATTCTTCAATTTGTTGATGCAATTTGGAAGAGATCCTGAGAAACGGTTGCGGCTAAGATCGATGACTCTGAGATCTCCGAGATCACAGATACTGGCGGGAATCTCACCGGAAAAATTGTTACCGGAGATCTCAAGCTGAGATAGATGACGAGCATTAGATATCGAAGGAGGAATCGAACCTTGTAATTGATTGTTGTTGGCTAGCTCGAGACGAGTTAGAGGAAGCTCCCAAAACCTAACCGGAACTTCGCCGGAGAGTTTGTTATCCGCCATACGGATATAATTAAGCGAACCACAACCGCCGTAAGATTCCGGAATTTTCCCGCTCAATTGATTGTTGAAAGTGACGATACGTTCAAGTTTTCTTCTAAAGCAGAGATACGGCGGCAACTCACCGGAGAATTTATTCGTGGAGACATCGAATTCAGATATACCGGAGAATCGTCCGAGATTCTTAGGTAACGTTCCGGTGAAGCTGTTGTTGAAGATCTTGAACTCGACGAGATTAGGATTCAAAGCAACGACATCTGGTAATCCTCCGGTTAAGAAGTTATCGTTGAGATTGAACGAGATAAGTTGCAGAGCAGCGACTTTAACCGGCAATTCACCGGTTAGATTGTTCTGAGAGACATCGAGATTCCTCAATTCGGTTAAATTCCCGATACTCTCCGGTAATTTTCCAGATAACCGGTTATCATATAACTCAATTTGATTAACCGATTTGAGTCTTCCGATACTCTCAGGTATTTCTCCGGTTAGACCATTCATAGCTAAATCGAGATTCTCTAGCAACGCCAGGTTCATGATCGAATTGGGAATTTCTCCGACGAGGTTTGAGTTAGTTAACCGTAGTTCACTCAGCTTCGTCAAGTTCCCGAAGATGGATGGAATCGGACTAGGCTCGAAACTGATGTAAGCGAGATCCAGACGAGTCAACTCAGTCAGATTACCTAAAAACGGAGGAACGATTCCACTGAGCGGGTTGACGTTGAGGTTCAGAACTTGGAGAGAAATGAGTCTCCCGTAGCATTGAGGTATCTCTCCGGTGAAGAGATTCGATTCCAATTCGAGAACGCGTAGATTACGAAACTCCGGCGAGAATTCAGGTAATTTACCGGAGAAGTTGTTACCGTTGAGGATCAGAACCTGGATTTTGGAACAGAGGGAGAGAGGAGCTGAATCGATCGTACCGTTGAGATTGTTTTGAGAAAGATTGATGTTGATGAGTGTACGTATACGACAGAACCCGTAAGGAAAGCCACCGAAGATATTATAGCCGGAGAGATCGATTGAAGTGACGGTGCTACCGTTTCTGATGTTGTCGTCGCATGTGATTCCCGTCCAGTTACACGGATTACGGTTATCTCCGGTTATGATCCAATCTTGTAAATTTCCATCCGGGTCAAGAAGTCGGGTCTTTTTAACCCGGTTTAGAATCTCAGCATCTCCGTTGGAAGAAACTTGGAGGAAACAAGAAAGAAGAAGAAGAAGTAGAGAGAGGAACAAGGAGAGAGTAGTAGGATTGGTCATCGTGTTGAGAAGATGATGATGAAACACGATGAAAGTGAATAAGGAATGTTGTTATTGATCATAGGAATCGTGATTAAAGAAGAAAGAAAAAAAAAGGTAAGTGACGTTTAAAAGAGATGGTTTATATAAAGATGAACAGATTTGCAGGTTTTTTCCAATGAGACTTTCGCTCGTTTTTGGTTGCTTTTGATTCACATGGGAAGTACCAAAGTAGGTTTAGTGTGAGTGACAGTTTTTTTCTTGAAGTGTTTGTGGAGTCTTAAAGATAAGTTGGAAAGGAATCTAGAAAACTTTTGTTAGTGACTTAATGTTCACTCTTTGAAAACCCCAACATTATCTACTTTCTTTTTTCTAGTTGGGTAGAATTGGATGAACCTAATAATTTAATTAATGTATGGTGTAAAATCGGCTAAATCTTAGAAAGAACATCTCATCATACGTCTAATACAAAAATGGGTTTTTATTGTATATTGGGAATTGAAAATTTTGTCTTTGTTTAAGAGATTTTTAGAACGGTGCGAGTGTGAAGAAAGTGAAATGCAAGCAAAGGCGTGGGTTAAAATGTCCAAATCTCTTTTGGTTTACAATTACAGACAATCCAAGAATTTTGAATGGGAAGGAGTTTGATTAGTGAAATGCGGAGTAAAACCCGAAAACATGAAAATGGAGTAGTATCACGTAAGTTATCATAATAAGAAAACGTATTGTAACGTTTCACCCTTTTAATTCCCACTAATTATAACCGTCTGCTGCTTTTGTGTGTGTGTGTGTGTGAGTTTTCATAATCATAGTTGCATTGTACTAGTCTACTAGATTATATACATTTGTAAGCTTCTATTGGTTGTTTAAGCTTAGATATGCCTTTACATAACAAAATAATTATTCTTGACTTCAGTGTCTTTTGATGTGTTTGATGAATCCAGCGTCAAGAGTCTTTGATGTTTCACTCTTTTGTATTTTGGAAAGCAAAAGCATTTTTTTAAAGGTATATTCTTTGAAAATGCAAATTTGCTTGTAGATACAAACGTAAAATAGTACTACTCTTTCGAATTCGATAGATATACTACAAGATTGTACAAAGAATAAAAGGGTTATAACTAGCATTTCAGTAAAGAAATCATACCAGAAAAGGTTCTTATATGACTTACACATATTGTATTATCGAGAAAAATATTTTATTAAGCCTGAAGTTATTATGTTGTTGATGGTTAATCGGACAACAGTTAGTCAGTTACAGTAGCTTTGACTAGGAAGGAGGATGGTAAGTGTCTCTTAAGTGGATGCATTTACAAACAGAGAATGTTAGGTACTGATGTGTAGACTTTATTACAACAACTCTTTCTTTAGTCTTTAGTTAGGCGCAGTTAATGTCTAATCTTAAACTTTAGTAATAATTTAACAGGCGCAACAAATTTTGTTTTATGTTCGATGTTATTTGTTTTTGTTTCAAGAACATTAGGGAAGAGAAATATTGTAAAAATATTGTAAGAACATTATAGGGGGATCAGGTGAGGGTGGTCTTAGAGGAGAAATATTGTAAAAATATTGTAAGATCAGGTTTTAAGAACTTTTGTTAAAGAGTTAGTTATTGGGAGAACAGATATAAGATCTTAAGATTTAATAATATAATATTCTTATAGAAATTTAAAAATGTTTAAAACTATTTAATAATATAATGTTTATTAATATTCTTATTAAACAAATTACAATTATAAAAATTTATAAAATAACATCTTTTATTAAAATTAAAACTTTTATTAAAATTAAAACTTTTATTAAAATTAAAAAAAAAACAAATTTTATTAGCTTCTTCTCTCCCCCTCTCACACAAATTTTACTTATAATGCACTACCGAAATATATACAAGTTGTAATTATTCATCATAACCATTAATTAGCGGCTATAAGTCTCACATAACCAATTGATATCAAGATTCAAGAGCAGAAGAGCTTCACAATAACATTGGAAGGAACAAATATATTTTTCCATGACATCCGCACATAGATATGTCATATGTGTGACGACTCCGGAAGGAGAAAGCGGGTTGAAATCTTCTTTCTTATTGTCCAAAACTCTCCTTTTTGTAGATTTGAAGGGAAAGTCGAAGCCACTCATCACTTGGATCACCAGTAGCCTGGATCATCAACCACTTGGATCACCAGTAGCCTGCAGGGTCAACAGACATGAAAGGTGATTTCTCTGTTGTGGTTGACTGGTCCTCGGCATCAACATTGCCCAAGTCTTCAATCCTTTTGAGAGCTAATTCACATGTTTCTCGAACTTCCTGAGCTGGATCCGAACTCAAGCTTTTCTTTAAAATGTCAACATTACCTGCTAAACCAATGGCTCCAAGAGCTTCCGCTGCCTGTTATATTAATAGCGAATCAGCAATTTGTAAGGATCACAAAAAGAGCTTATACTAATACAGAGGAAACAAGGATCATCTGAGATAAAATCCACCATAAGGATCAAATTGTATACTCAACTCATGTCGAACTATGGGATGCAAGGACATATCATTAAGAACCGACTCAAGAGCAGGAATTGCTTCAGCATCTTGCATCTGTCCCAATGCAAAAGCAGCTTCATGTGCTAACAGATTAGATGAGTCTCTAGATGCTGCAGGAGAATGAAAAAAAAGATAGACGACAAGTTAATCCCAGCGCAATGATCGATAGAAATCTTACCCTACTGAAACTAAAAATAAACACACTCTTGCTCTTTAGAATTTTAAATGTCACATATGAAAGCGAGAAACAATCAGTAATGAGACAGATAGCGCAAAAACGAAATTATGGCAACCACATCCTGATGAACAAAAACTCAAGAATACATAACTAATCTAAAGCTAATCAATCACAAACAGTAACAAAAACCATATCAGTACACATAGACTGAAGAAGTTCTGTCCTGATCAATCATTAACTAAAAGGAAAATGTGGAAACTTGTAGTTCTAGATACATCAAGCAGATAGCTATAAAATTGCAAAGACTCAAAGAATCAAAGTTTTTACATTTGACAAATTCAAGATTTTTCTTAACAACTTCAGTTTTAAGCTTAAAAGAGTAACTCAAAGTTCTTCCTAAAGTATCAATTTTTTTTTACTTTCTAGTACAAATGAAATAATAAAACAAGAAAGAGAAGATTTTGAGAAGCAGAGATTGAAAAACAAACCGAGGATTAGAGCGTTGCGAGGTCCTGCTCCTTTCAAGTTGCGAAGAGAGAAGAGAGCTCTAAACCGCTCTGAGATTGACTGTGACTGATCAACCAATCGCTCACAGAGAAACTTCTCCAAGTTGGCCGTCGACGAAACTGATCCATTAGATTCCATCTTCACTAAATCAGTTTGTGAAAAAAGTCTGGGTTCCGACACGACGAAGACGACGACGATGACGACAACTAGGGTTTTTGTATACGAAAGAGGGGAGAATCCGATTCGTGGAATAAAGACGACGGTGAGAAAAAAAAAATCTCTCGTGATTTCGCCTCCTCGACTTTTCCGGGAGAAGAAGAAAAATAAAAATGAAACAACGATGGAAATGAAAAAAAAAAACGTCCAAAAAATGGACACATCAGCCCAAGAACACAAGGAGAACAGATCTTAATTAAGATCATTTCATCTGCTCTTGTGGACACTATTCACTAAATTTCAATTTTTTAAGACCCAAGATCACATGGGTGATCCCTCTATAAACATGGCCTTAACCATCTTCTAGAAGGCAGTAACAAATTCGTCTTGAAACATTAACTTCAGAATTAAAATGGAAGGGGGCCATTTGGGAAGAAAGACACTAAACTAGAACCACATTCACGTACGGCTCATCGGAATTCGAGGCTTCTCTACTTAATTAGCATTCAATTGTTTTGTTTTGCTTTGGAATATGCAATCGCCGGAAGACACTCCAAGTCGCCGTGAAGACTCTTCTGTCTGAGTAAATTGTACTTTTAGTCAACATTTTGCTTTCCCAAAACATCTCCTAATTTTTCTTACTTCAAAAGAAATGCATTTTTTTAGTCACTATCAGAGTAGTAGTACATTATCCACGCTAAAACTTTATTTTATATAAACACTGGTACGTTCCTTAACAATAAAAGTAATTAACAAAGACTAAATACATTGAATTTATCGAAAAAAATGGATGAGAGAAGACAATAATGTATGTTCGTGGTTTTTCAATTAAAGGCTCATAACTTTAGAAGGTTGTTGAACTGCTCTTCTGGTTTTTTTTTTGTTCTCACTTTGTTTTTTATACACGACACTCTCACTCCACTTATGTGTTGTGTCTCGCTTCTCATGTTAAATCATTTTTATGTACATTGTACGAACCGAACGGAGCGGAACAGAACAGAACAAATCTTCAGTACTGACTGACGACTACTTAACTAACACTGGAACTCCCGCGGAACATTGAGGGTGTAATTAATTCGTCTCTAGTACTATAAATAATTACAACGCCGCGTCTTTTACTTGCTCGAGATATTGGGCTTTAGTCTTTAAAAATAAAGCCCATTTTACTATTTTAGTATTCGAAAATAACATGTGGGTCGGTCGGGCTAAGGCCCGTATATTCCTGGCCTAATTAATATGTATTTATTTTGATGGTGTGGTGTCACGATTTTTTTTCCAAACGGATCATTTATTTACTCACATCCGCATATAAGAACCTTCTCTCACGGACACATATAATTACGGTTGCAAACTTGCAATCATATAAAAACAGATACTAGTGTTTTGGTGTGTGGGACGTTCTCGTGTTTCTGTGTGTCGTGTCTCGTGTGTTCTCTCATTTTGAAAAGAGTATCAATTAAAGCACAAACAAACCACTAAAATTACAGCAAAAGGAGAAAAATGCGAAGACAAAAAAAAAAGTAAAGAAAGGCAAATCTCAATAATGAGTTATATCTCGTGATGCTTTTAACAATCTATCGTGCGTTTTATAGAATGTTTACGAGACACGTGTGGCCAACTCACGTGTCAAAGTTGACTGGGTCTTCCCTATTTGAAGGATACTAATTGGTGGGATTTGGATTCCAAATGAGAAAGAAAAAAAAAAGCTAAAGTTTTTGATTCGTAATTATAACTTTGCTTTAAAATTGTTTTAACTTGATCAAATTCAATTTATCGAATATGTGATCATTCCTATACTGCAAACCTTAACAGAGAGAGTCTCAACGGATACGAGTTTGAGTAGTTGTTTCATATTTATTATCATCAGTCGACATTGTTGTTAAGGCGTGGTTTGCGAAAGCGCATGACTAAAATTTTCAACGTAACATTGATTTCAACCTGTATAATTTGTTTTTAAAAAGCTGATCATAGATATTGTTTGTGTTTATGCATGTGCATAACTTACAATAATGGCTGTAATAATTACATATTAGACAATATTCATTATTAGGAGTTAGATCATGCCTTCTATACAAAATAAAAGAAGATAGATCATGCAAAAATTATATTTATGTTATCTCATGAATAATGTGGCGAGTGAGCTTTACAGCTAATTAATTACTAAAAATTGATTATTTTTTTTAAAAAAGAGGTATATATATATAGTATGTGCTTATAATTCAAAAGGATCAGAAGAAGCATATGGAAACATTTGTCACGTTTGGATTTTTCAAAACTGTCTGTATACAAACGAAAAAAGGGAGCATTAACCAATGTCTCTTCTGCTTTTTGTCATCTCAACGTCACCTCAACATAACACTTTATAAATTTAACCATATAATTAATATGTTATGATAGTTCTTCTCTGGTTACAAGAATATACTTATATTACAATCATGAATTATATATCTTCTGCATTTTTGCTTTTTGAAAAAATAACAAAAAGTACTGCAATCAATCATAATTATATAAGTACGCATTATTACTCGTGAAACTATGAAAGTTCAAAGTGAATCTTTTTATTTGCATATATATGGATGACTAGATGATGTGTTACGAATCTCTACCTAACATCACGTTTGCGATATGACATACAATAATTTCACACATAACACATTACATATAGAGATATATTGACGCACACGTACTACGTACCATGAATCAACTTCAGCTACTAAGGGCATATGCAGCGGTGTGGGACAAATGTTGGTCCCTCAAATATATTAATCTTATTTTCAGAGTTTCTTAAGTTTGATATGAGCATTGGTGTAGGACAAATTTTGGTCCCTCAAATATATTAATCTTAGATTTCATGTATTGACACAAATGGTTTGGTAAAGTGCTTATAAGACCAAGTAAGCTAAACAAAATCAATAGCTCAATTACTATTTATAAATCAAAATATACAAGAGAAATGTCATACCTACGAACAGCAAGACCACCGAGAACTTTGTAACGTAGAGACTCAGCCTGAGTAATGGCACAGAGACCTCTGTTGTTAACCTTTTCAGCATAAAGCTCAACACTGTCTTGAGGAAACTTGAACCTCTTCTGAACAAGTGATGTCAATTCCCTAATTCTCCTCCCCTTCTCACCTTTTAAACCCCAACAACATTTCCCACTTTGATATCAGATCTCAAAACAGACTAAAACAATCAAAAATGCAATAAAGATCAATCAACAAACAACATACCGAGAACGTTCTGAGTACGGGTAGCTCTGATGATAATCTCAGTCCTCATTGGAGTAACCCTAACCTCAACACCAGAGTAACCATCCTCTGCAAGCTCTCTAGTCAGAACCTCATTCAATTCAGCGTAGAACACACCCTCCGCTACAAACTACAACAAACACAATAACCAAAATCAGTTAGAACACACATAGCAAAGCAAGACAAATCCATTGATGAATGAAAGCACAAAAATGAAATCACAAATTCACCTTTCTCTTCTTGCTAATTTGAGTCGCCATATTTGTCTTCAAGCTCGTGTTTGTTATCTCAATACTTTGCATTATGTGCAGGAGCTTTTTATAAATCTCCTAATCTGGAAAACAAGACTCACTCGCCTTCAAACACAAAACAGGGGAAGCAAGCAAGCATATTGCAAAACTGAAAGACAAAAACAACATTAAAAATCAATTTACCTAGCCTTGTATTCTTGTCCTTTCTTCACTTCAATTGCAATTTTATGCTCTGATGAACTACTTCTATCCCTTTGGCGTTGCCTCGGTGTAGGAGACCTGCTCTTCTTGTGCCTACATATATTGGAGATGTGTTAAACTTAAGAGCAGCTTCTTCTAATCTACACTAACGAAATTTAATGGCAATCGAAACTGAAGTGTTACAAAGAAACAAAATTAGCCAGTTTCTAGACTATGTTCTGTATCGCTACATCAAATTCATGAAACAATTTGTGGCATAGAACAAGAATTTCACAAAAACTTGGTTCAAAACCCTAATTCCTAATTCCCGATATCATTGAATCTTGAATCATAATATCATTGATTTCATTGACAATCTAATCTAGATTGAATCTTGAATCATAATATCATTGATTTCAAAAAAGGATTAAAAAGAAACGTTTCTTTGTTTCTTTTTAAATCAGCAGAAGACCAATTCCTGTATCAGTACTCTATAGACGATCACAAATCAGATAAAAGATACAAAATTTCTCATAAGAAGTGAGCAAAATACTAAAAGATAGAAACTTGATTCAATCTGTATAGCTCAATAGAATTTACCTTTGATCAAATTAGAAACTTTAACAATAAAAAGGAGAGAAAACGCGGCAATCAGAAAACTGGAGAAACTTCAGATTCATAGATGACTTCTTCTTTGATTTCCCCACCGCTCTGATGAGATCGATCTTTAAATCAGACACCCAAAAAATCCAATGATCCTCAATAGTATAAAAACTCAGGACACCAATGAAGGAATATAAGATTAAAAAAAAAAATGTTTGTGGAAGTAAATGATATATATATAAGTTATAAACACTTGGGGTTTAAGAGTAACAATGGCGACTGATAAAATTGAAGAGAAGATCAGAAAAAAAAATCGGAGAAAAAGAAAGAAGAAGATGAAGATGCAACTTACCCACATGTTGCCACGTGTTAAGAAGGACGATGGAAATTACGTCCCGTTTATAGATACGTTTCTTCCATATTTCAATCATTTCGATTTAAAATTAAAATTTTAATTATGTAGGACGGTGTGGGAATACGCTGATGCACATGGTCTAACTATTTACGTCCTTTATTTTACTTAAGTTCAGTCACACATGTCAGGGAACACTATCGGTTGACGTACGAAGTCATTGCATTTCAACTCCACTAATCATACATAGTAAGATTACATAATTAATCCCACGAATGCATTACTATAATCCGATCTTTTATGTTATTGTTATGTTTTTATTGGGCACATTAACATATTTTGTATACCACACAAATTATATAGGGATCTTTTTCTTAACTCACTATATAATTCAAACGAAATGGGGAATATCTGGGCCAACACAACATCCACTAATACATAAATTAGGGTAATAATAGGTAAGACCGTTATTATCATCTTACATAATTAGGCACTTTCGTATATTATATAGGGAGTGATAGTAGGTAATGCGATAAGAAATTTTTCGAAATTGTATAAGCGGCTAATACCAAACATATACATTAGCTCTATTAACGGCATATTTTTTCACATATCAAATCAACAAATAAATATCTAAATTATGTAATTGTAATTTACCTTTGGTGTAAGGATTCTCTTAGCAACTACGAGGGATGGGACATAACTATGTCGGGGAAAACAATGAAACCAAGAAGATGACAAAAAGGACCCATTCAATACCACAGTGCACTCCTTTCTTTCTCTTCTACGTGTGTCTCTGTCACATCACAATCATATTCTCCACGTGGCATTTTTACCTCTAAATCTAACCAATAAGAAATGTTTGAATTGGATTTTTATACTATGTGCTATGTGGATTGTGGAAGGCCTATAAGCGTAGACACAGAGTAAACTGAGTTAGAAAATTGGGGAGTCTAATTTTCAGTGCTTATGAGTTGTCACAGATGAAAATTCTTTGAGATAAGAAAGTTTGTAATTAATATTTTTTTTTTTCTTGTCCGGGAATTACGCATAATGTGAGAATATAAAGCTGATAAGAAAAGACATTGTTAACTATTTTTTTCCACCTTTTATTTTCACCTTTGTCATCCATCGAACATGAAGTATCCCATGGACGTATAGTTGTTATGTGAGTGATGAAATCGTGAACACACACACGCAATAGATGTGTGTATATGTATGTATCAAGGAAACAAAAAACACTTTTTGTTCGTTTGTGAAATGAACGTTATATTTCTTTTTAAAAAGATAAATTTGCAATAACGCAAAAAAAAAAAAAAAAAAAAAAAAAAAAAAAATTTGCAATAACGCTCTTCATATAGTTACTTGTTTGGAGTATAGTAATCAAAGAATCATAAATATAGCAATAGAAAATAACAGTGTTTGGATTTTATTTTTCAACGGAGGACTGTTGTAATATAGAAAATGCTTAATTTAGACTATTTAGTGTAAACATTTTTATCATAGACTTCCTTGAGAATCCCTATCAAAGCCACAACTTAGCCGATTAGTTAGGCCATATAAAATCTGAACAAACATTAACATAGTTACAATTTTGTTTGTTTGGTCCAAAATGTGTCATTAAAAACCTAGACTTACTCTAAGATCTACAATCATCATTGTAAACTACGTACAACCAAATGAAACCATATAAATGTAAGTTGGGTGATTTATGAGCACGAGCTAGTGAAGATTCATAAATGCGTTACGAAGACTAGAAATTGCTTCATGAGAAGGGAATAGAGTTAGACAGAGAGATCTCATTAAAACCATTAAAGGACTTGGTATATAATTTTGCATGTGGGAGAAAATATTTGTGAGCGAGAGAGCTTTTACTTTCTTACCTTCTCTCATATTAACTCAAAACCAATCATTTATCTCCCCACCACATTTATACCTTTGATCTCTCTCTCTGACTTTTTTTTTTACCCACATGCTTTGTTCTCTTTAATTATTCTTCCAAGTTAAAACTTTCACCTAAATTCAATCTTGTTGATGGAGATCAAAAGTCAAATTTGTATTCTCTTCTTGGGGTGTAGTTACAGCAGCTATAAGGAGGATTAATCTGAATCAGTTTTTTTAATAAAAAATTTCAGTAACAGTAAAAAATCGTATATTTTACAACGGTTCTAAACAATGTCAAAATACCAAAAACCAAATAAGAGGATCGTTAATATCAATGGCAGAAACGTGACGCTACAGCAAAGACATGCACTGATGCAAGAGTCTTCACACTACACTACACATACATGTAACTTAAATTAATTTTCCTCAAAACCCCAACTGTACATTTTTCATTCATACAAATTAAAAACTACAATAGATCCGAATTCGATAATTAAAAAAGAGGAAGAGAAAAAAGTAAAAGCCGAGGAAAAATTAAACACACTTAAAAAAGAGTTAAACCAAATAATACTAAACCGAACCAAATCACAAAACCAGACTAAGAAGTAGATTAACAAACCAAATCTCATCGCTAAAACCATTCTGAAAAGAACGAATTTACCCTTATACCCCTAAATTTACCTCCGGTCATCGTAAAACTTTCAGAGATTAAGTAGATCCGGTGGACCTCCTCCTTGACCACCGGCCTTAGGCGAAACCTCATTCTCCGGCGTTGATTCCGTCGTCGGCTGATCCTTAGACGGTGGTAACTTCGGGATCTCGGTGAGAATCTGAACGACTTCTCTCATCGTCGGTCTCTCAACAGCTTGTTCTTCAACACAGAGCATCGCGACGTAGAAGACGTGTGTAACTTCATGAATCGGAATCGAAGAAAGCCTCGGATCAAGCACTTTCAAAACCGACTCCTTGTTCGAATCAGTCATCTTACGAACCCATTGCACAATATCGACACCGTCTCCGAATTCTCCGACGGGCTTTCTCCCGGTGACAAGTTCTAAAAGAACCACTCCGAAACTATACACGTCGCTCTTCTCATCTACCTTCAACGTATACGCATACTCTATACAAACAACAAAACAGAGCAAAAAGATCGTCAAGTCAGAACCTTTATTTAGAAACAGAGCAAAAACAGAGCAAAAACAGAGCAAACGAGATCGTAAAGTTTGAATCTTTTTGTTAGTACCTGGAGCAATGTAGCCGTATGATCCAGCGATTGCAGACATACATTCAGAAGTACCAGAATCTTGAAGGAACTTAGCGAGACCAAAGTCAGCAACATGAGCTTCAAAGTTTGAATCGAGAAGGATGTTGTTTGATTTGACATCTCTGTGAACAATCAATGGTGAACAATCATGATGAAGATAACAAAGTCCTTTAGCAGCTTCAAGAGCAATCTTGTAACGTGTGTCCCAATGCAAGTGTCCTCCTTTCTTACCGTGAAGCACCTCACCTAGACTACCATTAGGCATGTACTCATAGACAAGTAGATTCGTCTCGTGGTTAGAGCAAAAACCAAGAAGCCTCACGATGTGTCTATGTCTTATCCTTCCTAAGGTTTGAATCTCTGCGTTGAATCCATGGTCATGGGAAGATCCACGAGACATCGCAGCGAGTCTTTTGACCGCGACTAGATCACCATTAGGCATTACGCCTTTGTAGACAATACCAGCTCCTCCTTTGCCTATAATGTTGTCTTCTTTGAGAGAATCCAAGACATCATCACATGTGAAGTCTAGTCTCTGGAAAGCTGTTAATCTCCAAGCCCGTGACTCGCTTGCCTTTTTCAATGATCTAGCTTTGATTATAGCTGCAACCGCGAAAGCAATCGAACATACAAGTAGTCCAAGGACAAGCAATAGCTTCATAGAAGCTGATAAAGGTCCTTTGCTATGACTCTGGTGACCTCCTTTAGCAACACCGTCTTTACAAGGACCAAGATAAGGACCACAGAGATCAGGATTCCCCAAGAAGGATGTGTAGTTGAAGTAACTGAACTGTCCAGTTCCCGGAACTAAACCGGAGAGATTGTTATAAGAGAAATCAAGTGATGTTAAGCTCTGCATTGACGAGATCGAACCAGGGATTGATCCAAGCAGATGGTTTCTTGACAGATTCAAGTAATTCAAAATCCTCATACCAGTGATCTCGTTTGGGATTTCACCAGAGAGCTCGTTTCTACTCAGATCAACAAAAGTTAAGAGCTTGCAACGGCTGATCTCCGGAGCGATTCTACCGGAGAACAAGTTGTGGCTGAAATCAATCTTGGAGAGCTGCTGTAGCTTCCCTACCTCTGAAGGAATCTGACCTTCGAACTTGTTACCGTCAAGAAGAAGCTTCTGAACGCCGGTGAAGTTTCCGATCGCCGGAGGTAATGGACCTGAAAGCTGGTTGTTTGATAAACTGATCTGACCAAGATTGACGGAGACACCTCCAGCCACCGGTAACTCTCCGGAGAGATAGTTATCTTGGAACTCCACTTGAGTTAGTTTGGGTAATCCGAATAGTCCTTTAGGGATTGACCCGTTTAAGAAATTCTGACCCATTCGGATCCGGGTCAAAGACTCACACTTACCAAGAGACTCAGGTATTGAACCAAAGACGAAGTTTCCAAGAGTGATTAAAGTCTCCAACTTGTTACCGGAGCACATGTTCGGCGGTAAAGTTCCGGTGAGTTTATTTGAAGAGAGATCAACGAGATTGAGTTTACCGTTTTCTCCCAGTTTCTCCGGTATGCTTCCGGTGAAATTATTCTCCCAAAGCTGCAACACTTCAAGCTCCGGCAAGTCTCCGATGAACTCCGGTATCTCTCCGTGAAGCTTGTTTCTGAAGAGATTCAAAAGCGTGAGGTTCTTAAGCTCCGCGAAACTCGTTGGTATCTCTCCGGTGAACATGTTGTTAGACAAATCCATCGATTTCAAACTCGAGAGTGATCCTAGCTCCCAAGTTAACGGACCGGAGAACACATTCACTTGCAAGAAAAGGGTGTCGAGCTTCTGAAGCTTCCCGATCTCCGGTGGAATCTCTCCGGTTAATCCACAGTTAGCACCGTCGAGTCGTACTAGCTCAGATAAGTTTCCGATCTCTGGAGGTAAACCGTTTTCAAAAGCGTTGTAGTATCCGATGTAAAGCTCCCGGAGAGTTGTTAAGTTTCCGATCTCTGGAGGGATTTTTCCGACGAGCTCGTTGCCGGAAACTGCTAAATACTCAATAACCGGCCAGCTTCCGTATAAAGGCGGGATCTTTCCGGCGAAGTAGTTACCTCCGAGGTGAAGATGACGGAGCTGAGTTAGATTAGTGACGGAAAGAGGTAAATCTCCGGTCAAGTTGTTGTTGTAAACATCGAGAACTCTGAGATTCACTAATCCAGAAGAAAGCTCATCGGGGAACGAACCGTTGAAGACATTGTTGGAGAGATTTAGGTGACGAAGACCGGAGAGATTCGAGATCTCGGGAGGAATCGGACCGGAGATCTGATTCTCAGCGAGTGAGAGGTTCTGAAGAAGGCGTAGATGGGAGACGTCAGGGGAGAGAGTACCGGAGAGGTTGAGACCTGAGAGATCAAGAGAGGTCACGTGACGGCGAGAGACGTCGCACGTGACACCAACCCATGTACAGAAGCTAGTGGAGACTTTCCATGAGGAGAGAGGGGAGTTTTTGTCGTCAGTTCCGGCGCCGGTGAGAGATGATTTGAGTGAGAGAAGGGCACGGAACTCGGAGATTGGTCGGCTTGTTGTGAAGGTATGAGAAATGTGGAGGAGAAAGAGAAGGAGAAGAAAAAGTTTCATTTTTTTTTTAGCTTTCTCTCTCTCTTGTGTGTGAGAGATGATTAGGGTTGTGAGATTGGTGTGAGGAGGGGAGTGTGAATGAAGATGATGGTAAGTGAAGAAGACGAAGTTGAGGAAGGTGTGAATTTGTTTTATATTCGTTTTATTTTTTGGAATTGAAGATATTTGCCACGTCAGATTTTGATTTTGTTACACTACTTTTTAATTTTAAAACTAAAAAGTAATTTTTTTCTTTTTTGTCGTCTGGTATAAAAAAACTAAAAAGTAATTGGAGGTAGATAAATAAAAAGTAATTACTAGTACTGATTTGATAAAAAAAAGTGAAAGTGATAGACTGCCAAAAAAAAAAAAACTATACATTTTAATTCAATATTGAAATATTCACAAATATTGGATATAAGTTTCTGAAATTGGAGTAAAAACTATACAAATTTTTTTACAAATAATTCAGATTCCAAACCTTTATGCTTTAAAGAAATGAATATTGTGCTATGATGATTTATTTATAACGTTCGTACGAAGGAGAATATACTATTATTAGAGAAGGTTCATTTATTTTGTTTTGGAGCCATGTTGTTCTTGAAACATTTTGAAAAAGTGGTGATATATATATTCTCAAGTCTTGACAAAATCCCCTATAATAATACGACTACGTATTTTTCTACATTTTTTTTCTCTTTTTCTAATAATTATTTGTTGTTTACTTGTTTTCTCCATTAAAGATGAACATGTTTAACTGTAATTAGATGTAGAAAGGTTCATGTTTAACTGTAATTGGATGTAGAAAGAGTAACTAAAACCACTCAAAAATACAAAAAAAAAAAAAAAGGGACAGGTGATATATATTATTCTTAAAACTATGGTTTTTTAGGAAAACGACAAAAGCTAAAAAAAGATCGTTATTGGTAATCTAATCCCATACGTAAATAAGTTAATGATGCGTTAAAGCGAGAAAAAAAAAACCCAATAATGAAATATAGATGAACGGTCAAGATGCAATCATCTTCAAAGGGGGCATCCAATGGATTAGTCAAAAAGTTTACCACCGAGGGACCCGCTGTCTAAAAGAGAGGTTTATACTTATTGGGCCGTTAATTTTGGGCCCATGTGTCCGAAAATACAATAGTGAATTAATTATTATGT
This sequence comes from Camelina sativa, assembly GCF_000633955.1. NCBI lineage: Eukaryota > Viridiplantae > Streptophyta > Magnoliopsida > Brassicales > Brassicaceae > Camelina > Camelina sativa. Next base: position 28,172,897 of record NC_025686.1, on the reverse strand, counting down.
TTTGTTTTGTACTTGTTGTGCCTTTTTGCGTTAACGATGGGGTCGTATTTATTTGATTTGGTCTTACATTATTAGTATATATTTACACCAATTCATACCATATAATAAAATTCCTCTGAAACATAACGATATTTATAGAAAAACAAGCAAAAAGATAAAATTTAGAAAAGTTATATGTGAAAGTGTAAAAAGACTTTGATGAAAGAAAAGAAAAATAAAAGTTGTAAAAAAAGAAAAATAAAAGAGATTGAAAATGATTGATAATTATTAAAAAGTAATAATTCTGCTCTGGTGGTATGAAAAATTTAACAGAAAGGTATTGGTCAATTATTTGTTTGACTGAATACATTCTTGACCATGGAACATCTATGTAATTACTTCTGTGCCATTGGCGGGGACTAGCATTGACCATGCATAACCCAAACAGCTCGTTGGACTTGAATGGACTGCCCGTTCTACTGCAATGAGATGACCAAATCACCCCAAACCATAAATTGTCGGTTTTGGTGTATAACTATTGGAAACGACAAGAAGAGAAGGAGACTAGGGGGCGTGATCGTAATTGTAAAGTGTGAAGGGTGGAAGTAAGCTACTTCCACAGCTAACGAGGTTTCTTTGCCAGTTTGCTACAGTTCACTGTCACTGACCTTTCTATAATCATTTTCTGCATTCTCGTTTCTACAGTGTAAGAATATTTAAATGCTAGTCTCAAATTTATATGCAAATCTTTTTCAGACTTGGTGTAATGTAGGGAGAGTAATTAACTTATATTGTTTGAAAAATCACACTATTAACGTCAATAGATTTCTAAACTAAACCTAAAACCATCTTCGAAACATTATTAAGCCAGATTCATACTAGTATTATTTAGATTCTGATTTGGTAAGCACGTGTGAATGTGAAGGGAGCTTTATGTAAGAAACTTTATGAAAGTTGTGGGAAGTAGTTGCTTAATGAGATTCGTTTATTGATTTATACACTTTTCTTTTTTTTCCTACCCTCTTCCCTATTTCCAACCTCTTTTAGAAATTTAAAATTTCTTGAAAATTGAAGTTGTAAGAGTTATGTATACAATAGTAGAAGAATAGATTGGGATGAAGCATAATGAGATAACATTGGTTTAAGAGTTTAAAAATAGAGAAGAATCCAAAGCCACAAAAGCAAAAGTTATTTTAACCATGGATGGAATCACGTTGTATCCATTACCAAACTTTCTTTTCTTTTGTTATTTGTTTATGAATACCGCATCGTCTCGTGTTGTGTTCCTTTTTGTCTCCTTAAATACACATCTCTATAAGGATTCTTATTACCAACACAAATCTTTTCTCACCAAAAAGATAACTATGATTAGTACTAATACGTATATGAATGGAATGATTATTACCATATTCATAGTTTTACTAAAGCTAACAATACCATGTGAAATCTTTTTTCTTTTTCAGTCGTTGCAACCGAGATCAAACGGAAGAATAAAGCTCAACAACCATAGTTGATTTTGAAAGTTTATTATATTAGGAAAGACTGAAGCATAAAGTTAAGGTTTAGGCAGTGATATGTTTTGCTTCTTTTTGAAATCGTGTAATAATAGAGAGAACATGGTGTGAAAGTGACGCATGATGAAGCAAAATAAACCAAGACAAAGGTCTCAACACAAAGTCATCTTTTTTTTTTTCTTTTGGTTTGATATTGATATTAGAAAAAAGAATGGTTTCATTTTTTCCTCTCTTCAGTTTCTATTTCTAGTGGTCCATTTGAAAGGTTGAAATACGATCCAATAAAAGTGAAAATGGGGACCAGAAACTTGTCATCTTCACATCATCCACTCTGTTTCTGAGTCCGACCATCACGGACATAAAACATGGTCCAACTAATTTGAAACAGTGCCCATAACTTGTCTATACGAGCTGTTCAGTTCGTATGATCACTTTTTTTAAACACTCCAATACTTGGAAAGAACTGTATTTTTTTGTACTGGGAAAAGAAGAGAGGAAACAATCATGTTCTGAACATTTACTGTATTACCTCTCGCAAGCCAATTTCCATTTGCAGGATTTACATTTAGTGGCGTGAGACTGACTTTTCTGTTGTCTGAAATGCCAGGCTTGTGACAGTTTCGGTGTGAATAATCATAACGATTCAATGAATACAAGGAAACCAATAACACAATATCTAACAATCTAAAGCTCGAGCCTTTGAGATTCACTAACCAGAATAACACAATATCTAACAATCTAAAGCTCGAGCCTTTGAGATTCACTAACCAGCTTATGGTCAAGTGATGATGCTTATTGCCGATTTGTGGCCTGGTTGACAGTTCTACCTATAAACATACTAGTCCAATTAATTTGAAACAGTCCCCAAGAACTTATCTTATCTCAACGAGTCGCGGTCAGTATAAACACTTTATTAATGTTTGAAAAAATTTATTAGTATTGATAAAAAACAGAGAACTAGAGAGGAAACATGTTCTGAACATTTTCTGTAATTACTCTCGCAAGTCACTCTCCATGTGCAGGGTTTACTTAAACCTAACGGTGTCAGATTGAGTTTATGTCTCTTTTACAATTGTATTGCACATTCTAGTTTCTACACGACTAGATAACTGATGAAAGCTAGCATCAATCAAAACAGAACTACATCGAACAGGATGATATTGCATTGGATCACTGGTGAATGTACCTCTCTCGATAGGATGGGTTATAAAATAATTATTTATTGTTGTTGTTGTTCATCCTTTCTTCTGTGTCCAAATCCTTACTGATTTGTCGAGTGAGCCTGATGCAATCAAGTTCTCGGTTGGGTGGGATGTCACGGTCGTAACGGTTTCGGTGTGACCTTCTAGTTTCTGAAGCATTTCCTTGGAATTCATCTCCCACATGTAAACACAATTGTCCTCAGATCCACTCATGATCCTCTTCCCGTTTGTGACAGAGAATGCAGATGAAATGCAGTACTGGGAGTTTGTGTGTCCGGTGTATGTCTTGATGAACTTAGCTGTAGCAATGTTCCACAACCTCTGTACATTGAAAATACCGCACAGAGAGAGATTACTGAAATGATCATACAAATTTAGAGATTGATTGAGAGGAAACCAAAGAAGGCAAAAACACAACTTCTAACAATCTGAGCTTCAAATCCATGTCTAATAACCTCTCTAAGTTAAGCTAAACTTTAACACAACACTCTCGACCCAAAATGAAACTAGAGAGACCATTGATGGTTCTACTATTCATTAATCTCTTCATTAACTCCATCTACTGCTATGCCAAGTGTGAATTCCTAAATCAGAAACACAAAGCCTTCCTAATATCGTTTTGATTCGATTCTCCTACATATGAATTCGACAACAAGCAACCTCGAAACGAAATCAACTAAATATTGTAAAGGTCAAGTCTTTGAGACTCACTCACCAGCTTATTGTCGAGTGTACCAATGAGGATGAATTTGCCATTAGGAGAGAACTTAACAAAGGAAACAGGAGGATTCTCATCGTCAATCAAAGTCTTCACACAGTGCCCAGTTCCAGAATCCCAAATCCGACACAACCCATCGTAGCTACTAGACACAATCAGAGACCCATCACGATTGTAATCAACACAAGTCACAGGATCAGAATGCGCAGGAAGAGTTCTCAAGCATTTGCCAGTTTTCACATCCCAGATCCGAACAGTCTCATCATAAGAGCCAGAGACGATCATGTTAGATTGAGGATTGAACTTAACACAGAAGACGTAGTTAGAGTGTCCCCTAAGCGTTTTGAGAAGAGAACCAGTTTCAACGTCCCATAGCTTAAGGGTTTTGTCATCTGAACCTGAGACGATGAACCTCGCGTCGGAAGAGAAGGCTATGTCCGATACGCCGTTGTCGTGGCCGGAAAACACGCGAACGGGACTGTAGTTGGAATCTGATTGAGCAGTGTCGATTGCGTAAGTGTGGATTGTCTTATCGGCGGAGGCGGAGGCTAAGAGGCGACCGTCGGAGGAGAATTTCACGGAGGAGACGGCTCGATCGTGGGAATTTAGGGTTTGGGAGTGAATGTAAGGTGTAAAGCATCCTTCTTTAACTTCTTCTGCCATGATTATCAGAAAATGGATTGATCTTTGGCTTGACAACTCGGAATCTTAAGAACGGGTTTCAAAGGGTTCTAGGCTCTCTGGTACAAAACTTTTGGGGTGAGTTGTGAAAGTAATAACAATATTGGGGTATTTTGCGAATTTCCGTATGTTAAAGCGTTCTATATTTAAGCCCGTCAGAAATATTGCGCTAAATTCGATATAAAAAGTAAAATACAGGGGTAACTTCCGAGTTTCCATATAATTGTCGTTTCAGAAGTTACGGGGTGAAATTAGAAATAAATGTTAATATTTGTGTTGAATGTTGAAATTACTTAGAATATTGGGGTATTTTCGAGTTTTTATATATTTATCATTAATATTTTATTTCCGGCTGTTTTCTATTTTGTCGTTCCCGGCAAATTTGGCTGAAGTCACTAAAGTTTCGCCGGCGACGAATTCGAACTTTTACAAAATGATGCAAGCAGCGGCGGCGGTGAATCTTTCGGTGATATGGAATCTCTCGCTGCGTGGGTCATCCTCCAAAGTTCATATACTGAACCCTAAGCATCAAAAGTCTCACGCTCTTCATTGTTTGAGGTTGATTTCGAGTTCCGAATCATCGTTTGATTTATCTACTTGATCCAAATTCTTCAGGCTAATTGAATCACTGATGTAGCATTTTAGTTATTTACAACTGATTGCTAAATGTAGTTTAGGATTTCATGAAATCGTTGCTTGTCTAGAGTGAACTTTTTTTTCCAATCTATACTTTTTGAAATTGTACTTAAAAAATGGAACTTTTTGCTTATTTCTCTTTAACTTGAAATGGATTTTGTTCATTCCAGAGGGCATGAGGAGTTTGAGAATTCTCCTCAGGTACTTTTCTGCGGTTTGAAGTATGTTAATCTCCTATGATTTTTGCTTGCATAGTGTAATTGGTTACTTTACAGGAAAATCTTGGACTACCTTCTGTTACGAAAGAGGCAAAACACAAGGATATATGGAGCCTCTTTAAAGAAGCTCAACAAAGTAAATGAAGTTCGGATGCGATATAGTTTTGGTTTCATATTTCTGGAAATGCAATCACTCACTGATTGTGTATTGTATCGTCTTTGTTGTGTATTTAGATATCATGTTCTTAAACAAGCAACGGTTAGCTGCAGTTGAAGAGCTGAAGAAGCTGAAGAAGGAGAAAGATGAATTATTAGAAAGGTTAAACCAGTTGGAGGAAGAAAGTCAGATTGTAATCAAGAAAGGTTCTGTTTTTCTGCAAGTCATGCTTTGATTTGATGATTCATAGATATGTTTCTGAAGTTGTATTTTTTCCATGTATAAGTAGATAAGTCGTCTCTATTTTGGGAGCTGCTTCTCCGTATTGATGCTATGGTGATCAATGGATTAGTGAACATTGAAGAAGCTTCATCCTTGAGAAAATTGGTTAAGGAGCATGAATTGAACATCTCCGAGTTTCCCCTTGATGTCCTGCAACAAGGAGATGCCGAAGTTCTAGCAGAACTCAGACGATTCCCACATAAAGTCAAAAGGTGAAAATTCTAGTGTGCTTTTTTTTCAAACGGTTCCCCATGTTGATTTTATTTATGTTTTGACTTCTATTTGTCATTTGGTTCCAGGAACGGTCTCCACGTGATTCATATTTGCACCGAAATGGCTCCTTTAGTTTCTGCTGGACCTTTGGCCTCATATATTACAGGGCTGTCTTGTGCACTCCAAGGAAAGGGCTACTTGGTTGAAGTTATATTGCCAAAGTATGAGTCAAATTCTTTGGACAAATATATGCTATAATGTGTGAAGCAGAATCCTATTAATGAATACTGTATTCATTAATAGATATTCTACACTTGATTTGGACGAAATTGAAGGGCTCCGGGAAATCGAAGCTGATGCATATTCTTATTTTAATGGTCAGCTGCATGCAAACCGAATATGGAATGGGTGAGTGAGTTGTTGGAAGTTACTCTTCTTATAGTGTTGATATTTTTCAGTGTTGGTAAGAGAAGAATCAGCAAAATATTGTCAAGCATTCCATTTTCTTCCTCAATTTACGGTAAGCAGAACCTTGTTTATGCAGAGTTGTCTCTGGAATAGGAGTGACGCTTATTCAACCAGTGTATTACTCGTCAATGTTTAACCGTGACAAAGTATATGGCTATACAGACGATTTTGATAGGTCAGTACTTCAATTCGATATAATTGAGCTTGAATCTTCATTTGTTTTTAGAAAGGTTTGGTTTATATATATGTGAGGTTGTTTTAATCTGTTAACAAAGTCAGGTTTTCCTACTTCTCTCGTGCTTCATTGGATTACATTGCAAAATCTGGAAAACAGCCTGATGTGTTACACATTCACAACTGGCAAACTGCAATAGTTGGACCGCTGTTTTGGGATGTTTTTGTTAATCAGGTAAAGAACGCTTCAAACTTCAGCATTCGGTTAATGACCATCATGCCGTAGTTATCTTATAGCCAACTCTCTGCAAACTTTGTAGGGACTTGAAGGTACTAGAATACTCTTGACATGCCAAGACTTTGACAAGGCAAGCCACTTTGCTTTTTTTTTTTCCCTTAATTCTTACTCATTCTACATTGGCAAAATTGATTAAGAACTGGCTGTGCTTTTTAGGGTCTTGTGACTCCTGAAAAATTGGAGCTATGTGGGCTAGATCCAGCTGAGCTCCACCGTCTTGATCGCTTACAAGATAACAAAAATCCACATTTTGTTAATATTTTGAAGGTAAGTAGAAGGAAAATACAAAAAGAATAATCTCTAAGTTACAGTCTTCTTCTCACAGTTCTTTACTTTTTCGATTACTACTACATCAGGGTGGTGTGGTCTACTCCAACAAAGTTGTAATAATGTCGTCGTCACATAGCTCAATCCCTGGTCTCGAACCAACTTTAGCTATTCACAAGTAAGTAACTGACACTTAGTAAGGGATCTCAATACATCAATCACTGTTAGTAATTCTCTTCTCCTCTTAAAAATATAGGGACAAGTTGTGTATAGCTCCCTTTGGACTGGAAACCCCAATGGAGAAAGACTTGTGCTGTGACCTTCACGTCTCTGCATATACTTCCATTAAGAACCTCTGAAACTACAAACAAGTACTAAACATGATGGTGAACATATATAATTGTTTATACGATTGTGTCCATGTCATGTCATATAAAGAGGCCAAAGTAAGGAAATTTAAAAGACTACTGTATTGTTTGTGTCCGTGTGTTTAGTCAAATTAGTTGTATGTTTGATTTGTTTTTCCAACTAACATTTGGACTCCTAAGTGTATTAAAAATAGCTTTTATTTGTTTTAAGATAATAAAAAAAAAAAATTACAACCTTTTTTCTCATAATTCTGTTGATTAAAAAAAGGAAATTTAGAAACCGTAAGTAGAAGATAAGAAGATATTGTTTTTATTTATTTGTTTTTCTTAAAAATTTATTTTTTAAAGTGATAAAATAGAATAAAATTTAGATAAATCAGAGTTTTTTTGAAAAATCACAGTTTGTTGCATAAGTAAAAAAAGAATATACCCAAATCATTATAGGAATCGGATTCATAACAGAGATAGAAGAGGGAGCTCTCTCTCTCTCTCTGTATATATCAAAAACTCAATTTTGTTCCTTTAGTAAAGAAAGAAAGACAGAGTGTGTGGAATTGAATCTGACAGCGATAGAGAGAGAGAGAGATAATGACGAAAGTTGGCCTGAGAGATTCTCCGGCTAAAGAAGAAGCTTCGACGAAGACGACGACAACACCACTGCCGACAAAAAAACGATTTTTAACTCCGGGAAGGTAAAAAAGATGAGCAATTTTGTTTATTTTCTTTGGTGGGTTTTTGAAGTTGATTACGTTGATGACGAATTATGGATTTTATGATCTCTCTCTCCTCTCTGGTTTTTGTGAAAAACGATTTAAGCGTGTGATTGTGTGAAGGAAAAAAAAACAAAATTTATGGATTTGGGTTGAGTTTCGATTTCCAAAAAGTAAGGCAATAGTTTCGTGATATGATAAACTTTTTAAGGTTGTGTCATGTTTTTGGGAAGTAGCTCAATCAAAAGATTGAATTTTTTGACCTAAGCGCTCTGTGTGGGGTTTACTTTTAACTCTTGACGGGTTTTTATTTCTTGGTTGTAGATTCGTTACAATCTTATGTCTCATTAACTTGATCAATTACGTGGATCGAGGAGTGATCGCTAGTAATGGTGTTAACGGAAGTGCAAAAACATGCGATGCTAAAGGGGTTTGCTCTGCAGGAACTGGAATCCAGTTAGTTTTTTTTTTAACCTTTCTGTTTCTGATTTTGATTTGATTGTGTTTTTTGGGAATGAGTTATAACTTTTGCTTTTTGTGTTGATACAGAGGAGAGTTTAGCTTAACCAACTTTCAGGATGGTCTTTTGTCATCTGCGTTTATGGTTGGACTTCTTGTTGCTTCTCCAATCTTCGCTGGATTGTCTAAAAGGTTAAATTTTTATAAACATGAGAATTTGTGTTTAGGTGTATGTGTATATTACCTAAGAGTCATTGTTTTGATTATCTCTGTCTCTTTTTTATGATTGCTTGCAGAGTCAATCCTTTTAAACTGATCGGTGTTGGATTAACTGTTTGGACTATTGCTGCTCTTGGTTGCGGGTTTTCCTACAACTTCTGGATGATTGCTGTTTTTCGAATGTGAGTTTTTTACTTCTTAGTATAATTACCCGCCTTTTCAATCCGGTTTCTTGTATTTAACTAACAGTCTTTTGTTTCCTAACTTTCCTATAGGTTTGTTGGGGTTGGTGAGGCTTCTTTTATTAGTCTTGCAGCACCGTACATCGATGATAGTGCACCTGTGGAAAGGGTTAGTTTTCAATTCGTCTGCTGAAACTGTTACTCTTTTTTTTGCTAGTTTACTTAGTTAACTTAATGGATTTTTTCTTTGTCTTTCTCTCCAGAAAAATTTCTGGCTTGGACTGTTCTACATGTGTATACCAGCAGGAGTTGCTCTAGGCTACGTGTTTGGTGGATACGTAAGTTTATGCTAAACTCTTTTTCCGTGTAAAGTTTTCTGCATCTGAGGAAAATATATGTATGTTTATATTCTCTATTTGATTTCCTTGTTTAGATTGGAAACCATTTGGGATGGCGTTGGGCGTTTTACATTGAGGCAATTGCAATGGCTATCTTTGTTGTTTTGTCCTTCTGTATCAAACCACCGCAGCAGCTAAAAGGTGAGAGATACTAGATAGATGCCTTTTAATCTTCATTGCATAATTCCTTCTGAAAGTTGTGCTAATTTTTATTGAAATTTTACTCTTTTCATTGTGTATAGGTTTTGCTGATAAAGATTTGAAGAAACCCTCTACATCTATTGAAACAGATGCAGAAGCTTCAGAAATTAAAACCAAAACTCCCAAGTGAGTTTCTCTATTTTTCTCTTCATTGTTCCCATCTATGCAAACACAAAAATTTGTATACTGATATTCCCCCTCGTTGTTTGGGCAGATCCAAGAACCTGTTTGTCGTATTTGGAAAAGACATGAAGGCTCTTTTCAGCGAGAAAGTGTTTATCGTAAATGTTCTTGGTTACATCACTTACAACTTTGTGATTGGAGCTTACTCATACTGGGGACCAAAAGCTGGTTTTGGTATCTACCAAATGAAAAACGCAGACATGATTTTCGGAGGACTAACAATCATCTGCGGGATTATTGGAACATTAGGCGGAAGCTATGTGCTTGATCGCATAACCGCTACACTTCCAAACACCTTCAAGGTAAAACCAAATTCATGAAACACCTTTTTTATATTACAATGAATGATCATCTTTTTCTGATTACCCTCTTAACTAATCTTTTTATACAGTTACTAGCTGCATCAACTTTACTCGGCGCAGCGTTTTGTTTCGTTGCTTTCTTGATGAAGAATATGTATGCCTTCATTGGTTTATTCGCATTGGGAGAGATTATAATCTTTGCACCACAGGTAATAATCTTCTTATTGGTTCATTGCTAATCTCTGTTTCTTTTCTCGACTTGTTTGATCCAAACAACCTTTGTTTTTGTTTTTCCTGCAGGCTCCAGTGAACTATGTGTGTCTCCATTGCGTTAGACCAAACTTGAGACCACTATCAATGGCTACTTCAACTGTTTTGATCCATATCTTAGGCGATGTTCCTTCTTCTCCACTCTATGGAAAGATGCAGGTTTGCATTTATATCATTAGTGATTACTAACTAACTACACAAAGATTATAATTTACTTTTTAGAATTACATAGATTTGTTATTAAACTCTCTCAATGCTTTTTGCAGGATCGTCTCAAAAATTGGAGAAAATCAACTCTTATCATTACTTCAATCCTCTTCCTCGCAGCTATTATATGGGGAATTGGTAAAATTATAGACTCAAGTTTTTGTTTTTTTCTACTCATCTCATAATCTTTTTTATATATCTTAAGTAATTTTTGTTTGTTTGTAGGGATATTTATGAATAGTGTGGACCGGTCTAATGAAGTAAGTGAAGATGATGAGGTCGTAGAAGAAGAGAAATTGGAAAGCAAAGCAGACAACAACTCTCCTCATGTCTGATTTTTTGAAGACATTTTTATAATTTTTTCTTCTTATACACGACCAAAATAATTCTTATCTCTCTCCATTGTTTACAATTCTTTTGATTCAATTATTCCTTAGAATTTTCAGTTTCTGTTGTGTACATAATAGACCTAATTTTTTAGAATAAAATTTGTTCTTTATTCCTTTAAGCTTACATTAGTTATACATAAATTTGGCTTCTATGTTTTTTTTATTGTTTTCAGTTAAAATATGATTAACTAAATCATGTTGAAGTATTTCCAAACATTTACAATCATGTGTGTAAACTTATTTCTTGGAAGAGAAGAAAGAATTGGTCTCATTTCAATTGGAACAACAGAAACAAATAAATCAATGAGCCACCAAACAAATGGGGTGTCAATGACATTTGTTTACTAACATTTATTCGAGTTATTTTAAATTTACTAATTTTACTGAAATATCTCATTTAAAAAATGGGGGAATTTGAAAGATAAAAAAAAAAAAAATTGAAGTTGTCTTATTGTGAAACCAAGGGTTGTTTGTATTCATCATCATCATCATCTTCATTACTTAGAAGTTAGGACCAGCTGCAAGAATCTCTTCAGTCAAGTTTCCATCATCACCAATCTTATGATTTGTGAATGTCTCAAAATTGTTTCTAAACAAGCGAGCCAATTTCAACAATGTGTCCTGATAAGCATCTTTATCTGCCCACTGCACCAAACACAAACACACATAAACCATTAGTGTCATGTTTTTAGAATTGAGTTACTCTGATTCATAAAAAGGTAAATGGTTTTTTTTTTGTCTAGCCTATCTGACTTACTGCATTGATAGGTTCGAGAATATCAGAAGGAACTCCTTCAACTTCATTTGGAATCTCCAAACCAAAAATATCTGTTTTACGGTAAGTTGCATTCAAGAGACTACCCGAGTGTATAGCATCAATGATCTTTCGTGTATACGCCAACTTGATTCGGCTTCCAGATCCATAGCTGCATATATTATCACCAATCTTGTATCAAACACTTTTCTGTTCTGTTTTTGCGGTTATAGTTGAGAGTTCAAAGATGGTTTACCTTCCACCAGACCAGCCGGTGTTAACAAGCCAACCGGTGGCTCCTTGAGCCTGCATTTTCTCGGCTAACATAGCAGCGTACTTGGTTGGGTGAAGCATAATGAAAGCAGCACCAAAACAAGCTGAGAATGTAGCTCGAGGCTCTTTAACTCCTTCCTCTGTTCCCGCAACCTGAAAAAATCACAGCTTTCATCAGGCATCATCGGTTACAAAACAACCGAACCAAACCAAATAAAACCGGAACTTACAAGAGCAGTGTAGCCACTGATGAAATGATACATAGTCTGAGCCAGATTGAGCTTGCTAATTGGCGGCAACACACCGAAGGCGTCACAAGCCAATAGGATCACGTTCTTCGGGTGTGGCCCTACGCACGGTATCTTCGAGTTGGGAATATACTCTATTGGATAAGCCGCACGTGTGTTCTCTGTCACTGATTTATCACTGTAGTCCACTTCTCTTGTATGCTCATCAAACACAACATTCTCCAAAACTGTCCCCAAAACGTCAAGATTTTATATTTAGCATGTAAAAAAACGTAACGCAAAGTTACGTAATATAAAAAAAGAAAGAGTTATAATTACCGGTTCCAAACTTGATAGCGTTCCAGATATCAGGCTCTTTCTCCCTAGCCAAATCAATGCATTTCGCGTAACAACCACCTTCGATATTGGAAACTCCGGTCTCACTCCAACAATGTTCATCATCTCCGATTAAATACCGGTTATGATCAGTGGACAATGTAGTCTTTCCGGTTCCAGAGAGTCCGAAAAAGAGAGCAACATCTCCATTTTTGCCCATGTTACAACCAGAGTGAAGTGACAAAATCTTTCGCTTAGGCATCAAGTAATGCATGACACCAAAGAGTCCTTTCTTCATCTCTCCAGCATATTGTGTGCCTAGAATCACCATCTCTCTTCTTCCTAGGTTTATGTCCACACTCGTCGACGATGTCATGTAATGAGTGAAACGGTTACACGGGAATTTCCCCGCGTTGTAGATCGTGAAATCGGGTGTTCCAAAATTCTCTAACTCCTCCGGTGTCGGACGGATACACATGTTGTGCATGAAAAGTGAGTGGTAAGCTCTTGCTGAAACAATTCTCACTTTGAGTCTGTTCTCAGGATCCCAGTTTAGGTATTGGTCATTCACAAACACCTGACAGTAAATATATAAACATGCTTTAATATATTCGTCTATAAAATTCAACTACAAAATATCATTTAAAAATGTCTATGTTAAGTTACCTTGTCCAAAGAGTTTAAGTAGTCAACAGCTCTCTCTCGGTTCACCAAAAAAGTTTGTTCGTCCATTTCGATGTTTGGTGATCCTCTGTAAGAAACATTACGTGACATAATAATAAAGTTAACCAATATGTCCGTGACAAAAAAAAAAACTAAGTAGAGATAATATCTTTAAATATATATGGAGATAAAAGGACTCACTTTCCCCACCAGAGCTCAGCCGCAGTGGTCTCATCCTTAACCACACGCTTGTCTTTAGGAGACCGACCGGTTTTGGCTCCCGATAAAGTAGCCAACGCACCAGTCGATGTCACAAAGGATCCTTTTTCATATTTAATCGCCTGCTCGTACAGCTCTGCAATCATAATGTCATATGTTTTTAAAATAGGAACATGCATGTAATAAAATCACTTCATCGCATTGGTCCTTAAATAAAAACGGTGGCGTTTTAGAGGGTGTTACCGGCGGGAGAGAGGTTGTGAAGGACGTGAGTGAACTTCAAGCCACTGTCGCTGACGTCAGCAGCCGGAGGTGACGTAGGAGTGTGTGGGACGTGTGCCACTTTCGCCAAGGACGTCGGGTCTCCTCTTATCAACTTCGGTCCTGTCTCTCTCGTCAACGAAGCCAACGATGCACTGTCCATTTCACCAAGTTATACATTCTTATTATCATTGTTTTCTTAAGAATTCATATTTTGTATGATTAATATACATGCATGCAAAATTTATTAAAAAAAAAAATCAATCACACGATTTTGGAAACCTTTCTAATCATTAAAATAAAGAAAATCACAATTATAAACCACTAATTCCTTGTAATTTTCAAACTTGTGATTGGCTTAAAAATTTTAGCGAAATTGGTAAGCATATATATATAGGCATAATAATTAGTATATCTTGTATATTAATAACAAATGTATTATGGTATATAATATACCTGACGGATTGAAGCATGGTCTCGGCGGAGACAGGAGTGGTGGGGCCACTGGTTCCGATGACACCGGCGACACCGCCATCTCTAAGAGGAGTGGTCGGGGCAGATCGTTTCTTCTGGAGACTGTGAAGCTCGTCGATGGTCTGAAAGTTGACCGGCGGTGCGGTGTCGTCCTGGCACACACTCGGCGTCGGAGTTTTGGCTCCCTTCTCCGTGGTGATCCTCGGAAGCGCATCACGCGCCGCCGCAGCCGAGAAACTGAAGTCTCCACCGCCATTCTCGTTTCCATTTCCCGCCATTTTGCTAACTTTCGGATTAAGATCAAAACACACGATTATTACTAATTAACACTCACACAACATATATATACACACGTTAAAGAGAAGTATGAAGAACAATGTAATGTAATTAGTACCGCAATGTCTTTCTTTCTTTCTTCTTCTTTAGTTTTTGTGGAAATTAAGAATAAGAAATATATAAATACGAAAATAAAACAAAATTTGTGTCAAGGAGAGATCAATGGCTGTGCTGGGGAAGAGGCAGAAGAGGCCACTTTTATAGGCTTCCTTTTGACTCAGTTTCTTCTCTTTTGATCAAATTACGCGTTTTTAGATTTAACCCTGATCAATAATAATTTTGTCTATAATCGAATGATGATTATCACGTTTGCTCGTATAGAAATGTTTTCATATTTGGAGGATTTTGTAGATAATACTTTTTAATGTTATGTGGATAATGTTACCATTAGTCCACTGTATATGATAATTAGATGACTAGGCATTACGTTGATTTAGACACATTTGTAAATCTTAATTAGGATACTAATTAGTTACTTGTGCACATGTGTGGATCCGATGGACGAGAGAATGTGTATTCATGTCTTCACGTTTGTAATTATACAATTAAGAAACAATTCCAATAAAATTCAATATAATTTCGATAAGATTTTCTAAATATGTTTAGATTTAAAATATGATTGGATTCTCAAATGTATAATAACGAAATTATTATATGTCGCTTTCCTAAATCTCATCCGTACATTTACAAAACATATTTTCTTAAAAGGATTTTTTTTTCTAATCAAATGTGCGTACAGTTGTTTGACTTAGATTATATAATACTTTTCCAATTCAAATAGTGTACATTGTACACGACAATTTTTCCCTTTATGTATTAGCATGTTGTGATATATATTTTTGTCTTATTATATAAGAATAATCAGTTAAAAACACATATATTAAGAAACAAAAATTTAACCAATAGATATTCTAGGATTCAAATAATTAGAAATTGTTAATTAATATAAAATATGTATAGAAATTTGATAAAATCTAAGAAAATGGGGTGTCTACTACGGGTTGTACATGGCATGGGAGAGATGAGTCTCGTGCTTGGAGCTAGAGGTTGATTCTGAGTTGGTGGTTGGTTTCTTAAACATAGGAATATATGATTCACATCCTCTATTTTTCCTGGTGCGGTTGTGTCATAGCTTCCTCAAAAAGGACTGGTCAGTCCGAGTGTCACATGTTTATCGCGAGACGAATTGATTAGCGGATGGTTTGGCGAATGTTGCTTTCTCCTTGTTTTCAGATTTTCATTTTTTAGAATCTGTCCCGCCTGATTTAGTGGTGATTTTTAGAGAAGATAAGCTTGGGACAATGTACCCGAAACGAGTTGTTGTGTAATTTTTTCTTTTTAGTTTTTTGTTTCTTTACAGAAGACTTATCTCCCTTTTTCTCACCCAAAAAAAATCTAAGAAAATGGAAAAAAAAAACTGTAAAACTCTTATATAATGAGACAAACTGAGTATAGAATATATATTTTGTAATAANACATTTGTAAATCTTAATTAGGATACTAATTAGTTACTTGTGCACATGTGTGGATCCGATGGACGAGAGAATGTGTATTCATGTCTTCACGTTTGTAATTATACAATTAAGAAACAATTCCAATAAAATTCAATATAATTTCGATAAGATTTTCTAAATATGTTTAGATTTAAAATATGATTGGATTCTCAAATGTATAATAACGAAATTATTATATGTCGCTTTCCTAAATCTCATCCGTACATTTACAAAACATATTTTCTTAAAAGGATTTTTTTTTCTAATCAAATGTGCGTACAGTTGTTTGACTTAGATTATATAATACTTTTCCAATTCAAATAGTGTACATTGTACACGACAATTTTTCCCTTTATGTATTAGCATGTTGTGATATATATTTTTGTCTTATTATATAAGAATAATCAGTTAAAAACACATATATTAAGAAACAAAAATTTAACCAATAGATATTCTAGGATTCAAATAATTAGAAATTGTTAATTAATATAAAATATGTATAGAAATTTGATAAAATCTAAGAAAATGGGGTGTCTACTACGGGTTGTACATGGCATGGGAGAGATGAGTCTCGTGCTTGGAGCTAGAGGTTGATTCTGAGTTGGTGGTTGGTTTCTTAAACATAGGAATATATGATTCACATCCTCTATTTTTCCTGGTGCGGTTGTGTCATAGCTTCCTCAAAAAGGACTGGTCAGTCCGAGTGTCACATGTTTATCGCGAGACGAATTGATTAGCGGATGGTTTGGCGAATGTTGCTTTCTCCTTGTTTTCAGATTTTCATTTTTTAGAATCTGTCCCGCCTGATTTAGTGGTGATTTTTAGAGAAGATAAGCTTGGGACAATGTACCCGAAACGAGTTGTTGTGTAATTTTTTCTTTTTAGTTTTTTGTTTCTTTACAGAAGACTTATCTCCCTTTTTCTCACCCAAAAAAAATCTAAGAAAATGGAAAAAAAAAACTGTAAAACTCTTATATAATGAGACAAACTGAGTATAGAATATATATTTTGTAATAAAAAAATATGAATTTAGCCTATTAGTATTATATGCTTTTTATCTTGCATTTGTATTGTTCATTTATTGGTTCTGTAAATCAAATCTATCAATCAAAAATTCAATACCATTATATAGCTGTCTTTTAAAAAAAATAAAAACCAAAATTATAATTTGAAATATATACTATTTTCTTATAAAAGTCCACCGCCAAAGAAAAAACATATTGGTTGCTTTCAGAAGCTAATTTACAAACAACATTTTGCGAAAGGTCAAATACGAGTTCAACTGGTTTTTACGATCTCTTGTAATCTAATGCACTATGTAATGACATATAGTTTGACAATATATACTTTATTTATGTGATGTTAGACTAGTTGCACCGCACAAGTCATCATCAATTAACAAATGTTGGAAATTAGAAATCGTTGAACTATTTTAAACAAAGGTGGACAGTCCAACGTGGGCTGTAGTAAAAGGAAGCTTAACTTGAAAATTAGATAAATTGTCCTAAATTTAATTATAATTAACCTTTTTACAAAGCCAAGTGTCAGTATGCTAATCTGGACTGTTGACGGCGATCCGAAGGTCAATGGTCGACAGCTTTTTTATTTTTTTTGCGCCATCAGTCACAACCACGTCAGCTGCCTTATCTCTGTGCCGCATTACGAGGAATTAATATTATCGACACGTATACCTCTTGAGACTTGAGAGAGTTGCCAAACTTTTTTTAAGAAACTTATCAAAATCTCATAGACTAAGGGGAGGTATTGGTTTAGGATTTAGAAAAAATTTTAGTGACTTTGTGTTTTTAAAAATCTTGCTGACTTTTTAAATCATAGAAAATTAGAAAGTAAAAATGAAAGATTCTATCAGAGATTGTTAGAAAGTTATTTTAAATCTTGCTGATTTGTGTTTCCTAATCTTGTAAAATCTTTCATAAAATCTTTCAAAATCTTTCTATTTCATGAAAGAGTTTTCATGACTTTTGTTATGAAGGAAATGATATAAAATCCTAAACCAATAACACAAAATTTGAATTCATTAACAATCCAAGATTCTTTTGTTTTAATTGAATAACATAAAACTTTCCATGACTTTATAAGACTCTTAATCCAATAACACTAGATTTATCAAAATTTTAGATAACTTTTTACAAATCCACAACCAATAATACCAAATTTTTAAAGAGTTTTAAAAAGTCTTGATTGAATAACAACATATTTTACATAACTTTTAAAGTCATTAAAATTCTTTCTAAATCCTAAACCAATAACCCCTCCTAATAGAGAGAATTCGGTGATTAACGTTTTCGAAGTCAAGACCATATAAATTACGTTATTTGGGCTTAAGCCCGTAATCCTATTTTATGATGGACTTTGCTTTACAGAGAGATTAAGGTAATTTTCGACATCTTTATTTGTGGGTCGTTTTCCACACCAGGCAGTGTGACCGGCACGGACAGTGAAGGCTTTTGATTTGGGAAAAAGCCATATATAATGGGCTTACTTACACGTACATGGTAACGAACTTTAAAAGCTAAAAAAGCCATAGAATAGAATACATGGTTATCAAAAATCAAAACTCCAAAATACAGTACTAATATGCTCTCATACATTGTTTTAAAACAAATCGGATGATAATCATGATATGGATAATGTGATGGGATAACATGATTTGAGGACGGATCAGATACCAAATATGTCCATGTCCTGAAATTTCAAGATGATATATTATCTAATCAGTATCCCACTTTTTACCTAAACACTCAACAAAAGTAATATGTCTCCCCTTTTATAAGTTGTGATCAACCATGTGTGATTGATAGAGGATAGATTAGTACTCCTCCTATTTCAGTCTTGATTTGACCATTAGTTCGAGATTCTTCGGCCACTGATCATTATAGAATCATATCGAGAAGTGGACCTTTTGACAATAGTTTGATCAATTAATCCATTTAATTAACACATTCTATAAATCATTGCCTTAAAAAAACAAATGCAACTTGGCCGCTGGTTACATTAATAGTTAAATGAAAAGAAAGCATTGCAACATTCCCAACCGGCGCAATCCCACCACGGTCCATCCCACTCAACGACTCACCAACAACCCCAATCCACATGCCCGTGCCCCACGCACTTTTTAAATCCTTCAAACCCGGTGCAACCAACACCGTGGAAGTAGGCTTATAGCCTGTAACCCCAATCAAAAATCCTTTAATAGTACTAATATTATTATAAAACAATCTTGGAATACACTTTTTATGGTATCCTACTAAGTTTTCAATCACAACATAATAGGCTATAATGATGATCACATGACTAATCATGATCATTCATTATGAAAAGGTGTAAAATATAATTAATCCGCTAAGCTTAAACGGCATGATAATATAAACTAAGTAGAAGTTAACTTTTGATTTTGAAGTCCAGCATTACAAGCACACTCTAATAATCCACTATAACTCTCTTTTCTAAATAAAAAATAGACTTTCATTTTATTTTTATCTACAAATTCTTTTTCAGCTTTTCAGTCATATTAATTTGGATTTTCTGAAAATTACAAAAAGGAAGAAGATAAAATAAGACCAATTAATTTCTCAAAGTAGGGTCTCAATCTCTCTGCATACAAAAGGCCACACCCGTCGGCTACTGCTTGTCGCTATCATCCACCTTAGTAGTACTAGTAGTAGGGGTCCTTTTCTAAAAATCATACTTCTATTATTAATTTATACCTTACTAAATTATTGGCTATTATTATAGTATAATTTTATATATACCCAATATATTCAAAAATCATTGAAATGGAATTATAGAAAAAAAGAAAAATTAAAATTAAAATCTGGCATTTTCCAAGCCGTGCATATCGCTGACTCGATTTAAATGCTTCCTCATAATAGCCACTTTAGCTAACTTCTCGGCTGCTCTCCAAGCCGAAGTTGGTGTAAGCTGCTCCGGTTTCTCTTCAGCTCGGTTTACTAAACCATTTCTCGGTTTAATCCGGCTCAGCTCAGCTAACTCACCTTCTAAGCTCCTTAAACAATCATCATCCGTAGCATTGGACCTAGCCATCGTTAGGACCTGATAAGCTCCGGCTAAATCGTCACGCTCGATAAACCGACGCGAATCAGCTACGGCGCGGCACACGGAGTGTAGATTCCTGAGCCGTTCGATGCTCGAAGATACGAATCTGACTGATTGTGGCCGTGGGATCAAAAACCGTTTCTCTTTAGGACACGTCATCGGCTGATGTGTCATAGGGTCAACGATCGAAGACTGTACGGACATTACATGGTGGGAGCCACTCGACGAAGTCGGAACTTTGAGCTCAACGAGAAACTCTCTCTCCTCCCCGGCGAACAAATCTCCGACCACGACGACCGAACCGGATCCGAAACTCTCGGATCGACCGGTTAAAGAGTAAACCGATGAAATCTCGGTCAAATTAGATCCGTTGACCAAACCTAGGTTAAGCTTCACGTCATGGAGAGCCACGTTGAGCAACGAAGCGATTCGCTCGGTGAACGCGTCTCGAAGCGGCGCGTGATGCAACGCTCCAGGAGACGCGATGTAGACGGAGTGAACCGGGATCTCCGGACGAGATAAGCGCGTGGTAGAAACGACGAACGGCGCGCGCGTTGAGTTTAGTTTAGCTTTCAAAACAGCCTCCGGTTGATCCTGACCGTCCGATAAAACGAAGATGCTCGCCGACGGATTCTTCTCCCGGCGATCTTCAACGACTTTAACCGCTTTCTTCAACGCGTCGTTAACGGTCATTCCTACACCGCCGGTGGTTTCGATTCCGACGAGTGCGTCGACCATCCGCCGCGCCGATCGTCTTCCTTTCGCCGTCATCCGTCGTAACGGCATTAACCGTTTCGATCCCGTCGAGAAAACGACGATTGATAACCGATCCATCTCTCGGAGCAAAGAGATCACCGATCTTATCGCGTGCTTCACCGTCTGCAAATTAGCTCCGCCGTTGCTCAAATCGAGAACCGTCACCACGTCTATCGACGGTCTTCGCGCTTTAATCGCGTCTGTGAATGACGACGACGACGAGGCTTTCAATTTCATGACGACGACGTGTGTCTCCTTCCTTTTCCCGGTTTCCACTACGGCGGATTCCGGTTGCAACCTAACTTCCAGGTTCCCGGAGATTGAAGGAGTCGTCGGATCAGTCAAAGAAGAATCAGCGAAGAATCCGGGGAACTCATCGTCATCTTCAACGTCGTCGTTTTCGTCGGATTCATGTATAGTGTTGATCTGAGCAAGAGAAACGGGAGAGTAAGCTAACGGCTCGTCGTCGTTGTAAACTCTCAGAGACTTCCCCGTTTTGATTTCTCGGATCTCGGGTTTTCTATTCGGGTCGGATCCGAAGTTGTTGTTAGTGACAGCCGTGGAATTAGACTTGGGGGTGTGATTCCACGCGGCGGAGCAAAACGGACAACGCTTGTCTTCTAACCTAACGGCGCAAGAGAGGTGAAAAGAATGTGAACACTCCGCCGTGAAAATCGCCGCCGTGGAATTGGTTTGGTTTGAGTTCACTCTTTGCAAACAAATCCCACATCTGCTACTATTACTCTGTTTCCACACCAGAAAAAACAGAGCTTTAGATTATTAATTACTAATTAGTATAAACAGAGTTAAGAAGTAAAGTAAGTACCTTGTTGAGAAGAAGCGTGGCACGGAGGAGAGAGACGCCACCGTGAGAGGAAGAAGAAGAAGATGATTTAGGAGAAGAAGGGTTAGAGAAAAACTTGGGACTTGAGGTGTTACTTGTCCTTGGAGTAGCGTTGCTTGTGGTTCTGCAATGGAGTTTTGGACTAGTTGGAAGAGATGGGAGAGTGACTGCGGTTGAAGCGGAGGAGCGGCATCCAGTGCCACCACCACCACGAGATCGGAGACGAGGAGTTGAAGGGTTGGATAAAAATCCAAACTTTGATCGGAATCTTGGAGTGGGAATTGGAGGATGATCAGATTCAGAGTTATGAATGTGTTGAGGTTGTTGTTGTTTATCTTCTTGATTACTTGGAACGGAAGTGCAAAACGTTTTTCTCCAACCAAACACCATTTTCCAAAGCTTTGTTTCCTTCTTCTTCTTCTTCGTCTTTCTTCTTCTTGAATTCTATTTCTTCAAGTAGTTATAGAGAAGAGGAAGGAGAGGACTTTGGGCATGGATCATAAGGAAGATGGAGAAATTAAATACTAAAGATAAAGACTAGAGAGAGAGATAGAGACATTTTTTTCTTTAGTGATGTTAATGTTTAATGTTTAATGTTTATTTTAATTCTTAGTGAAATATTATAAGGTAAGAAAATGTAACTTTATGCGTCTGAAATGGCTTTTGTTTCCATTTGCATGTAAGTAATTTTGTTTGCATCGATGAAAATCATATCACTGAATCACTGATCCTTTACGTCCCCCTTTTTAAAATTTTTTGGGTCAAAATTGTTATTTTTATTTGAAAATGATATCATTGGGATGGATGATAAAGTGAAAATAAAAAGTCAACGGTATAACCGACCATATGCAAGCAAATGAGATTTCAATTAACTTAAGACGCGGAGATCTTTGTTTCCCAATTTGCATGTAAAAAACCATTACTAAAAAACATTTAACAATTAGTATATGATTGTTGAATGTGAGTATTCCTATTGAATGGTCTACAATGTGGTTTGATTATAATATTTAACTCGTCGGATTCTTCGAAATGCAAATTATATGATAGAGTGAAGGTCAAACATGTGGCACGTGACATTAGAATCTGAGCAATAAACGGTATGGTAAGCTTGTTTTTAGAACCAAACAAATATATATCAAAATGGAAAATTTACATAGATAAGATAATAATACAAAAAATACGTCGTCTAAGAGGTGTATTGTGTTGATTGAGATATATAGTTTGAATCTGATAGTTATGTTCTTTTCGATAATCTTTACATTACATGCTGACTGGATTTACCTATAAGTTTTGGATGCGGGATTACAAAATGAAAGAAAAGTTTAGATGTTGTTTGATGGAGAAAGATCGAAGTGAATACTTTTTTTTTTCTTTTATATATCTACCAACAAAATAATACTACAAATTTTCAACATTTCGAACTATCCAAAATTCCAAATTATACAATTATATGATGACGACAAGAGCTAATGATATGACATAAAGATTAGACTGGTCCAAGGCCAGCAAATTTTGAATTCTAGCCATGTTTTTTGTTTTGATTTTTTTGACTTCGATAGTTGTTCCTTTCTGTATTACTTAATATGTTGACAACCTTTTTATTGGCTGATCAAGTAATTAAGATTACTCTATTGGCTGATCGAGTTATTAAGATAATGTAATAGTAATACTAGCTCAAAGGTATAAAACTCCAAAATATAAATTATTGCAATGAATGGATGAAACAGTATGGCCTAAAAGACAAGTGGTAAGGCTAATAATTTTGTAACACTACGATAACCAATACTCTTTCTACGATTATTTGGATTTGAACAAGTGTTTTGTTCATGTGGGCAAAATCTCTCCAGACGTCGCAAGTCCTAACTATGAGAAGTAATAATCCGCAAACATTTCTTTTTTACAAATTAAAGTGCTACGTGTTGAGGGGATGCTAAATCAAAGTTGTAGTTAAGCATTTGTAAGTTGTTTGGTAGGCTTTTAAGTGGCTGCCATTGTAGGGGGAGCACATGACTTCGTGCGTGCATGACATGGAATCATTGATTACCATCCAACAGAAACAAAACAAAAAAATTGAACATATTAGTTTCTTAATTTAATTTAGTTGGATATAATTTAACGTTCGACAGGACTTGTATTAGTACACCTATTAATTAGAAAACTGTGGAAGATCTTCGAGTGTCCTACACAATCACAATTGTACGTATACTTGGTCTGTCCGGACAAAACTGCTAATCAAACCTTTCAAAATAAATGAAAAAAAAAACTTAATTGAACAATAATAATGCTAGCTGATACGATTTTGTCCATATATAAATTAGAACATGACCTCCCATGATTGATAACTGATAAGAAATCTATGGATACCATCGATTCGGTGGGTTGTTGAAGGTCTACCAAATCGGATTACACATTCATACTCATAATTTTACGTATTTAGATTTATCAAGCTTATGTTCTGTGATATTTTGTTTGGTTCACCCGTAAATTTGATATATATTTTCTAGAGTTTGAATCAAACTGCATGCAAACAGTTCATTTAGACAATTGATTCTAAAGACTTAGTTAAAAAAATCCTATATAGGTGATGCAGTAATGCTAACTAACGATATAGATATAAACTATTCTTGTATGTGAAATATATTGAGATACTCGTACTTTTCGATGTTCCATGTTAATCAGTTTATATATCTACCATCTTACTCATACTTTTTTGGGTTTCTCGTTTGATGAGAAATAATTTTGGGAACTAACAACCATAGATGAGTGTTATAGGTAATGCCACGTTCCATTGTTGAGATGCATAATTCAATTTATATCTGTTGGAGACAAATTTGACATGTCATTCCCTAAGTCTATTTCATATTTAATTGTAGAAATATTGAATTCAACTATGTATAGTTTATAGACGTATATAAATATATAGTACGTCCCATTCGAAATAAGTGCATCAAAACGAAGCGAATTAAATGAGATTCACGACCAATGATTGTTGTTTTATGTGTATACTATTAAGTTCACGTGAAGCTACAAGAATCACACATACATACATATAACATTAATTATTTGGATTAGAGTAACAAGAAGACTGATTTAAATTCGACCCGTAGATTCTCTTTTAATCATATCGATCGAATATATGCTTTGGGATTTGATCAGTTAATGCCTGTTTGAAAAAAATGGATAGTTGAATAACCTTTCATTTGGGTGGGGTTTAATCATATTGTTTTGTCAACGCTACGAAAATTATTAAAATGAGCATTAAATTATGATTAACACAATTTTTTAGTACAAATCAAAATATCAAACCACCATAGCCATCTGCCAAAAGGCCCAAAACCAAAGGCGCATTATGTAAGCACCTTCAGGAACAGCAAATAAATAAACGTTCCTTGAAAGAGAGATTATTATATACTAGCAATTATGTCCATGTATCTTTTGATTATCTTTCTCAACGATATTATTCGATACTATTTAAAGTATTGTTATTCACTGAGTTTAAAACTGATTGGTTGCAATTCATGATATTTTCATTAAGAGATTATATAATATGCTGATGAGTTTATACGCACTCATGGGAGTGTAAACAAAGTTTCATGGAAGGTTAACAACTTAAATGATGATATTAAAACCGTCTTTAGTATGACTATTCATGTTGGTTTAAAAGATCATTGCATATCGATTCAGTTAACTGACAGTTATAGAATTATTTATTGGTTTTTATATTCCATAGGGCTAAACACATTTTGACTATTATAATCTTCTAACTCGATGAGCATTTGAACGATGAAAAATTGGTTGATTTCGTTCGGAGTCTCATCCACTGCTTATGTTTCCATTTCCCTAAAAACTATGACTAGTTTCGTCGCTACATTCGGATTATAAGTATGTGTTATGATTTAATGTTTCCGTACAGAGCCGTGCAGACGTTATAGAAAAAGAAACCTTCGCCTGTGGCATCCAATTTTGGAAAAAAATTAAGGACATATATTTATAATATTTATTACTCTTATAAAGTTTATTCCTAATAAAAATTATATACTTTTACAAATTATATATAAGATGAGTTTATACTTTTATATGTTACAACGCTGAAAACTCAAATATATAGAGAATTTAGAATCAAAATATGGACTCATCTACAATCTGGTTTTAAACATGAGCTTATACTATGTTAATTAATTAATTAAAAAATAAATAAAAAGAATCCGACAAACTAGTTAGACGGTAAGAATTACAATAGATTTTTGCCAGCTTTCTTTTCGTCGTTAATTCTGATTTTTTTATTCTAATGTAAAATAATGCAGTGGTTAACTTTTACATCAATGTTTTTTTCATCAAAATGTATTTGTTGAAATGTCAAATTAAAATTAATTAATGGTTTAATTTCTAGTTCTATTTACTTTTTTGGTTAGATGTTTTGCAACCCAATATTTTTCAGAATCGTTTTAATTTGTTTGTTTGTTTCTTTTTATTTTTATTATGATCATAATGACGTTCATTTTGTAGACATTTTTATTTTGGTTAAAACCCAACCATTTTATTTTTCATCGCTTGTGGTATTCGTTAACCTTCGCACGGCTCTGTTTCCGTATTAAAATGTCTGGTTACAATTTAACAAATCCATCTCGAACATTAAAGTATTTATCTATATCTAAGATTGTTTTGCAAATGCATGCACAGAAAGGGTACCTCTAATGTTTACAATGTTCCTTTCTTCACAGCTCATGTGTGATGTGTTACTATAACTTACTAATATAAACAAATGGTCTCGTAACGATGCACATGCAGGAAAATTAGAAGATTGGAGATGAAGTAGAGCGGAGAAAAGAACTTTTACACTAAAAAAAAAACTTAAAGCGAACTGAACCAAACCGGAAAAGTTAAACCACACTGAGCCAAACCGGAAAATTGAAACAAAATCGAGCGCAGACTTTGTTAATAAACCGATTGGTTCCTTTACCGAAGTCACACCGAATTAAACCAAAATTTTATTAATCAAAACCAAACTACTTGGTTTTATTCGATTTCAGGTTTTGCAAACCGTAAAACAACCAAAACGAAAAGAAAAAACAAATCAAAGCCGAGAATCGTTAAATCGGACAAGAAACAAAAAGGGAGATGGAAAAGGAAGAGATAAAAAGAGAGAGAGTAACAAANTTTCAGGTTTTACAAACCGTAAAACAACCAAAACGAAAAGAAAAAACAAATCAAAGCCGAGAATCGTTAAATCGGACAAGAAACAAAAAGGGAGATGGAAAAGGAAGAGATAAAAAGAGAGAGAGTAACAAAAAAAAACATTACATCAAATAAACCAAACATAAAAGTGAAACACACATCCAAAACAAACCAAAAAACATTAACGAAGCAACGACCAGTTTACTGGTTCGACTAAATCAACAAACAAAATAAGATCATTTTTAATTCTTCTTCATTTTTCCTTACAAACGTAGTCCTACTTACTTTTTTTTTTTCTTAAATCTCAGAAACTACTAAATTGATATCGATGTTTCCAAATTTAAAAAGAAACACCGCCAAAAGATCGCACATATTTTGTATATATAATTAGAAAGCTTGGTCATTATCATGTTCCATCTTTAAGCTCTCATCTTCGATTTCTCCACTGCTCTCGGAGCTGCAGCTGTAACATCACATTAAGACATTCAGAATCAAAGAATTAGACCAAGCTCCCTACTAAGGGCTTATATACTTGACGTGTTTTGTGTTTACTCCCAAAAGAAACCAAGTGATCAAACAAATCACTTCTAATAATGGGTCTTTGAGGATAAATTTTAGAGAAAGTAGTTTGAGTTATATCTTAGGAGTTAGCGAGAGAAGATAAAGCTTACCTAACCCAATGGCATCACAGCCTTTCATTATCTTCAGCTTCTTGCAGACATCAATGAACATCCTGTAATATTACAGATTCGATCAGCAATCACTCAGGAACGGTTATACCAATCACAATGATTTAATCTTCTACGGTATGTTTGGATTTGACTCTAAGATATCTGGCAAAGAATAGAAGGCTTCGAACAAGTTTTGCAAATAAAAAAGGAAACTTACTCCCATGGAACATCTCCAACAAGCATCCAATCTCCATCCTTGTCCTCATAAGTGAGCACATAGTCTTTTCCATTCAAAAGATCCTTTAGCTTGGTCTCACTAAGCATATCCTTGCCAGCAGCTCCATTAGATCCACATTGACCTAAACATCAAATAAAACTGTGCAGGTTAACCACTTTGATTGCACTCACTGACCCACCAATAGAATTTACTAACAATGACACATCAGTAGCAATCACTGAAACATCTCACCAAGAGTGAAAGTGGTGAACATTTTCTCTAAAGCTGAAGAAAGCTCCCCGTAGTTAGTGTAGCTCCTCAGGTCAACTTTCCTCAGATAAGGAGCACCATCCATACTAACCTTCACGAAAAGGGCTCCAGAACCTGGCCTCCCATCAACTTCATCACTGTTCTTACAAGTGGTGGCCAATGTGTTCTTCCTGTAGGATCTCACAGGAGGCCAACCAACAATTTGTGCCCTGAAACCAAAAAAACACCAGTTAGGCTGATGATGAAAGTAATCCGTATCAAAAATGAGGTGAATGATCCTATCTTTTCTAAGTCATACTTAGCTGCAGGTGGACTAGAGCTGTTGTTCGTAGTGCTTGACTGTCCTTTCGGTATGCTTTGAGGCACATCCTTCTTTGTAACAGACTTGGTCGCTGCAGCTTCAGGGAACATCCAGTTCTTCTCAGTATAAACTGAACTTTTAGCTTCAGCAAACTGATCCATGGTGTCAGAGAAGCCTCTCTTGTTTCCTGAGGCATTGTTTTTCTGTGAAGACGAACAAATCTCATCTTTAGAAGGAAGCAAAGGAAAGAACGGCTTCTCATCTAGCTTTACTGAGTTCTTCATCAAGTTAAGATCTGTGTCTCTCGCCTGTGATCCAGGAAGGCCAAGTGTAAGCTCAGTAGCCTTGAGGCTGATACTAGCTTTGTCATCTTCGGTAAGACCCGCGGAGAGAGTGGAGCTTCCAACAGAAGAAGAACAATCAGAGAGACCCAAGTAGTTATGCTCTTTTAATGCTACAGTGGTTCCTCTGGAGATGCAATTGCTAGTAGGTGAAGAACTAGCTACAGAGACATTGCTCTGTAGCTCCTCTTCCGGAGACATTGGATAAATACTTACCTTGAAACTGCAAAGCAAAGCTGCTGCTTTACCTATAAAAGATCAAATCATGAAACCACTTACAATTTCTACCAAAATAAAGAGAAAACATAAAATTCCAGGCTCCAAGAAACTCTACTTTACATCAATTTTGTTTTCTAGGTTAGATTCTTATTCTAAATCAGCCATAAACCAGAGGTAACTACTACTCAAAATCAAGGATACTAAACATAAAGGCCCAACACAAAATCTAGAGCAAAACGAAGCTCAAAAGCTAGAAGCTACCAAAATAAAGAAGTCAACTCAAGGTCAGACGAAGAAACTGAACAGGTCCAGATACATTTTATTCGAGCTTGATGATCTCAGATTTCACCTTCTACAAATTTTTCTATAAACACACCAAAAAACCTAAAGAGCATAAGCCAGAAAAAAAAAACCCAAAATTCGCCATAGAAAATACCTAAAGAGTGACATAAAAAAAAAAAAAAAAAAAAAAAAAAAAAAAAAAAAAAAANCAAATAGCTCGTAGATCTAGTAATTACAAACACAAATTCACACACGCAAACACGATTACACGGATTTGAGAGAAACACTAAAGAAGAGAGAAGAAAATAGTTTTTACCTCAAGAGAAGACAAATCGTAGATGAAAATGGAAAGCTTATGAGGAAGAAGAAGAAGAAGACGATCGAAAGTAACGAATCTCAGAAGAGGAAGAGAATAATTTTGCAAACTGTAGAAGAGGAATAGCAAAGAGAGAGAGAGAGAGAGAGAGAGAGAGAGAGGTGTGTGTGTGTGTGTGTGTGTGGGTGTGTCAAGGAGGTCCTTCTTCCATTAAAGCAGAGAAGCTTAATTTAATTATTCATCACCCAGAAAACTCGTAGCCGAGAGAGAGAGAGAGAGAGATCAAATTAATTAAAGAAAGAAAGTGGCAGAATCGTAATTAAGTTAAAAAAAAGTTGCCCATTTTCTTTTTGTTCATCATGGATGGATTCTAAAATCCAACGGTTCAGATTGGATCGTGTTACGAAGGGCGTTTGTTGATGTATGGTGTCGGGAGTCGGATCTTTTTTTTCTGGCTCCACCCGGAAAGAGGGATGGATGGTTTTTTTTGTCTCCAAATTATTAAATCCCGATTCTATCCTTTTGTATATAAATGAGTAATTAAAAGAAGAAAAAGGGTAAAAGAGTAAAAAAGAAAAAGAGGGGGAAGGGGGAGGGGACAAGAAAGCGGCATTCCAAGTCGGTTTGCCGGGTGGTGAATGGGACATCTAACCTCCTCCACTTTCTCTTTCTCTCTCTCTCCACTTTATTAGTACTAATCTCTTTATTAAATTTCTTAATCTTTTTATTTTTAATTTTAATGATAATCTCTTTTTGATCCTTTTTAACAATTAACTTTTTAATTAAGAGAATTCGGCCACCTTCTTAATTTCTTTTAAACTTTCATTATTGCATTTCCTTATCTTTCGCTTTTTTTTTGTTTACTTAGATTGGCCCAACTGGATGGGCCCCTATTAGTCTCCCAAACTTGAATTTTTCCCTTTTTTTAGTATGGATTTATTTAAGCCTTCTAGATGCTACTAGCTAGATGAATGGTGGTAAATTGATTTTTTTAATGATAACTATAGGTTAACTTTTGTTTTTAATACGGTTACGTGCTAGACTTTTGATTTTAAAAATTTTGGTGAAACTACACTTGCTAATGAAAAAATTAAGAAGGTGCATATAAGTTTATATTGTATTTTTTTTTATCAACAACTCACTTTATGGTTTCGAGCTAATGACAAAAAATATACTCAATTTAAAAATAAAATAATAATTGGATTTTAACCATTTAATTCTTATGGAAAAAGTATTTTTGGCGGTTTTATTGTTTAGGCTAAAATTTTGGATTTTATATTTTACAATCATCCTTCATACTTATAATACTAATTATGGAGTTGTTAATGTGGATGGTAAAAAAAAAAATGTAAATTTGTTGGTATTAGAGATGAAAAGGATAATTGTCTTATGGATCAAAATAATTTTTTTCTTTTGTTGTTAATGAACATATCGCTTAATTTATTCACCATTAGAAAGTGAAAGTAAATAAAAGAAAGGAGGTATAATGGATTGAGGAAGGGAGCATAATAATAACAAGCAAGGGGGGGGGGGGGGGGGNGGGGGAGGTGGGATTGAACACGCATGGGAAGCACAAATATCTGACCGTTGGATTTTGATGCTAACAGAGAGAGAAAGAGAGAAGAAGCCTGTGGGCTGTTTGTGTGTGTGTCTCCGTTCATCATCATCATCATCACCTTCTCTGACTCTTTTTTTCATCATCACTCTTCCGTACCACTCACGTTATCTTTTATTTACCACCCTCTCTCTCTCTCTCTTTTTAACCCAAACCAACAAAAATTTGTTTTGCTTTTCCAAATATTTTTTAAACATCTCTCTTTTTTACAAAAGTCTGAAAAGAACCTTATGCACGAAGAGAAGAAGAAAGAGACAACAAAAGAAAAGAAGAAAAAAAAAACAATATATGCACCGTCAAAAATAATACAGCTTTTCTTAATATCCTCCATAAAAAGCTTCACCATGTTTTCTTGCTCACACTTTGTGATTTTGTTCAATCATATAATAAATTCGACAATGCAACCAACATCAGAAATAGAACTAATCAAGAATTTTTGTCAAATAATAAAAAAAGACATTTAAGAAATAAATATTAATAATGTTAAAATATTAACATATAGAAACCTTGTCATAGTTTCAAAAATCAAATTAAACGTACCACATGTTAAAATAATTATTTCTATAAAATCTTTTACTAATAAGAAACGGAATTTTGGGTGGAAAATTTAAAAAACGGAATTTTGGGTTCATATAGTAATATTTTAATATGAGGATTTCATAAAGATGTGTGGCTAATTAAACAGTGATTAGTAAAAAATCAAGAATAAATTATTATTACCAAAAAAAAAAAAAAAAAAAAAAAGAAAAANTAAACAGTAGATCAGATTAGTAGTAGCATTTGCGAGTACAAATAATGCGGGTTGAGACAAGACAACAGGACCCACAGTGCTTTTGTCCTTCACGCTTATTTTATTAGTCTTCGATTAATGATGATGATGCCACTAACACACCCCCGTTTAATTACTAACTAATTTCGTTTTTTAATTTAATTAATTAATTAACAATTAGAGTGATCAATATTAATCAACGACAAGACATGTTCGACTGTTTATTTGGGCCCAGCCTCTTTTACACTCTAGCAGCATATAGAAAATAAATTTAAAAGTCCTAATTGGGCTTTTAATTCACTGTTTTAACATTGGCCCATAAGTCACTATCCCTTATTGATGGACCAGACCTGTTGTATTTAGTTAGTACAGTAGTATACGCTCTCTCTCTCTCTCTCTCTCTCTCTCTCTCTCTCTCGGTATTGAGGTTCTGAATTTAGTAATATATGTACGTACGATATTTTATTTTTCATCGTTAGCCAGTCACGTTGCTGTCAATGTTTTTATTTCTCTGTATCCAACAAAACAACTAATTAATTATTGTCCAATTGTTATAAATTATATACCTCTTTATTATTTACGGTCAAACGACTAGAAAACTAAATCGGATTTGCACAACAAAATATACTAATTTTTAGTACTTTCGTATAAGACAATGTACCAAGACGTGATCATTCTTTTTAATACTAGATGAGAGAGCCATTAAAATATATTTGACCCATAATCAAATACACCTTCGAGTTTTCACGTAAGACCTCCTGTAAGATATTTATTTCTTCATCCCTCATAATAAAGTAGTATATGGATTGGATTGGATTAAAGAAAAATATCGTTTCTGATCTTTTATTTTCTCTTTTTCTTCTATATATCGAATAACACCTGTGTTTGGACGAGTACCTATCGCTATGGGTCTTGGTCTACATCATCAACATGGTCCCCCTACAGCTTAGTTTTTTTTTTTACTTGTGCAACAGGTTTGGATTTTTCCATAACATAAGAGCTATAAATGCATATTAAGTCAATTTCTCTATTTAATCAAAAATCTTTTTCGTGTGTTCTAGAAATGATGTCACCGAATCGCTATGTATCTTTGATTAGATTGGAGAAACGACAGATTTGCGTCACTCTCAAAAAACAAACCGAGCAACATGCTGCTTACCTTTTGAAATCCTAATTAGTACGTAGATGATATTATATCTATGTACTTCATCAGTGGACTAGATTAAAAACGTTTTACGGGTTTTGTTTTGGACAAAAAAGAGCAAACACACAACTGACACAAGTTGTGATGGATATGAAAAAAAAAAAAAAAGTGTAAAAAATTGGGTTTAGAGTTTACAATTATAATGGTTAAAACACGTTTTATAGGATATTTTTTTCTTGTCTTGATAGAAAGCAAACACACACCAAGTTGTGATGTGAAAAGTGTAAGATGGGTTTAGTGGATACATACTCATTGACCCTAAAAGAAACGGCGGTGACCAGTTCAAGACCCATTTACAGTTCACACACACATAAAAAAGAGATAGATATTTTTTGTAGTTGTGAATTGTGATTACAAGTTAAAACAGCAAGTCTACTTTCCAGTAAAACTATGTTTTTGTATGAAAATATTGCTTGTTGGTTTACAACCATCGGCGACTCTCAATTACTATGAAAATCCAAGTGGATCATATAATGTCGTATCGTACCTCGAGCACAGGTTAGGTTAGTGTCACGTTATCAATAAATGGAGTGGTCACTGGTTTAGCAACCGTATGCTATCCTAGTCCGTATGAAACTCAAAAAAATCGGAAACAAATGTCTTATAGAAAGGAACAAAGAAGTAAAAATTTAGAGACTAACTGATTTTTGGCGGTATTTATAATTAAAGACGCAAAGACAAAATACAGCTATACCAAAAAAGAAATATTTTAAGTCAGAATCGAAGTAAAGAGTTTTTGTCAAATTCGAGTTCCACACGGCAGCTACTCTTTTTGTTTTTTTTTTTTTTCATTAGATTTGTATAGCAGCCGTAAAATCCAACTTAATATATTGACTTTAATAGTATACACATATGGGTTACTGATACTGTCCCATGTGACAAAATTTAAATTATTGTTTATATTGGTATCTTCAACGATCAAACATGTTACGTTTATTTATTAAGAAATTACATAACACGTCAAAGACTATATATATATATATATAAATAAATAACAAAGAAATCCCAGATCAGTCTTATCATCGATATCTGTAATTTCAGTTGTGAAGTCGTTTAAAGATTTATGGATCAATATTTGTCCCTTAGGAACTCAAAAGGCCAAAGGTCCATACTCGAAAACGCTCAGGTCCATTTTCGTAATTTTTTTAATTCGAAATTGTGGTAGTTTTGAGTCATAAGGTTTTTTTCTTTATTTGACAGCTTTTTTATTTATGACTTGTAAATTTGTAACTATATTTTTTAAAAAACAGTATTTTCTCGTAGATGTTTTTAATTAGAAATTGACATATTGAAAAATAAAAATAAAAATAAAAAAAGTTGATACGCCTTGCCGGCAAAAGTCCTAAACTTTTGACGTAACTATGTTTCATAGTCATCCGGAAAATGAGTTTTTTTTTTTTTTTTTTGGCCTTTTTGCTATGTAAAATATTTTTACCTATTTTCATCGGATCGGAGAAAATATAATTTCTTTTGGATTTACTTGTATTCCGTTTTTTATGTTATAGCGACCAAAGTAGATATAATCAACGTATGAACCACGCCTCAACAACATCTTAATCACTAAATGCATGATTAACGTATGAACCATGTCAATATGTCATCTCTTGATTATCACAATTAAACCTTGTCTATCGTAATCAATCAAAAATTAATGCATATGAAAAATGAATAAATTTTTATTGAAAACTTTCAGATTCACGAAATAAAATTAAATTGGTGGTGAGAAACTTGAAAGATGAAAAGAAAGAGAGCGTATATATGTGAAGGAGACATGTTAAAGAGTAAGTGGGGACTAAATTGTCTTGGGACGGTGTTTGGACCCAAACATACACAATTCTTCGTCATTCCACATTATCTGTTTTTTGATGTTCAACAACTTCTATCATCAAATTATTAAGTTTGCACATTTTTTTTTGGTTTTTGGAAAAACTTTTGTTAAAAGAAAAAAACTAATGAATACGAAAACTAAATGACGTACGTACGATCAACGAGTAGTACTCAACTTCTCTTCCAATCGTTACGATTCTGGTGTGGCTGATATAGTGATATAAACACGCGCCCACACATCATCAATGCACATGGCCATATATAAAGAGTCGTTAGAGAGCCTAGGCTTCGATATGGTATCACCCAAAATTTGGAAAGTTTCCTTTTTTGATTCAAAGGTCGGCAAAACACAATATTCATTAATTGACTACGAATTTAACGTAGTAGCGACTGGTATTAGTATCATTGTTATGTGATTACAAAATTTCATATTAACAAAAAGAATTAAAATTTGGACAAATTTTGCCATCTTTATTAATACATATGCAAAACTCTTAAACTTCACTTAATAGTATCAAAACAGTGAAAGTGCATCAAACAACTTATGTGTAGAGCAACGTTTATTCCGATTTTGCGTATGGCATATATATGTACTATATAAGATTAAATAACTAAATTATTTTTTTATCACATCGTGATAAATATCTAGTAACCAAATCAAAAGTATGTAATTAAGAATCTCTCGATCAGAATTTATGTAATAGTTGAAAAACTAATCGATCGAATAGAGACAAATCATGTGATAATTGTTTTGATTTGGTAGCTAGCATAATAGTACTTGTACCCGCATATACTTTTCTCTCACATTAAAATATACGAGAAACTATATTATAAAATGTTGAAAACAAACTCATAGAAATTTAATAGAATATCGTCGGTGGAGATGGACGAGCCAACGTTATTCCTTGAGTAATCAAATAAGAAATGCTAGTTTTTTTCTTTTCTTTATCATTAATTAAAGAGAATGAATGATAATAACTTTCAATTATGTTGTCTTAGACCCCTTTCTAAAACACCAGTAAAGAACATATACAGATGTGTTAGAGACTGATTTATTTAGGGCTTATGAGGAGAGCCTATGATTATAGCAAGAAAAGAGTAAGTTAGTATACATTTGGTAAGGAGTAGCTAGTGGAGATAAGAGTAAGGATTAGGGTAAGTAATCAAGATTAGGTAGCAAGCAGCAACGGCTGAAAAGATTAAACATGGTGGATCTTGGAGCCCACGACTTCTCCGTACAAGCAGCCCTCTCTCTCTCCTCTTTCCACGTACATTCTCCACTCTCTCTCCCCTTTTCCAAGCTTCATTTATTTTCATTTAAGAATTAATCATTTCAATCAACAATTTGATTAGTTTGTTAGAATTTTTTTAAGGAAATATGGGAATATAGTTAAATAAAAATACTTATATAACTTAAATAATGTATTATTGAAAATAAGCAGTTGTTAGCTGATATTTAATTATCTTTTTAGCATTTTTGCATACC
This sequence comes from Camelina sativa, assembly GCF_000633955.1. Classification (NCBI taxonomy): domain Eukaryota; kingdom Viridiplantae; phylum Streptophyta; class Magnoliopsida; order Brassicales; family Brassicaceae; genus Camelina; species Camelina sativa. The sequence continues at coordinate 28,136,796 of NC_025686.1, read as the reverse complement.
ATCAAATTACATTATTTGGTTATTAAGTTGTTCCATCCCACTAATATCTAGTTGTTCATTACGTTTGTAGATTATTCATCAAATTATTCCCATCAAAATTTTCATTTTGTGTGTATCTTTTTTACTTCAGAATATTAAAAGCTTCGGATGCGTATATCTTCATTTTGGTAAAAGAATCTCACATAATTATTCTAATATCAACATCTCCAAGGAATCCATAAAAGTTAGCTAATTAATTTCACGTCATTGGAATACAAGAATTTTTTCACTCATTCAAACTTAATTTCCACTAAAAACAAAAAAAAATAGTCTAAATCCACTGCATAAAATCAAAAATAGTAAAAATGGTTCAACAAAGTCAAGAAACATAATCCTTATATTTTCGAAAAATAAAACCATTCCTTTGATGATATAATTATTAAACAGGGAATAAAAACATTTCAACGGCGAAAAGAAAAGGGACAACTTTATTGTACAGCATATTTGCTTTTTTGTACTGAGAAGAACTTTTTCACAGTTGTAAACAATTTAATATTTCTTTTCATTTTATTTGCCAAAAAAAAAAAAAAATCTTTTATAAATAATCACTCCCTATCTCTTCTTGTTTCCCCGTCCCCTGTTCTTACCAAACTCACAAAGCTCTTCTTCTCTTCTTCTCTCTCTCTCTAACACATGAGAGAACAAAATCATCAGCTCACAATCTCAGCCGTTGATTACAACAACATCGTCGCCAACACCGTAGTAGTAAGAAGATGGAGAACACTCAAGATTTCTCGCCGCCGCACATGGATGCTTCTCGACCGTCACTAGGATTCCCTCTAGGCACAGCTCTGCTTCTTATTATCATTTTCAGCCTCTCCGGAATATTCTCTTGCTGTTACCATTGGGACAAACATCGTTCTCTCCGCCGCTCTTTAGCCAATGCCTCCACCCGTCCCTCCGCCTCCGACATCGAGTCTAATCCTTACAAACCTAAACCCCCTTTTCCGGTAACTCCCCGCTCCCTTTTACTCAAACCGTTGTATTTTATTATTTCTCAAATTCTTGAACTCTATTAATTATAATTTTACCAAATTTTTTCAATATTTCCTCATATAAACCATAGTTTGAACTTTGAAACGTGTAAGCAAAAATACAATATTGTTTTTAATTTAAAAAACTTAAATAAAGTAAATTTTAATTTGGAGAAATAACTATTGAAGATAACATTACTATCGTAACGAAGTTGTAATTTACTTGAGATGAAAGTCGTGTCACTAATTGTAATTTACTTTTTTTTTTTTTTTTACTATTTTATTTTACTCCTAAGGTGAATATTTTTAACTAATAAGAAATGATTCTTATGAACAGGAAATGAAGAAGCCACAGAATCTGAGCGTACCGGTACTAATGCCTGGAGACAATACACCCAAATTCATAGCATTGCCGTGTCCTTGTGCACCACCTCGACCGGAGAAAATCACTGTCGATGTTCAAACTCCACCACAATCACCACCTGTCAAGCCGCCTCGTTTTCCCGTTCCTTTGTATTAGATTTAATTTAGCTATAAGATAACCAAAAAAAGGGCCGACAATGTCGAAATCTCTCGTTTTGATGTACATATGGATCATAAATTTTACATTTTAAAATTTTTTTTATCACTGATTATTTATTTTTGTATTCAGTTGGTAACAAAAATGGAGTGGTCTTTATTGTGCAACAAAGAAAAATAAAAACAGAATGGCATAATTATTTTCAAAATAAATTTATGTAATTTGAGTGTTGTTATATCTTATAAAAAATACCATAAAAATATCACTGTTTTTGTTTTGTGGCAGCAACAGTAAATTTGTTTTTATGTTCGAACAGACTACCCACCTATCTGTTTGTGCTACTACCTATGTAAGCGCATAAAACACATGGCACATTTCGTCAGACGATAATTTCGATGTCGATGTCCTGATCTAATTCTGTTTTCCGTGGCTACAAATGAATTGATGATACACGAAGTTTCGAATACTAAGAAGTTTATGTTTTAAAAATATTACCAAAACAATAGATTGCTGGCAATTTAGGACTAACTCGAGATCTGTATGAATTGTACCAGAAATAGCCAATGAAGATTGCATGATTCTTCACATTTCCTTTTATATTAATAATCCAAAGTTTTAAAAAGGTGTTTTATGCAACCACGTTTGATGCCTTTAATAAAAAAAATTGCAAAACTAAAGTTTCAATCTTGTGCGTTACAACAAGATGTCTTCGTGGTTAATCATTACATAATATTTAACATGTTTCGTAAATAATAGAATGATATCAAACTATTACATTTACAGTATGCACAAGCAGTAAAACTAATAGTAATTGTTTATTTTCCGGATAATAACGAGACATGTTTTTTTTTATAATGGAATTACTGAAATTGACGTCTAACCACCACAAGTTAATTTGGTTATTAGGATAGAATACGAATTAGACGTAAAAAAAATAGCCCTCCGTTAATTACGATGCCGATTCCGTTAATTGCCTAATAAAAATTAAACACTGTTTAATAAAAGTTAGGGACCCTCAAAATATAAAATAGAAAAACTTTATATTTGGGCACTAAAGTTTTTACAAATCGAAAAAATTGACGTCAGTGACAAATTTCTTATAACCAAGTGCTCAAAAACACATCCCCACCACTTGGACCCTCCAACATTAACAATCAACTTCATGACCTAATTTCACTGTTTTTTGCTTATTTTATTCTTATATCTTTGTGATTTGATGATTTTTTTTCAGTCCCGTTAAATCCATTGGTTGATCCTAATATTCTAATCCACAATTATCCTCGAATCTGATCGATAGAGATTTATCTTTTGCTCAAGTCCACTAATTATCAATTATGCAACCAAATAAAATAAAATATCAAAAGTTAATAAACTAATTAAATAGAAGCTTGGCATCAAATCTCTTTTTATGCATATCAAGTTTCGAATTTCAAAACGCGTCACAAGAAAAAAAAAAAAAACGGTAAATATTAGAGATAAATTATTGAATTTTATAAAGAGTTAAAAATAAATACTTAATTGTATTACGATAAATGCAAAATAAACAGTGTTTGCTGTTTCAAGTGCGTCCTACACTGCAAAGTACAATTTGACTGTACTGATTCCTTTGATGACGTTATCTAAATGCTTCGTGGTTCTTCCGCGACCATTTTTCGTGGGATATTTATTTTGTTGCATGTCTACTTTAAATAGTTCGACTAGTTAGTTTCGTTTTCTGACGCTAAGAAATTAAAGTGACTGTGAACACTGAACACACACCGGTAACATGGAAGCTGAGCATAAAATTTCAGTCTACACAAAATACATGTGTGATGTTGTAACATTCCGGAAAGTTCGATGGTAAAAAAAATAAGAAGTTTTCAATAATACTATATATGCTATATTCCTATTCAATATTGTTATAATGTTATTGTTAAATTAATATTATTATGAAAAAAACATTTAAAATACTGTAGACATATGAAAACATGTGAGGGCACCGCCATCACCGCTGAAACCTAGGGATCATGCCATTTTATCTCTTTATTTATTTTGTTTTTTAGCTGAGAAATTATATAATATGCTAATTCCAACTTTAAAAAAAAAAAAACTTAAAACACCTCGCCTCATAAGATAACATAAATTATAAATTGTTAGATATGAGCTTTTCTTTTATAACCACTTTATAACGAAAGCAGAAGTCCTTGTCACTACTCAAAAAATAATATCTAAAAATACCTGAATTTCTTTTAAAATGGTTTTTTTGTCATAATTAACTGTTATGAAATTTTCCTTGAAAGTTGGTACGCAATAATATGTACATTCCTCGAAAGAACTCAACACAATACATATACACAGTACATAATAGTCAACTAAAAATCAAAGATTATGTATGTATAATAAGAAAATAAAAAAAATAATTTGAAAGAAAATGATGAAAAGTGGAGTATAATGTAAAACGTACGGATGATAAGCAAGACAAGAGCGGGCCTGAGATTGAACAAGGTCACATGGGGGAAACATCTCCTAGTGACCTTCTCTTATCCTGACGTCACTTTTTCATTTTCTTTCCAATCATTTTTTTATTTTTCATTTTTATTTGTTTTTAATTCTTTTTTAAGAAATATATAAGAAGATATCGAATACAGAACAAAATAATTATTTTATTCAAAAACGGTTGTAGTGGAAGTCCATGTACAGAATGTTAGGTACATGGCAATGTTTTAATTGAAAAATCAATTCGCCATGGATTAATACCAAATCCTCTTTTTTGCTTTTCCTTTGCGGTTAAAACCACAAATTTGCTTAGAATCATTTCTTATACGAGATTGGCCACATAATTCAAAAGCATTTTAAATCTTAAATAATTCAAGCTAATGTAGTGTGTGGACCGTAATCTCTTGGAGGTTATAATCCATCATAATTAGGCGTGACACTAATTGGATCATCCATATGTTATTGATAGATATATATTCATCTCTTGATGAATGCTTTGCAAATTATTAGAAAACTAAACTTCACCATCCATACCTGTCCCATTATATTCTCTTTTTTTGGGACCTTTTGTTTTCTGTAATATCTGTCAGGTATGATTAAGAAAGGGCTGCTACACAACTTGTTGGGCTAGATCAGAATTCGAAAAGGATTCATCATTAGCAATCCAAAATGAAGATGATGTTAAAACTTGGATATGGACAAGGCTATGTCATACACACGTGTATGTTTTATAGTGTATATATATATGTGCTTTTGCAAGTTGTATACTGAGATTCCTGCAGGTTAGACCTGCATAATGTACTAGTAGTTTATGATATTTGCTTTTTCAAGCTTGTTTCTTTTTTGTTTAATGTAGACTTCGTTCTTGATATTGTTTAACTTTTTATAGAAAATGTTGATTTATGTTTTCTCAATGTTTCCAATCATTGCGATTATTATCATTAAGAAGTGAGAAACCTGACGTATAAGTGAAATGAATCTTCATGACAAAGAAAAAAAAAAGTGAAATGAATCTTTTGGGCCTTTTGTTTGTTGTCTACGGACGATAGCGTAAGTCTCATTTTCGTCATGCTATTGAGTTTTTTTTTGCTGTGGCAAGTTGTTTCATAGTGCGCAACAGCGCAAGTGGAGTTCTTTCTAAATAAAGTTAAAAAAAATCTATATATTTTGTTTTATACAATTATTTGAGTATTGGAAATTTAGAAGTCTGGCCTCATTCTTTATGTGATGATTCTTGAAGTCCAATGATTATATTTTCCATTTGTATAAATGAAATAACTCAACGAAAAGTTCTATATTTAGATACAATGAGTTTTTGTTTTTGTATTTTTTTTTTGTTTTCCTCTTAAGTTGCTATCCCATCAACAAATTCATTATACACTTAAGTTGTTTTTGCACAAATTATAAAAAGTTACTTCAGTGTTGTGAAATTTTATTATATATAAATAATGATATAATTTATTTTTTTAAAATTTCTAAGGTATTTGAAAATTTCTATTTATGGCAACATTGGCAAGGGCAATATGATAAAACTATAGTTCCGGTGTTTTGAAAGTAATCGAGATAACATATATTTGGCCTATTAAATAAAGCCCATTTGATCTGTACTTCAGTTACCGTTCTTTAACAGCCCAATAACATATCCGTTACGAGTCCGGCGGACTAAGCGACCGACATTAACTCTGCGTTGACTATTCTTGATCGGGAGACAAGATAGGCCTGGACATGTAACGAGATGGGCCTAATCCTATGTTAGGCCTTTCCGAGTGAAAAGCTTTCACTGATCAATACAGTAAATGTTTTATCGCTAAGATTAATTTGGTGACGTAACTGACTGACACACACTGCCTTTGTAATGATGAATGCGTTGATTGGTGGAGGCACAGTCATTAGCATTATAATTACTCTTATGATTAGCCTTTTAAAACCTTTATGATGATTAATACGCTTTTCTTGGATGCATCTTTCGAACCTAGATACATCGGTCACTGTCATTTACAAACCCTAATTTCAATTATCGATCGAGTGTCCTAAATTTTAGATACATAAGATGATTAACTATATATGGATATAATAATAACCTCCAGCAACCATCCAAGAAAAAAAAAACATCTCTTTTTAATTTCCTTTTCTTTTATACAACTCATCATAATGTTTTCCCCTAGAAAAAAAAAAAAAAAATTCAAACTGACAAGGGAATTAAGCACAACATCTAAAATTCTTTAAAAGAGCTATTATTATTAAAAATAAACAATCGTTTTGGTTTATTAAATTTCAAATAATAGCAACTCCCTTACAAGCAACTTCCTCCATAACCTGCGTTTCTGAATAATGCTTGCTTTATATCTTCCGAGGTAATGAAATCTCTCTGCTCAGCTCCCTATAAAACACACACACACAACAAAACTCATCAATCTCATTACAATTATATAATTGAGATACCATATACTAATTAACTTGTGTATGTATAAGTACCTCAGAACAAGAAGCCTGCAAAGAGAAATCACTGAAGCAGCTTATAACACATTGTTCAATCTCCAAGCCTAGAGTCTCTAATGTATTAACAGTAGATAGAAGCAATCCCGGTTTCGGTGAGCAACATATATCAACTCGAGTATCCTCATCTCTCCTATCTATTTCAAACTATATCCACAACATAAACAACAAAATTAACAAAATCAGCATCAACATATATTAATTAGTGATTTTTTAAAATAGGGAGTTTGTTTGTAACAATTCATGAAGAAAGGGGCTTATATGTAAAAATACAAGAGAGCAGTGTAAGCTAGCAGCAATATGAAAATATCTTTTGTGTGTACCTTTGGTGAGTTTCTGACCATAGGTTCGTTTGTATTAAGATCCTTGAGATCACCGAAGAGCTTAGAGTGATGTGAATTGTTGCTATTTCCAAGTTCTTGTTCCTCATCTTGTAATTTGTTGATTTTGTCTAAAAGCTCCTTCATGTAATCTATGGCATCTCCTAATATCGATGTCCTGTCCATCTGATTTTTTATATAACAAAAACCAATATAATCATTATTATAAAAAAAACTTTTTAAAATGATTTACTCACTTTTCAACCGGTTCTGTAGATTCCCATAAAAGTAAGAACACAATAATTAAACAATCTTGAAGGGAAAAAAAAAAATAAAGGGCTCAAACAAGAAGAAACAACACACATAATGTTAAAAAGAATAATATATACCAAAAGGCTGAATTTGAAACCAGTTTATATAATTTAATTNCTCATCTCTCCTATCTATTTCAAACTATATCCACAACATAAACAACAAAATTAACAAAATCAGCATCAACATATATTAATTAGTGATTTTTTAAAATAGGGAGTTTGTTTGTAACAATTCATGAAGAAAGGGGCTTATATGTAAAAATACAAGAGAGCAGTGTAAGCTAGCAGCAATATGAAAATATCTTTTGTGTGTACCTTTGGTGAGTTTCTGACCATAGGTTCGTTTGTATTAAGATCCTTGAGATCACCGAAGAGCTTAGAGTGATGTGAATTGTTGCTATTTCCAAGTTCTTGTTCCTCATCTTGTAATTTGTTGATTTTGTCTAAAAGCTCCTTCATGTAATCTATGGCATCTCCTAATATCGATGTCCTGTCCATCTGATTTTTTATATAACAAAAACCAATATAATCATTATTATAAAAAAAACTTTTTAAAATGATTTACTCACTTTTCAACCGGTTCTGTAGATTCCCATAAAAGTAAGAACACAATAATTAAACAATCTTGAAGGGAAAAAAAAAAATAAAGGGCTCAAACAAGAAGAAACAACACACATAATGTTAAAAAGAATAATATATACCAAAAGGCTGAATTTGAAACCAGTTTATATAATTTAATTCATTATTCAAAAAAAAGGGACGAATCATTGTTTGCTCTTTCGAATCAAAGGTTAAATAAATCTTGACAGAACACAAAAACCGTAGCTAGCTAGGGTTAGACTTAGATTTTTGGTGTTAATTAAGAAGAAGATCATTAGAAAGGTTATTATCTTTATGAAACCATGTCATACTATATAATACATTAATCTACTAATTAATATTATTAGAGTAATTATAAAATTTACCTTACTGATTTTTGGGACGATGGATCGGAGCATAGAGAGACGATCGTTAAGTCGTTTTCTCCGACGTCTCTCCGCCATGAGATTCTTGGAAGGTTGGCCTTCGAGTTTCTTACTCTTCTTCTTGTTTGTTGTCTCTCCTCCACAGTAACCAACACTGAAGCTCTTGCTCTGATCAGACTCCATCAATGGTGAAGGATACGACGACGTGGGATTGTGAAAGCAGTTGTTGTTATCTTCTTGACCATTCTGAAGGATCAATGGTGGCGAAGAGGAAGAAGAGTCGATTATCTCTTGCAACGCCTCAAGAAAAGGGTAATCGAACGTTGCTGCTGCTGCGGTGGAGGAGGATAACGGCGGAGACGGTGGTTGTAACGGTGGTGGTTGGTGGAGAAGTAGTGGAGGAGGTTGAGAGATTAGATCCATGAAAGAAGAAGGGTATAGAAGGGTATTTTCGTCATCTTCTTCGTTGTTGAAACAGAGGTAATGATCAATACTATATCCATTTGGGAAGAACTGATGATGATGATGATGATGATGATGATGATGATCAAATCCGCCGTTAAAGCTTAGACTGTTGATGTTGTTGTCGGTGGTTTCTTGCTTTGTTGGAACAAGAAGCTCTTCATACACATTCATCTGTGTCGACAATTCCATTTTTTTGTTCTTGTAATAATAAGAAGAGAAAAAAAGAGAAAACAGAGTGTGTGAGTTTTGTGGATTAAAGAAGATGAAGTTGTAAGTGTATTTATATATACAATCCAATCCAGAGATGTGTGTGTTTGTGTGTGTGTGAGTATACTATTAATTAAAATAAAGATTCCCGTTTAATTTGTGATTACTACTATTTCGTTATTTGTTTATTTTTTTGAATAAAAACTCAATCTAATATTTATGGGATTTTTTAATATAGTGTATGGTTTTTATTTGATTACTAAGACATTATATTTTTTTCTCGTGACAAATAATAAAAACATTTTTGTTAGCTCTAGCCTCTACCTAGGAATAGATGAGCTATTATTTTTTTTTCCCATCAGATGATGAGCTATTATATATTACAAGACATGACATGGATCGATTTAGTTTTTATTTTGGTAAGTTTAGCCTATGAAAAAAAAAAAAAAGGTACTGCTAACCGAGTTTCACTCAAAATCATAGTAGTATAATAAAAAAACAAAGGTTTTTTTTTTTTACTTTCGGAAACCATAATTGAATTATTCTATAGGAAACTTTTTGGTTTAATGATTGGTATTACTGCAGTAAAACTTTTAGAAAATTCTGCAATTCGTGTGTCATAGTTTCAAGTTAGTTGGATTCTAATATCTCTCTATACGTGCATTGTATACAGACAGATTCGTCGTCCACTGAAATAAATACCATGATTTAGATATTAGTCTAAATGACGATCTATGTGTTTTACTCTAATCATTTTTAAATAAAAGTTGCAATTTCTGGCTGTTACAATTTATTATTATTTTATATGGTACATGGTTATATGGTTTAAAGTGTGATTAATATACTCCAAACCATTTGGTCATTAGCATATACTATGTGTTTGATTAGCGTAATGTAATCTCTTTGCAATATAAAGGCCGACTCGAATTGTTGGAAATAGGCCTGGGCAAAATACCCGGATCCGAATATCCGATCCGAACCCGATCTAAAAAACCTGATCCGAATCCGTATCCGAAATTGTAAAATACCCGAATGGGTTCTAAATCTCTAAATCCAAAAACCCGAATCCGAACCCGATCCGAACCGAAATCCGAACGGGTATCTGAATATACCAACATTATTAATATATAGTAGTAATATATTATTAATATTTATAATTTAAATAATATAAGTGTTCAAAATATTCAGATATTTAGATATCTTTGACAATTTGAAGTATTTAAACTGTTTATTAGTAAACTTGGATAAAAAATACTCTAAATTTTTAGATATATTGCGTATTATTGAATAATTTACATTAAATTAGATACTAAAATTTTGAGTTTTGTGAACTTCGAATAATCCGAATCCGAACCCGAAATACCCGAACCAAACCCGATCCGAACCCGAAGTCTAGAAATACCCGAACGGGTCCTATACCTCTAATCCGAAAACCCGAAAACCCGAAATAGCCGAACCGAACCCGAACGGGTACCCAAATACCCAGGCCTAGTTGGAAAAGAAAAATGAAAACTTGACTCAAGATTTCAAGGTCTTTATTATTTCAATGAAAAAAATGTAAATTATAGTATCAAATTGTTTGAGTTATGTAATTGACAAAGAAACAAAAAGAGAGCAAGTAATATACGTTGATTAATTCCCTTTCCTTACAGGTAAACTTTGATCCCACAAATTTCATGTCTCGACGAAAACGGATGAACATTTGTCTACCCCTCTTGTTTTTTTTTTGGTCTGCCATATTTTTTTTTATAATTATAATATATATTTATATACTATAATTGTTGAGAGGGAATTACTCGTATAGTCGTATTACGTAATTGTCTGTTGTGTATACGCATACACTAAATTGCGTTAAGATCTTGATTTAATTTGTTAATCAGCATCACTTGTTTTTTTTTTTTAATTGCAATTTGACCCTTAAATCAAGGTAATGTTTGTGAATAGTAATCTGAAAATTTTCCAAACGTAGGCCTTAGAAATAATTGCCCTTCGTGTTCACCATTTGTCTTACGTTTGATATGACGTTTATTCTTTTGATTAACGCTTTAGCATAGTCAAATTTTTAATAATTGAATGGCTATTCGCGGTAATTATTAAGAATATGAACTAATGACCGAAAAAATGGGAGCTTTTAGAATTTCTAATGATATGTTCTCATCGTACGTACTGTATAATTTGTTTGCTATCAAGGGACCATTAAGGGTGTGTTTTAACAAATCCGAAAGTAAAGGGGTGAAATTTGATAGTACTACATTTATATATATAGAAGCAAATCTAGCTACTTGACTGCTAATATATATATATATATACTATGAAATTTATATACGAAACAAATCCGTGTGGAATAATATCATGCATATGCCTAGAATGTAGCTTTTTTCATTTTTTTATAGATGAGTAATATTTTTATGTTTGCATGTGAACTTCTTCTTGCCCCATCTTCAGTGCCATTCTCATATATAAAACCGTAAAAAAAAAAAACAAGAAAGTAAATAAAAATAGGAATAATAAGAAGAAAGAGGGCACATGGTAAAGAGAAGCTCCATGTTCACGAAAACAAACAAACTGTCTTAGGCCTCTCTCGTCCTTTCAGTTCACTCACTTTCAATCTATAATACATTCAACGTTTCATATATTATTATATAACATGTGTGAGTGTATAAAAATACATATATGGATTGTAAATGATTTTGAAAATACGAAAAGATACGTTCAATGACTTAATGATGAACAAGAAACAAAAGCAGAGAAATAACATTGATGAAAATTCTTTTACAAATATATACTTTGATTTATGTATTATTGAAATATCGTATGCTTGTCCACAAATTACTGTCTATATTAAAATAGCAAAAGACACAGTATAAAGGCCCCACAATTTGTGGCATAGATAACATAAAACACTATTAAACCAAGTTATATATGGTGGACTTAAGTTATTCTTATAATGTTAATCAACTATTGTAGAAACATATCTTGTAATTGTAGAAACATACTAAAAGTAAGTTTACGGCATACATGTTACGATTACAATTTACAAATAACTATTTTTGTAGGTAAACAAACAACTATAGGGACACATCCTGAAAAATACATATATATACGGTATCGTACACACAAAAAAAACGTAGATAAACCCACCACGTGTCGCTATAGGCACACATCCACAAATGTGTGTGTGTGTGTGTGAATGAATTTACAAAGATGACGAGTGTGAAGAAGAAGAAGGAAGGAAGGAAGGAAGGAAGAAGAGACGGACAAGTCTGTGGTTAATGGATCGAGGCTTTGTTGTTTGTATTCAGAAGAAGCTATGATATGCGTGAGAGTTTGTGGGGTTACATAGAGTGATTCAGTGGACTGTCTCGTATGTATTGTGAGACCCTCTCCTAATTAATGATCTCCATTATCTCTTCCTCTTCTTCTGCTTCTTCATCATCTTCTTCGTCTTCACATGACGACGTGACTAACCAAAAAAGCTGCTCGTCAATTTTAATTATAACTTCGTCTTCTTCTGTATTAACTTCTCTTTGGATTCTAATCATAAGTCAAAGCCCTCACTAGACGTACGTAAGAAAATTCGATAGACGATTTTTTTTTTTTGTTTTTATTTTATTTTAGTTGATCTCATATAAATATTTAAACGAAAGATTTTAACTTTTATATGTTCAAACTAATTAAAGAGGATAAAGTAAATGGTGTTGTGCCAGCTAATAACAAGTGCTGATGATCTGTTTAAACTTTTTGTACAGCTAAAAATCTAAATTATGGATTTCATTTTTCTTAATATTTTGATGGCATCTAAGAAGATTTTCTTTATTTTTTTTGCTAAATAATGTCATCTAAGAAGTTGGTTTAATATTTCCTTCTACCAAATTGAATCTATCGTTGTGTTTGTCTACTTGCACACTCTATTATCAGTATTGGTTATTAGTAATTGATTGAAAAATTCACCTTAATTAAAACTTAGGATACTAATTAAAATTTATAATTGTTACTGCACTACGACTTTATTATATAGTTTACAAATGTACATACATTATACATACCCTACATCAGTATGTCATAAAAACTGCACTCCATCGTAAAATAATGAAATTAGTCTAAATTTTAATCCGAAAGCCTAGATAATGAAAAAAATAACCAATCATTTGTATTTCTTTCTTCTAGTGTATATAGCTTTGCATGTGTCATATACGTATCTAAAATACATTAAGATATCTAATGTGTTTAATTATACTACTAACTTTAAGTAATTTTGTATTTGATACATAAGATTAATACATTAGTTAAGCATAAAAGAGAAGGAAAAAAAGAATGTGATTATGTATACTAAATTTAAGTAATTTTGTATATATGACACTGTAAGATGATGTTTGACTAGTATAATCAATTAAGCATTAAGGAGAAGAGAGAAAAAAAAGAATGTTAAAAATTAAAAGAAGCAAAGATTATTGACCTGATTCGGTTCTCAAGAAGGTGAATGTGTGACAAAGAGAAGGGGCCAAGACCACGTGAACAAACACAAAACCTACGTGGCCTTTCTTCAAACGTCCACGTGTCCATGTTACCAATGCCAGACGACCACGCATCTTTTCCGTATGCGCCAAACCTCAAAATGTGTTTTTTTTTATAAAATTTTGCGTAAAAGAAAATTTAGATTTTGCAACAAACCACCTTTCTCCTCTCATAGCTTATTATAAAATTTATCAAGGACATAAAAAAAAAACAAAACTTTGTTACTGACAAATTTTGTATGAACTACAGTTTTGTACAAAAATAAATAATAATATGTGGGTGTGTCATTTAGGGGAATGCATGAGAGAATAAGCTTAAATCGGGGGATGCGATGTAGATGCGGAAAATTAT
>NC_025686.1:28008752-28122819 GCF_000633955.1 Camelina sativa | reverse complement strand
GGGTTCTTGAAAAAATAGATTATTTTAAATATGGGGAACAGTTATTTTGACTTCCACAAGAAAGCATATTAGTATTATTTTCTGATTAAAGACAATTCTTCGAATCATTTTTTAAAGAACCCTACTATGTCTATTTAATATACTAGTGTACCATTTTAGGTTTGAAGAAGAATTATGTCTTTTTCTTAAGATTTTTAATTTAAATATACTTCGAAAGAATCTCGAAACGATTTTAGGAATTTTCCTTGATTAATTATTCTTTAAATTAATTTGCTTAAGTAAGAGTTTGCGAGCACTTTAGCAGCGCGCTATTTTAAGTAATGTCTTCTAGCTACGAAAATGTGTAATTATTTGTCCTAATTGAGAGAACCTGCAGCTAGATTACATTTATATAAGTATAGATTAGTTTGATTGAGTCTCCAATTTATTCGTTCAAAGACTAAATATTTTTAATTTTTCGTACGTAACGAGATTTTGTTTGCATTGCATGAAATCGGTGGACAGCCCATAGTTTATGCATATTCTCTCATCTAAAACCGCTTTACACTTTTCCCTTTGTCCACTCTTTTTTTCTTACTATTATTATAACATATGATTGACACATATTTCTTCGTTTTGGGCCCGTTTTGTAGACGCCTTAAGTTAAAGTTTTATTTTAAAAATCATTCAATGGAACTACTTGTGAGATTTAGCCGTTTAGGTTAAACGCTAACTTAATATAAAAGGATTTAGGTTAAACGGAATGAGTAATATCATACCATCGAGGACAACCAAATGATGAATGTTAAAAATATTGAGATTATGTACAAATTCCATGTGAATCATAATATTTAATGCTGTACAAAAATGTTTGAAAAGTTTAAATTAATATACCTTTAAATGGTAATTATGTCAAGTCATCTTCTAATGCATGTTATTGAGTTAGTAGTTCATGCACCCCAATACTTACAGAGCACAGAAAAAGTGTCATCACAAGAATCTTTAACTAGGATGTTACATTGTACAAGAATGCTTATCCTAAAAGATAACTCTAACTGAAATATATATATCATTCACCATTTTTGCATCTACGTATATATAAATGAGCTGGGAATTTTTAACTTACTTCCGTAGAGATCTAGAGTATATAAAAAAAAATTCAATTTGAGGTCTAGATGCTGATAAAATTACTAGCTAACATTGACTATATATCAGCTAGTTTATATTATAGTTACGACTATTGTAAGCATGGCGTCCGTAAAAGATAATAATACGATCATACTAAAACTTAATATATTCTTTAAGCATTGTGAGGCTACGGATACAATATCTCATCTTAGTGACACAAATTGAAGACTAATGATCATGTCACAATGGAGAATCAAGTTTCATCCATCGCGTTTCCATGTTAGCTATATATATCAAACGTTATAAATAAAACCGGGCAATTGGTATTGGCCTATTGGGACTAAGATTATCCGGTTATCATAAATTATAGCAATAAAACTGATTTTCATATAGATTTCACTTAAGGTTTAACATTTTTAAAAAGAACAGTGCGAAAGAAAGAAGAAATATATGTTGTCATGTTAGATTGTTTCATTCTTATAGTTTTGATATTCGAAGTCGAAGCTATGATATTTTTTGCTAGTTTTATAAACAGGGTGTGATCTCAAAGAGAGAGAGACAGAGAGATATCGCATTGTCGTATAGGATGGGTTTTACAAACATGATTGAGAGGAGATGGAACGGGAGTGTACAGGAGCATCATTGTAATTTTGTCCACCCATACCAAAACCTGGAGTTTTATATATACAATCATTAATATAACCGTTTATACAACAAAAAAAAAAGAATAAGAAACAAAAAAAACTAAAACCAATAATATTCAGTATAGTTATAGTAACGAGAATGCGTATGAATAAGAAGTTAAATGGCAACGTCATATTCTCCCATCCATATATAAGTGTACGTTAAAGTAAGAGCTCACGTATCGTCGGCATGTCACACTCATTACATTTTTTATTCATCCAACATACTTTTCCAATCATGCTAGTTGGTGTTATGGCATTTTTATTCGCGAATTTTAATTGGTCCATCCGATCCATACATAACAAATTGAAATTATTTATATAAAACATTGTGTACAAAAAAACATAGTGTTGCATCATAACTTTAGATTTTAGCATAGACTCTCACACACATACAACACGATCTCGGGTCCCCCGGTTTTATCTCGTGTCCTCTCTACTGATGTCATGATATTATTTGTGCGAACTAAATTATATTTCGGGAGTTTTATACAGTTATAAATTTTGCACTTTGCGTGAAACGAAGGGCAAAAGATCATTCCCGTATATTCTGAATTTAGGAGGCATATATATCTTTGTTTTTTAAAAATACATCACATATATAGTGGAATCAAATTGCGGATATATATGTCATTTTAGTTATCGTTATATATGGATAGAGAAATCTTAGCATATGATTTTTGGATGACTTAGATGCATGCTGGATCAAACTCCAAATTAAAAATGTACAAAGGTTTGAGATACAGTAAAACGGTTTTTGGTTTTGATCAAGTGACAGAATTGTTGCTTTTAATCTATCAAAGGCTGTTGCTTTCATTTACAACATTAGGTAATTACATATAAAGACCACCAAGCCATACACGCCGTACGTCTAGACCATCTAAACCATGTAGTAGTTCGGACTGCCAAATCTTTATCAAAACCTGTTAGCTAAGTATAATCCGGTGTGAGTTTGTGTAGCGTCTAAGTATCTCCTCGATGGCTGTATATCTTACTTTGTTGAGCGTTATTCAAAATCCAACGTGGTTAAATTATTGTAGTAGTTATAAATACATGTAAAGCAAAAACTTTTGTAAATCCGTGGTTAAAACAAAAACAACGCTATCTACTGCTTATACAGTTTCATGTTAGTCTAATAAATCTAGTCCCTATAAATGCTTTATCATAGAGTAAAATCGCATACTAGACAAATCAAAATACATTTGTTATATAAGACTAGACTTCAACTTTCACTAATACATCACCGGCTGATAATTAAGCCTCTACGTACAAACAATTTTAACGAGTTTTGCACTAGTGAATATATAGGTTAGGTTAAAAAAACAAATCAATAAAATAAAGAGATATTTTAACTATTCAGCCACTAGATAACGATAGAAAACATCATTTGAAACTTTTCAAATTGATCGAAGAACGCCTTGATATATCGGGGGTGGAGCACAGGGCCATGCCTAAGGTCCATTCGATCCACTAATCCACTATTGGAACGATCAAATTAGTCAAAAGTTGCGATTTTTTTTCTGTTATTTAATGAGACATCAAAATATCAAATTCGACACGATTCATATTTTTCATATTATACATTTCCTTGGAAACAAATGGAACGACTTTTTGAAATAAAAACAAATGAAACGAATAGAAAAAAAATTGAAATAAAAAAGGTAGGGACATTCAATTATTACAACATAAGAAGAGAGCTTTATGAGAACACGAGCCAGATTCAGTTAATTATGTCTACTTCTGGTATATATATATATATATATATATATATATATATATATATTTACTTATTATAATTTTTTGTTTTGTTTTTACACCAAAGATTTGTACGAATCATAATCAAAGTCACATCTCATCTCACATTCACATGTTCAAGACTATTCATTTTACCCTGGAAATCAAAGTTACATTTAATTCGTGTCATCCGATTTGTTTTATGCCAGCTTGCAAAATTATGTATTTTTTTTAATGATCGCCTAAGTCAAAATTTTAGATAGCATCCTATATAATGATTAGTGTTATCATTTTGCTCGTGTAGGGGGCTAATTATCATAATTCTATTTTTTTTCAAAAGTCATACTTGAGTGAGAGAGTCGAGAGAGGAGCTATCTGTTTCCGTACTCGCGGGCCTGTGAGAGTTTCGAAGATATATCTATTGGGCTAAAATAAAGCCCATTTTCTTGTCAGCCGTTTATAAATTCATAGGTCCAGTCCAGCTATTATGTAATGGGTTTAGTTGACAAGACCAGCAGGGGACCAACCGGTCCATGATTCAAAATTTTGTAAAAAAGTATCGTATCGAAATAATGGTTTCATTTTGTAAAAGAAATTCATTTTCTAAATTAAAAAAAATCAGAATTTACATTTTATTTTTTCTTCTTCTCTTGTAGTTTTTACTAGATTAGGACCCGCGGTACACCGTGGAACAAATGATTTATAATTAAAACATTTATTAGTTAAATAATTATATATAATTGTTAATTTTATAGTTTAAACTATATAATACCGTAATATAATTTATTTTTTACATAATATTTATTTAATCAATTTAATTAGATATGTATATTTTCTGATATCAATAGTATTAACAAAATAATGAAATAATGTTTTACCCGTGTAACACTGAATTAATGAAACCTGTCCCGCTATATACCGTCCTGAAATATTTAAACTCGCACTATATCATCTTAATTTTTAATATTTATTATTTTGTATTATAAATATTAGATTGAGTTGATATGTTATTTATTAAGATTGTAACCATTTACATTTTATAAGATTGACGCTTCTTATAAAGTTTAAATATTTATAATATTTAGAATTCTTAAAACAGTTGAGTATTTCTCATATTTGAAGTTTCCTAAAAGTTTAAATATATTATTAATATTTTAAAAGTCTTCTAATTTTTTTAAAATTTGAAATATTTATAATATTTAAACTTTATATTTGAAACTTCATAAACTTTTAAATATTATTAATATTTAATAAAGTTTAACTTTTTAAAAATATAAATATTTATAATATTTAATATAAATATTTCTAATATTTAACTTTTTAAAAGTTTTAAATATTTATAATATTTAACTTTTTAAAAATCTTTAAAATAAAGAACCGGAATAAACCAAATTAAAGTTTTTTAAGTTTGAATATCTGATAAATTAATCTTTCTACTAATTTGTATTTTGAATTATTTTGGTCTTTTTTATAATATGACTCTAAACTATTGCCCAATTTTTTAGGCGATATGGGATATTGTACCGGTATTTTTTTTTATTCATCTATTGAGTAATATGTCTGTTTTAAAATTTTTTTTATTACATCATATTCAAGAAAAAATCACAATTTTTATTAACTAAATGTATTAAAGAATAGTTCAAGATAATTTAAATATAAATTCAAATAAAAATGAAAGAGAATCATATATTTATGTTTAAATGAGGTAGACAGATTTTCTTATTT
This sequence comes from Camelina sativa, assembly GCF_000633955.1. Taxonomy (NCBI): domain Eukaryota; kingdom Viridiplantae; phylum Streptophyta; class Magnoliopsida; order Brassicales; family Brassicaceae; genus Camelina; species Camelina sativa. The sequence continues at coordinate 28,117,570 of NC_025686.1, read as the reverse complement.
TTTAAAATCTTACCTATAATTAATTTTAAAATTTTTGGTAACTAATATTAAAGGCAATGTATTAAATGTAAAAACTTTCCAAAAAATATTTTTGAGCAAAAACTGCTGTAAAAATAATAATATAGATTTGTATCTTTTCTATATTGTAAGAAAAAAATCGTTGTAATGAAGTGTCAAAGTGAAAGACTTTTGGTTTTGCGACGACTTGTTGTTTGGTAACGTTTGAAGTGCGCGTGGGGGTTAGCAAAAATACACTTTATATCAGAAGAGACCTTAGACCAAGTGCATTAGCGTCCCTTGGTCTCGTCCCACATAATAAAAATGCGAAATTTAAATCGAAATCAGATTATTAACGAAGAAACGTCTCTAGTTATGGGACGTAAATTCGTCCGTCCTCCATTACACGTGGCGCCGTCTCTCCTTCTTCTTCTTCTCCGTCTCTGTGTTTTCTCGCAGGTTTGGACTTAATTAAAAAAGGATATCCAAAATGCTATCTTCTCTTGTTGCAAAAAGGCAATCTTCTGTTCCTCTCCAGGTAGGTTCGTCTCTACTGCTATTTTCTTTCTTCATCCGTCGCATTGTTCTTACCAACTTGGGGAATGTTACTTTCTTTTGCATTTCGATCGATCATCCTTCTGATTTTCGGTTCTACTATAAGTAATCGAAAGAGACCTCTCTTCCAATTTCGAGATTGAGTAAGATTGAAAAATGAATTAAGAATAATAATCTCTAAAATTAAGACCTAGTCTCTGATTTTTTTAGATATTTTCTAATTACGAATTCTCTCAGCTGCATTAGCATGATGAATCCATAGATCCTTCTGATTAGTTAGTTAGTTACACTCTACAGATGGTGTTGTTGATCCAGCGTTTATGTTTTGTTGCTTCTTTGTTTGTATATAAATGGGATTTTTGGTATAATCCATAGAGAACGAATGGTACACAAGTGTTTTCCATAACTTTGCTCTCCCATTGCCTCTTTTTTTTTTTGGGGGTGATTGATTGATTCATGAACTAGTGAAGAAAATGAGGTATCATAAAAAAAGAATTTAGGCCCTGAGATTTTTGTTTCATGACATTCACTAATGTGCTACCTTGCCGATCAAACTTATTCACCAGATTGCTACGAGACAACTTCGAAAGATTAAGGTGATGAGTTTTGTATATGTCCTTTTCAATCATGTAAAAGTGCTTACTGCAAGTTTGCGGTCATAAACTTGAGATGACACTATGATAGACAGAAAAGTCCAAGCTGGAAGAAAAGAAGAAAGACAAAGAAGAAGATATGGTTAAGCTAGAGAAAGAAAATGGTCAATCTAATCTTGAAATTTCTACTTTAAGGAGAGAACTGGAGGCAACCAAGAAAGCATATCAACAACAATGCTTGCAAATGGAAAGCCAGACAAACGTCGCTACTGCAGGTATCGAGGACAGGGTGAAAGAGCTTGAACAAATGAGAAAGGATGCAAGCATTGCAAAAATTGCCCTTGAGGAAAGGGTTAAGGAGCTTGAAGAGCTGGGGAAAAAGGCAAATGCTGCTAAAACGACCCTTGAGGAAAAACTTACACAATGGTACTGATTCACTATTATTTTCCAATAAATGTGAATGTTTGTTCTATATAACGAAGATTAATTACAAAAATTCTATGTTGAGAATAAAATGTTTGTTCTTACTTTTGATGTTTTTACGGTTTATGTTTTTATTTTTCATGTTTTAATTGTATGTTTTGTTTTTTTCCCAAGTTTTTGTAACTTTGTAATTTTCTTACATTATTAATGTTAATGTTATGTTTTATTTGAATTTAAACTTTAATATGATTTTACTTATTAATTTAAATATTTAATTTTAAATATTAAAAATAATATTATTTTTTTACAGGGGACCAATTGTGAGGGACCAATGCTCATCCCAAAATTAAGAAACTCTGAAAATAACATTAATTTATTCAAGGGACCAAATATTTGTCCCAACCAATGCACTTGGTCTTAGCTGTCTGGTCCCTACTTTGGTTGTTGTTGGGCTTGGACGCTACTCTTTAACATTCTCTCAGTTCCCATTTATTTATTACGGATATGCCCTTTTCCCTCCTCAAGTCTTTTTACGTAAAAATTATATGCTCCATATTTTAATCAATGCGTTGGTTAGAAGAATTAGGCCCACGACCACGAATAAATAATCGTATGGGCTTCGAGAAAAAATCCAACGGTCCAGATTTGACCCAATTCGATTTGAAGATAATATATATATGTAACGAATAATTGCACTCATTGATTCAATGATTGTGTTTTATTACTCTCTTTTTTCTTGCTTTGAGTTGTCGCTCTATCTATCTATCTATCTATCTATCTATCTCTCTTTCCCTCTCCTCACTATCTTCTCTTTTGCTATCTTTCGTTATTATAGTGTTCTTCTTTGTTTCTGAGAAAACATGTCTTATTAGTAGTATTTTTTGTTCCTTGAGGGAAAAAATTAGCTAGTGCGCGTGTGTGTGTGTTGGATTGTGATATCAAAAGAGTTTTCAAACTTAAAAAGTGTTGTGATGAGGTCATCATCAACAGTCAATATTCTGGGTAACTTAGTTCTGCTCCACACAATCTTTTCCTAGTAATAATATATCCTCTTTTTTTTTTTTTTTTGATTTTTCTAGATATTAGCAGTTCCTCTAGCCCAGAGAGATCTGAGAGGAAAAATGCCCATTTGGTGATCTGGTTCATCATAAACAAAGGAGGATACGTTCGTCATTTCAACAGTGTCATTGCCCTAGGCTCGTTTGCCGTCTAGTCCGGTAACACACCACCGATTTAAATCGGAATATTAATCTTCATTTTAGAATATATCGGAATTTCTATACTATGCAAAAAAAAATCAGTGAATTTGTACATTTTTGGAATATATACAGTATATATTTTTTTTACTAATGAATTTGGACTAAATTCCAGTTTTAAGGGTTAAATAAAAGAAAAAGAAAAAAGTTGAAAAGTTACGAGATCCTAGCTGTTTCCACGTGGCAACCGCTGACCTGGCAAAAGAAAAAGCGACCAATCACAGAGCAGTGTCTGTAATTTAAACAAAAAACAATTATGGTATAAAATAATAAAAAAGTCAGTGTGGAACCCATTTGGAAAATCATTTTTTATTTTTTAAAAAAGAACCCATCAATTTTTCGTAAAGTTCAAAAAATTAAAAACCAAAAAAAAAACAAAAAAACACACACACACGACGCCTCACGAACAAACGGCTAACATAACGCCACGTGACTAATTACAACGATCTGAGCCATCCGTGGCAGTTTTCTCGGGTAGCTAGATCGGTCAGCTTCACCGAACAGATCTGAACCGTAAGATCTAAATTCAACGGTTCGATTTAAACTAAGCGTTATATCGGTCAGATTCCAATGGCCTTTAAGTAGAGATGATGCCTCTCATCTTCTTCCTCATCGGCCTATCTCCCCAAAAACCCCTCTTTTCTTTTTAACCTTCCAAAGCTCTGAAATTATTTATTTATTTATTTTTCCCGACCGCCGGGAATTCTCGCCGGTGATGTAATTTTCCCGCCCTTTTTTATTTTAGAGGTTAAAGTTTTTTTTTTTTTTTTTTGGGAAAAACACGACATGACCTTGCGATTCGTATGGCACCGGCTGTTTTGGCTACCTTAAACGAACCGTCGTACCAGGAACAATGCGGCGCCGTTTTTATGAGGAAATCTACGAACCAATCCCTCCCCGAAAACACCAATAGCCTTCATCCTCTCTTCAACCCTAACCCTAACCCTAATTTCGACGGGAGCAATTCGGGCAAGCAGTTCGATGATTCGTCTTGTTTCGGAAGCTACGTTACTTTTAATGTCGCTGGGTACTCCTCGAATCAGCTCAGGGAGTTGAAGAAGCGTTTCACCTCTGAGCTCGAGCAGGTTCGGATCTTGAGAGAACGGATCGAGTCAGGCACGTTCGAGACTCAGCAAGGTTATACTTTACCGGAGGTACCCGCCGTTCGTTCAGCTCCGTTGAACAGTTTCGCCGGTGAAAGGAATGAACTTGGACCGAAGAAGAAGAAACAGAAGAAGAATATGAAGAAGGCTGCTTTGGATCCGGAGTCGGAGAAAGTGTTGGCTGGTATGTTGAATACTTGTGGTCAGATCTTGGTTAAGCTGATGAAGCATAAATGGGCTTGGGTGTTTAATACACCTGTTGATGTGGTTGGTTTAGGGCTTCATGATTATCATGTGATCGTGAAGAAACCTATGGATCTTGGTACGGTTAAGTTGAATCTTGATAAGGGGCTTTACGTTTCGCCGATTGATTTCGCTGCCGATGTGAGATTGACGTTCAACAATGCAATGTCGTATAATCCAAAGGGTCAAGATGCTTACATTATGGCTGAGAAGCTTCTGGATCATTTTGATGGAATGTTCAACCCTGCATTCAAGAAGTTCGAGGCTCAGCAGCTTAAGCTCACTGGTTCATCATCTCGTCCTGAACCTGAGTTCAAACCTGAGTTTAGACCTGAGTTTAAACCTGAGTCTAAGCAAAGACAGTGGAATCAGAACGCTATGGTGGCGAATCCTAGGAAAGGAACAGAGCAAATATCTATAGCTAAGAAGCTTGATTCAGTGAAGCCGCCACAACCTACATTGCCTCCTCAATTAGTCGAGCCTACACGTGTGCAATCTCCTTCTCCTCCGCCTCCTCCGGTGGTTCAGCCTCAACCACCACTTCCGCAGCCGGTTACAGAAGAAGTTGAGGCACCTCCTCCTGATGTGAGTGAAGTTACAAAAGGGAGGAAAGGGAAGTTGCCGAAGCCTAAGGCAAAGGATCCAAACAAAAGGTTGATGACTATGGAGGAGAAGTCAAAGCTTGGTATGAACCTACAAGACTTGCCTGTTGAGAAGCTTGGACAGTTGGTTCAGATTCTCAAGAAGAGAAATGGACATTTGGCTCAAGATGGAGACGAAATTGAGCTAGATATTGAAGCTGTTGATAATGAGACTCTATGGGAGCTTGATCGGTTTGTGACAAATTACAAGAAGATGGCTAGCAAAATCAAGCGCCAAGGGTTTATCAGGAATGTGACAACTCCACCTAGAAACATGGTAAGCGAATCAACCCTGCCTCCCTCTCGAAACAACCGTTTGATTTTTGTGCTGTCAATACTTAAATTGCTGTCTCGTTCTCTGTGTCTGTTAGACTTCGATGGCAGAAATGGGTAGTGCGGAGAAAAGAACAAGGAAAGGAGATGCAGGGGAAGAGGATGTTGACATTGGAGAAGACATACCAATAGAAGATTACCCATCAGTAGAGATTGAAAGAGATGGTACTGCTGTTGCAGCAGCTGCTAGTAGTGGCTCTAGTTCTTCAGGCAGTTCCAGTTCTAGTAGTGGTTCATCGTCTAGTGGTATATATATCTCTTTTAACCTTTTTCCTAAAACCCTCTTTGCTAAAAGTTTCTCCTTTTAGTTGTGTATTACTAATATTTTTCCGTTTGACGCTTATTTGCAGAATCAGGGTCAGGAGGGAGTTCATCAGGTAGTGATTCTGATGCAGATAGTGTCCAATCGCCATTCGTGGAAGCAAAAGAAGCTTAATGATAGAATCATTTGGGGATTTTAGCCATTGATTCTGTCCTGAAGTACTAGGAACGTTTAGCTGTGGGTGTAAAGGGAGGAAAGAAGGAAGGGAGAGAAACTGAAAGGAATGGATTTGTTTTTTCTTTGGATGAAAACCTTAGGAAGCAGTTGTAGGTAGAGAGAAAATGGAATGGGTAGATAGAGAGAACGCTAGGTTAAGCAAGAAGAAGAGTTTGTTATTTAATTACCTGTTTGATTTAGGAGTTGTTTAGTGTAATGTGAGAGAGTGAATGGGCAATGTAGGAGGAGAAGAAAAAGAAGATGAAGGAGAGTGTCTTTGTAGGTTCAATGACCTTATTTTTTTTCTTGCTGTTGTTAGTGTTCAAGAGTTTGGTTGTGGTAGGAAAAAAGGTAATCGAAGAGAAGAAAGTAATCCATGCAATGTAGTAGTTGAGTGATGTAAATGGTTGATATATCAAAAAAGAAAAGATGTTTTTTTGTTGAGAAAAGTTGATTTTTCATTATCTTGAGAGTACTAAATATTGTTAAAATACAAGATTCAAGCAGTAGCAGCTAAGAGTCCATTGTGTCTGAGAAGAGGCTCTGGTGAAGGCTCGCGTCCTCTAAACTCAACAAACACCTGATGATCGTAATATTGAATCATTTAAAGACTGAAATGCCATAGATATTGAAACTATTATTATATGAAACAACTAAATAATCAAAATACCTTGAGAGGCGCTTTTCCTCCTCCAAGTGCAAGTATGGTGTTTCTGAATCTCTGTCCTGTTTCTTTAACAGCCTGTTGCATATTATAACTTCATAATCTCGTGTCTGAACTTGTCGTTACTAAAAATGTATTAAAGGGTTATAGCATATATGGGTTACCTTAATGTCATCCAGTCCAGCGTCTTCAAAAGCTGAAAACGCATCTGCAGACAAAACTTCTGCCCACTGCAAGTTTTCCGAGAAATTTGGGTGAGAATTATGAAATCCAGTTAGAGTTTTGCTATGTACAGATTCAAATATACCTTGTAACTGTAATATCCAGCTGCATATCCCCCTGAAAATTCATGAACAAGTGAATGGTTAATCAGAAAACCACCAAGCACCAAGTATATATATGTATATATATCTCAGGGTTTTAAAGGATTGCTAACCTGCAAAAATGTGACTGAAGCTACAGAGGAATCTATCCTCATGAAGTGGAGGGATGACTTGGGTTTTAACTGATACCCTTTGATCTACGTCATAGATGGACTCGGGTCCACCTGGTACGTATTTTGTGTGCAGCTCAAGATCAACAGTGGCAAATTTCAGCTGAAATTCAAACATGGAACCATCATTACTTTGTACCACTGAATATGATAAAACCTTAGCAGTTTCTTGTGTGGTACTTTGTACTCACCTGACGAAGACTAAAGGACCCTGCACGGAATGTTCTTGCAGCTAGGAGTTTCTTGTATACTTCCTCTGGGAGTGTTTCTCCTGTTTGATAATGCTTGGCTATACTCATTAAAGTGTCCCTGAAACCAGCAATCCAGAATCATAGCGCTCATTTAACATAACTTTCACTTGAAAATTACAAGCGGGTAAAATTTCTCTCTGTTAATGAACGAACTCCTTAGTACCTGTGGTAGCACCAATTCTCCATAAACTGTGATGGTAATTCAACTGCATCCCACTCGATATTCCGGATACCAGCCACTAGCCCCTCATCTTCCTTGGTAAGCATATGCTGGAGAGCATGTCCAAATTCATGAAATACTGTCTCTACCTGTAAATCAGAGTGACGTTATAGTCAGCAAGTGAAAAAAATTCGAGATTTCATGTCAAGCTAAGATATAAGCATGTGTAGAAGATAATTGTTTTTCATTTACCTCGCGGAATGTCATAAGGCTTGGCTTGTCACCTACTGGTGGAGTTTGGTTGCAGACCATGTGCGCAACAGGCAGCCTAACCGAAGAGCCTTTCTGAGCCATGACTCGGCTACGGGAAACAACCTCATCCATCCAAGCACCGCCTCTTTTCTCTGAAGGGCGAGAGTATGGATCAAAGTAAAAGTAAGCAATTGGGTTCCCAGAAGAATCTTTAACGCGGTAGAACCGAACATCACTGTTCCAGACCTTCAAATCAATAATACGTTTCAATTAACAGACTTTAGTAATTATATGTTAGATGTATACTAAGGCAATAGATAAGATTCCAGATTTTACCGGAGCTACACCATCTGCTGGTTCAATATCGATTCCAAATAGTGTATTAGCTAGACTGAAAAGTCCATCCATAACTTTTGGCAGTGAGAAGTATGGACGTAGTTCTTCCTAAACAGACCAAAATGGGAGATATAGATCAAGACTTTCAAAATAATTTATTTGAATCACAAGCTAAAGAAGGACTAAAAAACCTCATTAATATCGTATTTGGATTCACGAAGCCTCTCACTCCAGAAAGTGGTGTCCCAGTGAGTCAAACTGTCAGATTCTGCAGCACTTTGGTTCTTTGCAAAACTCTTGAGGTCTTCCATGTCTAATTTATACAAGGAATAACAAAAGTCAAAATTATGTATTGGAGATGTCAATTCCAAAGCTACGGCTTCAAACTGTTTACAAGTTGCAATAGTAGCCAACTTGTTTAACAAATAACACGTGATTCGAATATATCATGTATGTTACCTTGAACAGCCGCATCCCAGGAAGCGCTACGAAGCTTCTCTAAAAGCTCTGCTGCTTTGTCAACAGTAGCCATTTTCATAGCCATGCTTACCTGGAACAACAGAGAACCTCATTAAGCCAATTAGAAAGAGAAAAAGAACACGCTTATACTTAGGTTGATGACTCACCTCAGCGTAATTGTTGTAACCAAGAAGCTTAGCTTTTTCCAAGCGAAGCTTCAAAATCTGGTCAATAATTGCTGTATTATCCAAATCACCAGAAGAGGCACGAGTTAGGTAAGCTCGGTACAGCTCCTCACGCAGAGCTCGGTTTTTGGCATGTTGCATAACAGGAAGATAACTAGGGCCATCCAGTGTAATGATCCAAGGTCCATTCTCAGCAGTTGCATTTTCATGGCCCTTATGTCACGAATCAAAGAATCAAAAACTGACAAACCCCCAAAGAAAAAAAAACATGGAACGTTGCATATCTTTCAGTTAGTATTAATACCTTGGACACAGCAGCCTGTGCGAATAGCCCAAGAGCGGATGGAGGCAATCCCTCGATCTCTTTCTTGTCTGTTATCAACTTTTCAAACTTCTTTGTAGCATCCAAAACATTTTCAGAAAACTTATGAGAAAGCTTTTCGAGTTCCTACAATCAAGAACAGAAATGAAGTAAGCATATTATAGCACTAAATAATAGGTATTGAGAAATGACAGTTCTTATGATCAAAGCAAATACCAAACAAACTGAAATCAATTTGTGAAAAGCTTAAAAGAAACCTGTTCAATCTTGTTAAACTCTTCTCTCTTGCCATCATCAAGAGCAATACCTATGAGAACCGCCTCCTTAATTTGTGCTGAAATCAAGTTAAAACAACAACAGTTAGCACATCTATTACTTGCAAAAGAGACATATATGTTCATCAATGCTACTACTTGCCTTCAACTAAACGTTGACGAGCTTCACTGAGTGAAGACCAATCAGGAGAATCACGAATAGCTTTAAAAGCATTGTAAATAGGCTTGCTTTGCCCCAACCTGAGCTGGAACTTCACCTTCTCTGGCTGCAGAAGAAGATTCAATCACGGCACAAACACACTAAAGCAAGAATGAGAACACATTCTTATAAATTAAAAGACCTGAACGTCTTCAATAGCAGCACGAAGCTCAGGTGTATCCTTGACAGCTTTAAGGTGATTCACCATTCCCCAAACAACAGTTAACCGATCAACAATTTTCTCCAATGGTTCAACCAGTTTTGGCCATGATGGCTCCACAGATTTCTCTAGCTCCTCCAATTCAACTTCCTAAATATTCAAAAAAAAAAAAAATCCATAAAAAGAAAAAATCGAATAAGAGATACATAAATCGGAAACGGAGAACGGGAGAGAACATACGAGGTGTTGCAATAGAGCACGAATCCCAGGACGGACGTGACTGGCATCAACGGAATCAAACGGAGGGAAATCGAAATCCTGCAAGAGAGGATTAGAGGAGAGAGTCTCGGCGGAGTCTACGGCGGCGGCGGCGGCGGAAGACATGGACGGAGGAAAGGAAGAGAAGGGACGGAAGGCGGAGGAGGAGGAGAGAGAGGTGGAAGTGGTGGATCTAGGAGGAGGGAGACAGAAAGAGAAAGAAGAAGACCAGATGGGGCAAGAGTATGATTTACGAAAAGTCGAGGGACGAAAATGTGAAGAAGAAGAAGACGATGAGAAAAAGTATTTGTGAGCGTTGTTTGGTTTAGGATGAGGTGAACGACGAAGAAGATTGAGAGAGGCTCGAGACGTTGGAGTCGCCATTAACATGTTTGCTATTACTAGCGTTGCTATTATTCTTATTCTCTTCATTTTTTTTTTCTTTCTTTATTTTTATTTTTTTTTCTCCACCCCCTTTTTCTTAGGGTATGATATTTTCTGAGTGTGACACAATCGTTTTATTTATGTGTGGTTCCAAAAGGGTAGTGTTGTCTAGTCAAATTGAAATTTTAAATCAATTATATAATTTTATATTGTATATAATGTATGTTTGAAATCTGTATAACAAAAAAGCTGGAATAGCTCAGTTGGTTAGAGCGTGTGGCTGTTAACCACAAGGTCGGAGGTTCGACCCCTCCTTCTAGCGTTTTTCGTCCCTTTTTATTTTTTTTTGTCTTCTTTATTTGAAAGTGTTGTTGTTATAATATATACAGTCAGTAATGGCCTCACAAGTTAACGACTCACGGGGGATACGTAAATGAAATAAGTTGTTCGACTAGAGAGGCCCAAAAACAAACACGACACGTTCAAGAGATAGCGTTTGATATTATAACAGATAGCGTTTGATATTATAACAGATAGCGATAGTGATGTAGCTTTATGAGAGTAGAGTCTTGTTCCCCCCAAGACCAAGGCTCTCTGGCAAAACGACTACCCTTATCATTAAAAATCATGATTTACTTATGGTGATTACAAAACTAAATATTCAAAAAAACCCTTGGCGTGATAAAAACCTTACCATAAATCTATAACCACGTTTAGGTCAATGAAATTTAAGAAACGGAGTTTTAGTTGATAGTTACTTAACATTGTACAGTATGACCATTTTATTATTACCAAACGAAGTATGTAGGTGTAACAATAACAAAACATGTTGACTAAAAAAAAAAAAAACTTCCAAGTTTCACATAAACCAAGAAATTGTGAGTTGCCAAAAAACAAGAAATTATGATTGGACCGCCAAAACATAAGCATCCAAAAATGTAATACATTATATTCAACCTTTTTTTTTTTTTTTGGTAAATCCATTTATTGTTACCTCTTCTTCCGTTGATTACAAACCCCAAATTTTCATTCAATCAAAATAAACACTTTCTTTTTTCTTTTTCTTTTCCCAGTAAATGGATAGAGATCTAGCCGACAACCGTAAACCATCGTACGTCAACAGTCGATGCTTGAGTTCGCCGTTATCTTGTCTCATCCACACAGAGTCAGAGTACGTTCGTATCAGTAACCACGACAAGAAGAAGACAAGATCAACTCCGATGTTAAGGGATTTGATGAGAAGATTGTTATTGGTCAGAAGCTGCCGATTCGAGAAGAACAACAAATCGAAAACGTTAGTGACGTTTCACTACGATGCTGTGAGTTATTCTCAGAACTTCGACGATGGTTTTAATTTCCGCGATGATGATCGTAGAGATCTTCGAAAACAGAGTCCGGATCACTAATATCATATATGCTCTGTTTTTTTTTTCTCTCTTTCAGTTTTTACCATCGAACATAAGATCCAATGCATCCGCGAGTTCTATTTTTATTAGATATATGTAACTAATGGTTTTGTTTATTACATTTGTAACATGAACTTTTGTTTATCAAGTATATATATATCCAATAGTTTTGTTTATTACATGTGAAGTTTCGTTAACTTGTTTGAGATACCATTGGATATATTCTTCAGCAGATTGGCTGGAGTAATTCTGTCAAAGCATGATAAGGCTAAGGTAACCCACTGAGGTTGATTCTGGTTCTCTAGTAATGAACTTGTTTGTTTTTATGATATCAGTTTTGTTGTTGACTTGATTGATGGTCCCAATCTTCAAAAATAACACTTTGTAACATGATAATACATAATGAGTTTAGACTTAAATCTTATTCTTGGTTATACACCTTCTAGATCGATACGCGTAATGTTTCAGATTATGGCCATTGGTTCGTATATTCTTTCTTGCCCCTGCAGGTATCGTTGTCCCTCCCAACTCAGCTGGTGGTTTCTTAGGTCTTTTCAATGAAACCAACGGTTGCTCCTCTCTGTTCCAACTTGTGCACATCGAATTTGATACCTATTACAATTATGGAATGGGATCCTGTTGATATTAAGTTTCTTGTTGGGATCAACAATAACTCGTTGCTTCCTCCGGTTTGCTTTAATGCATTATTCACAGGAACATCAAGACGAGTAATATAATGTTAAGACTCCAGTTTTAATGCCAAGCTAGGTGACTTTGGGTTTGCTCGGTTGATGAACCACGAGCTAGGTCCCCAGACTACAGGATTGGCTGGAACTTTTGGTAACATGTTGGCTCATATATGTTTCATATTTTGTCTTATCCATGTGTTACTGTTTATTCAACTGTAGCGTACTTATGTTTTTTTGTGGGATTACCTTTAATGTCTTCGCTTCGTTGTAGTTCTTTGTCTATACTGTCATAATAAAAGTTTGTATGTGTTCTTGTCTAAATTATAGCATTTTCTTCTTTCTTTACATATTTTATTTACAGTCAAACTTTTGTTTCTCCTACTTTAACTGTTGTTAATTTACTCTGTATTATACTCTGCTTTATACTCTGTTTCTTTGCTGTATAATTTTCAAACCTTCTTAGCTTAAGAAAAACTTGATTTTGTGTTCCCTTTTGGTGGCTCACTTCTATTTAACACCTTTTAATTACTTAACATTGAATTAAACAGTGCTGGTTATATACTTGTCGTGTTGGTTTGGTTAGGCTGCTCTGTGCTCTCATAAGGTTGCTAAAAGGCTCCAGGGAGGTCCACTTTACGACCAGTTACATTTTCAAGATTGATACGTTTAACGACACAACTCACAACTAAGTTTAAGATTGCAAAGTATTTAGGAGCATTCAAGAGTCTTTAAAAGGTTTTTTTTATAGCAACTGATTTGACTTTTTTGATTATTAAAAGAAGGTTCAAAAGAAATTTAGTGATAGTCATCTTCTAGAATAGACCCTTAGATTAAGCTTCTTTCCTTGACCACTCTCTACTTTTTGAATTGTGTTATATGTTCTGTAACTTGATTATCTAAAGATCATCACTAACCAAATCTTTGCTGTATTTTACTTCTGTAAAATCTTTTACTCCATGTTCAATTCATTCTTCTTCCTTTCCTATGTCCTCTTCCTTCCTTTTGTTGTTGATTCACTTTACTTTAATTTTACTAGTTTCCGGCCAGGTGATCCGGAGAACATAGTTTACAACGGGGATGCAACTCCCGATGAAGATGGAACGGTGAACTTCAACAACGCTGAACAAACATCTCAGGTTGGTTGGATCACCTATTCCAAGAAGGTACCTATATGGAGTCATAGAACTGGCCAGTCTTCAAATTTTAGCACCAGTTTCTCCTTCAAAATCGATGCTCGTAACCTTTCAGCAGATGGTCATGGGATCTGTTTCTTTTTCGCTCCTATGGGAGCTCAGCTACCTGCATACTCAGTTGGTGGTTTCTTGAATTTGTTCACTCGAAAGAATAATTACTCGTCTTGGTTTCCACTCGTTCATGTCGAGTTTGACACATTCAACAATCGAGGATGGGATCCTACGGACGTTGGTTCTCATGTGGGAATCAATATTAACTCGCTTGTTTCTTCCAACTACACATCTTGGAATGCAAGCTCACACAGCCAAGATATTGCTCATGCGAAGATCTCTTACGATTCCGTGACTAAGAATCTAAGTGTGGCTTGGGCTTATGAGCATCCTAAGGAGAGTTCAAGCCTTTCGTACATCATTGATCTCGCAAAGGTTCTGCCATCAGAAGTTATGCTAGGGTTTATAGCTGCTGCTGGGTCAAACACAGAGGAACATAGACTTTTATCATGGGAGCTCAGTTCAAGTTTAGATAGCGAGCAAGCTGATAGCAAGATAGGAATGATAGTTGGGGTTTCGGTTTCCGGGTTCGTTCTCCTGACCTTTATGGTCATCACAACCGCGGTGGTTTGGTCACGGAAGGAAAGAAAGAAGAAGAAAGAAAGAGATATAGCAAACATGATATCAATAAATGAAGACCTCGAAAGGGAAGCAGGACCAAGAAAGATATCTTATAAGGATCTTGTCTCGGCAACCAACGGATTCTCAAGCCAGAGAAAGCTGGGTGAAGGAGGATTTGGAGCGGTTTATGAAGGAAACTTGAGAAAGATCAATACAATGGTTGCGGTGAAGAAACTATCCAGTGGTTCAAGGCAGGGAATGAAAGAGTTTTTAAACGAAGTTAAGGTCATCAGCAAACTAAGACATCGAAACCTAGTGCAACTCATCGGCTGGTGTAATGAAAAAAACGAGTTTTTGCTCATCTATGAGTTAGTGCCAAATGGTAGCTTGAACTCTCATCTCTTTGGTAAAGGACGAGCTCATATACTCTCTTGGGACACAAGGTACAACAAGATAGCTCTTGGTTTAGCCTCTGCTCTGCTTTATCTTCATGAAGAATGGGATCAATGTGTACTGCACAGAGACATCAAGGCAAGCAATATAATGCTGGATAGTGATTTCAATGTAAAGTTAGGTGATTTCGGGTTGGCTAGGCTTGTGAACCATGATTCTGGTTCCCATAAAACAGGATTGGCTGGAACTTTTGGATACATGGCACCTGAATATGTGATGAAAGGAAGTGCGAGTAAAGAGTCAGATATATATAGCTTTGGAATCGTTTTACTAGAGATTGTCACAGGGAGAAAAGCGCTGGAACGGAAACAAGAAGATGAATATAGTACTGATGGAGAGAGTGATGACATCAGTCTTGTGGAGAGAGTTTGGGAACTTTATGGGAAACAAGAAGTGATGACTTCGTGTGTTGATGAGAAATTGGGTAAGGATTTTGATAAGAAAGAAGCTGAATGTCTTGTGGTATTAGGGTTATGGTGTGCTCATCCTCATAAAAACTCGAGACCTTCGATAAAACAAGCGATCCAAGTCTTGAATTTTGAGTCACCGGTCCCTGATCTTCCACTGAAGAGGCCTGTTGCTATGTATCACATCTCGGCTTCTTCTTCTTCTCCCTCTGTTAGCTCAAGTGGAGTTTCGTTAACGTTCTCAAGCATTGGGTATGGTCGTTAGTCATCATAGCTAAAGATTAAAGATTCCCTATTTTTTGTTTTGCTCTGTTTTTGTCATCTCTACGTATTATATTTGTTGACGCACTTGAATTGAAGCATGGTTATTCTTTGTGTTATCATCCTTAATCTTATTTGTATGCTGTTATTGTGTTATCATCCTTTGTGTAATACAAGGCAATATAAAAAATCACAAAAAAAAAAGATTAATTGGAAAAAGGCAATAGCAAATAATCTAAAAGATTAGTAGGAAAAAGGAAAAAATAAAGATAGAAATATATGAATTTAACGATTCAAATAGAGAGAAAAAAAAAAAAAGAAATAGTAGCAAAGAATATAAAAGACTAGAAAAAAAGAAACTAGAAAAAGAAAAGAAAAAGAAATAGCAAATAATATAAAAGACTGTAGTAGGAAAAAGGAAAATATAGCAAAGTTAAAATAGGTTATTAGTCTAACGGTACAAAAGATAGACCGACATATACCTTGTCTATAAATAATCCTAATGCGCTCCACTACACTTCTAAGTTTTAACATCTCATCATCACATCTTCCATGTTTTTTTTTTGTTTTTTTTGTTCTCCTTCGTTAGTAGTCTAGGGTTTCTGATCGATGTTGTGTTTGTGTGATATTCTTCTAAACCCGACGGATCTCTGATGTTGTTTGTTTCCAACCCGATCTCAACGCCCTCTCGTTCCTCCTACGAGTGATACTTCTTCTTCTAGGGTTTGCCGTTTGGGTTTCCGTCGTCAATCGCATCAGTAGTAGCTTTTTTAATCTTATTATTTCTCTCTGTTATATATATCTTATCTTCTTCTTCACGAACGAGACTCTGATTTGTTTATTCTTTTGTTCGTCTTGCAGGTTTATTCAATCCATGTTGATCCGATGCGATCTGATCATCACCGATCGTTCTAGGGTTTATTTGGAAGGGAATCTATGTTGATCCGATCCGATCCGATCATCACCGATCGTTCTAGGGTTTGGTCTCTTCTTTGTTTTTCTTCTAATTAATTACATATTTACATGTTATTATTACTTACATTGTTGTTGTTGTTGTTTTTTTTTGTTGCTTTAGGTTTGGGTCCTACGATTGATCGGTGATGGCTTCTAGGGTTTGTTTTCTAAATTGCATCAAGTTGCTTTTTTTTTTCTTAATGAATTTGTTCACGTGATTTTCTCTGTTAATTTCAGGTTATGGTTGATGCTTTTATCGATGACGGTGATGTCTCAAGGACACGCTTCGTTCTTCTCTGTGCTAACGTCTTCAACGGTTCTGTTCTTCCTCTTAACTCTTCTTTTATTTACTCTTTGTTCTTCCTTAATTACATGTTATTTACTTGTTTCTCTGTTATTTCAGGTTATGGTTGTTCCTTTTAATCGATGAGGGTGATGTCTCAAGGAGACAAGGATACGTTTCGCTTATTCTCTGTGGTAACGTCTTCAAAGGTTTTGTTCTTCCTCTTAACTCTTCTTTTTACATTCTGTTCTTCCTTAATTACATGTGATTTACTTGTTGTTGTTTTTGTTTTGTTGGTTCAGGTGGTGTGGAGAAGGATCATACAAATTAATTGTTCAATGACTGATCGAATTCATGTTAAGGTTTGGTTTCCAAATCCGATATGTTCAAGAGGAGATAAGGACACGCTTAATTTGCTTCTTTTCTATGCTAAAGTAAAGTCTACAAGAAGTGTTTTGTTCTTCGTCTTGCAGGTGTTTTGGAAGGCTTACATGTTACTCCTGGGCTGGAGAAGAAGACCCGAGAGATGTTTCTTGGCGGATTTGTTTTGTGTAATGAAGCTGTTCACGAAACAGAGGAAAGCCCAATAACAACAATTTCAGCCCAATAAACAACGAAGCCCTGGTAAATTATTCGTATTTTGATGGTTTTTCTTTTGTTTCTTTGTAGCTAGCTACGAAGAAGGAGGAGGAGAGATAGAGTGGAGTGGAGACGATTCGTAATCGTACGGAGTTAGTAGTGCCCTTAGAGAGGCTACGTCATCATGGCGTCTCTCTGGCGATAGATTGAGGGGAGGGGATCATCATCTCATCGGAGATTTGGGTGGGGTTGATTCGTTTTTTTTTTCCCGGCAACGGTGTTGAGTATCACTCTAGGATTTGGGGGTGGATTTTTTTCTCAGCGAGGCTATCAATTTTACAGGTATTCATTAATTATACGTTTATCAATTTTTACCAAATCATGAATTTGTTTCCCCGTAGTAGCATTTTGTTTGTTAAGTCTGTCTGATTCAATTGTCTGTGGGTGGCCATGATTGAGTCAGAACGTTTATTGCATTTTACTTAAAGAAGAAGTAGTAGAATCAATGTCTTCAGAGAACCTCTGTGTGAACATGTTATGATATTCGTTTCTGTATATTCCAATATTATTTCCCTGATATGCTCTCTCTTTTGTTTCAGGTTGGTGTGCCGGTTTATGCAGCAGGGACTGATGTTAAAACCTGCAGACCTAGGTAAAGCAATGCCTAAGCTAAAAAAAAAAAGGAGTTGTGTAGATGCTGTTATCATGGATACTGCAGGAGGGCTTCAGGTAATATTTTCGTCTTTCAAAGTCATTGTATTATAAATCTATTGCATCTTTAGTCATGAAACTGACGCTTATCTTCTGTTTATCATCCACCTCTAGCATGTGAAGATATGTGGTGAATAATAAATATTGTTTAGCTTGTTAATAACACTTAATGATATATGTTGATGTTCAAGTCCGTATGGTGATTGGTGACAATATCCAATTTTGTAGGAACAGAAGCGGCTAAGGAGAGTTCGGACATCATCATCTTGGATGACAACTTTGCTTCAGTTGTCAAGGTTTGCTCAAATTGCCGACACCATTTGGAGAAAGTTGCTGATTCAGGTAAAAATTCCAGTGAATAACTTTTTGATTATTTGAAATCACCCCCTAATATATATTTTAATAAAAAGTTGAAATATTAATCTCTCAAGCTATCTATCAAGTGAGTGTATTGTTAACAGTCAATTTCCGAGAGACAAGCATACACGTCCTGGAACATGAAGTACCTGCACACGCCACCAGAGTGAAGAACTCAATTATCTTCAACGCCTTTGTTCTCTGCCAAGTGAGTTAATTTAAATCAGAGTCTTTTTTTACCGTATATAAAACCAGAATGTCAAGACTGTATAATGTTAATCAAACTTTTTGTTAACAGGCTTTCAACGAGTTCAAATGCTCGTAAACCAGACGAGAAGAGCATCTTCAAAGGTGTGATCAAGAATCGTCTCTTCATGGGTAAAATAGCCATAACTCTTGTCCTCCAGGTAAATAGTAACTTCATAGACCCTTGTTCCTTCCACATTAAATAAAAACCGCCTTGTATTCGTTTGTCAAGCAATCATTGTTGGGTTCCTCGGTAAATTCGCTTTGACAACTAAACTTGACTGGAAACAATGACGTAGTCACTTTTATTATGTATTGTTTTGATTTATGCATGGTGGATACATACATATATGTGCAATGTTTGTTGAAAACATAACTGACGTCTAGGATGAACCTTTGTAATTTGACCAGTTGGCCTCTTGATTTGGTTGGGAATTCATTCCGGTGCCGGCAGCTCCTATAAGCAAACAGACTCTCAGTACTAAAATGCTGGGGCAAGAAGAAAAAGTCTTCTAAAGAAGGTAATGTAACTTACTCAGCTTGTCATTATTAACTGAACTAAATTCATAAGAAAAGGCCGGTTTGGTTTAAGCTTGTGTAGCACTTATATGAGATTTGGTAAGCTTATGTAGGAGTAGGGACTGAACTGAATTTGAATTTTGAAAGCCTGATAGAAGTATTAACAACTTTGCTTTTGTTCCAGGTTCACTCTGATTTTGAGGGCGGTTTATCTCTCAGATACTCGTGAGTTTGTTTGCTACTCTTGGGACTAACAAAATAAAAGCGTTTGGTTTGGTATGGATTTATTGATAACGTCAACAAATACACTTATTCAATAGTGGATATAGCAGCGCTGTACGTTGCGATGAAAAGAGTCTCTGGCATGGACAACCAAAAAATTGTTGGATTTGAACGGCAAGTTATGAGAGGTAAGCTGTGGTATGTAACACTATTCTAGGTCCGTAGTAATGATATTCCCTTGTGTATTGATTTCCCTTTTGATTGTATTTTATTTCCATGAGTAGAACAAGACGAGGGACTTGAGAAGTTGGAGGAAACAGTCATGAGTACCAAGCACATTGCTCTCGCTGTCAACGAGGAGCTCACTCTGCAGACAAGGCTAATTGTATGCATCCGCTGCGGTTCATTGCTTTTCTAGGGTTTCTTTCTTCAGTCGAATTCGTTTTTATTTACTCATCGTTCTATTGTTTTTAATCCAGATAGATTGATTATGTAGGATAATACTATTGATCGATTCGTTTGATTGAGGATGAGGCTACTAAGATCTCTCGCTGATGCTTTGATTGAGGAGGGTACTAATATAAGATCTTCTAGGGTTTCATTCATCCCTTGTCACTCTGTTTTCTTTATTTGTTTTTAACGATTTTGTTTGTTTGTTTCTCTAATTAACGATATCTCTCTCTCTTTGTTGCAGGTCTTCTTTTGTAATTGCTCCTGACCAGCAAGAAAGCTTTGTCATAATCTTGTCAAAGGATGGATCACAACAAGCAGCAATATGGAGCAGTGGGGTAAGTTTTGCAGCCATGAGAAATGCTTATTATTCTTATCTCTTTGTCTCTAGTTTAACTATTTACTGCATGTTTTTGTGTGTTGCATCAGCCTCTCAAGGATTGTCATCTTTTCTCGGGACCCATTCATGGTTTCTGGTATGAAGATTTGTTATTTTTCCTGTGTAGCTTATGCTTTCCCTGCTCACTTTCTCATAAGACCTCTTGTTTTTTCTTTGTTTTTCATCACAGAGGTTTCTTTCCATGATCTCATCTCACTTTGATGGTTGCTGCAGTAGCATTTGGGATAAAAACAAGTACAGAGGTTTGTCACAGGTAACTTTTCACTTGATATGAGTTTTTTTTTTTTTTGGATAAATGACTTTAGTGTTGTTCTGATGCTTTCTTCTCCTCTGCAGCTGCTGTCCGTGACTACAAATTGTCTCTCCAAAATGATGAAGCACAGCTGTCAGGTGGTTTATCTATTCTCTCCTTTTCATTTTCTTTATTGGTCCATATATACTACCATGTGTCTAATCGAACTTATAATTTCTCTTTAGGTTCCTGCGGATGGAGTGCTAATATATGGGCCACTCTCTTGCCGTTGATGACACTAGCATGACTGGAGAGATCAAAATCGTGTGTTTTTCTTTATCTTTTTCGGTTTTTTCTATTATAGTGATTTTTGTTTACTTTCTCTTCCCGCTTTGGTATAACTCCTAACAGTCAACTTCCCTTTTCTTGCTAGGTTAACAAAGACTCTAACAAGGACCCATTCCTAATGTCTGGCTATAAATTTGCAGATGGAAATGGTATGATGTGGGGAATCTATCGGTGATTGGTTGTTGTGTTCTGTCTGTTACGCATCTGCTAACTCTGCTTCTTGTTCTTCTCTGTGGTAACTTCTTCAAGGGTTTTGTTCTTCCTCTTAACTCTTCTTTTACTCTCTGTTTTTTTCTTATGAATTTTTTCATGTGATTTAGTTGTTTGCTTTGTTATTTCAGGTTGTGGTTGATGCGTTTATCGAGTGATGTCTCAAGGAGACAAGGATACGTTTCGCTTCTTCTCGGTGCTAACGTCTTCAAGGGTTCTGTTCTTCCTCTGAACTCTTCTTTTACTCTCTGTTAATCTTCCTTAATTACATGTTATTTACTTGTCGGTTTTTGTTCTTTCTTTGTTTAGGTGTGTGGAGAAGGATCCTACAATTGTTCAATGATGGCTTTGACTGATCGTTGTCACTCGAATTCTTGTTATTCTTTTAAGGTTTGGTTTCTAAATCCGATAGTTTTATTATGTTCAAGAGGAGGTAAGGACACGCTTTGCTTCTTTTCTATGCTTAAGTCTACAAGTGTTTTTCCTCTTAACACTTCTTCGTCTTGCAGGTGTTTTGGAAGCTAATTACGATCGGATCATTGCATACTCTTCTCTTGGGTACGTCTTCAAGCTTTCTCACGGGTTTTGTTAACATGTGATCATTTTGTTTTGGTCTTTATAGTTGTTTCACTCTATCGTTTTGGTTTCAATAATACTCAGGTGTGGCTTCTGATGGCTGTGTTTCAGAGATTACACATGATGAGCTAGTGAAATTGATGGGTGGAAGAGAGCCACACTCAAGGGTTTTGTTCTTCCTCTTAACTCTTCTTTTATTTACTATCAGTTTTTCCTAATTACATGTGAGTTACTTAGTTGCTCTGTTATTTCAGGTTATGCATAGTTGATGCTTTTATGGATGAGGGTGATGTCTCAAGGAGACAAGGACACGCTTGGATTCTTCTCTCTGCTAAGTTTTGGTTCTTCCTCTTAACTCTTCTTTTTACTCTCTGTTTTTCCTAATTACATGTGATTTACTTGTTGTTTATTTCTTTTGTTGGTTTTGGAGAAGGATCCTACAATGGCTCAATGATGGCTTTGACTGATCATTGTCACTGCATACTCTTCTCCTGGGTACGTCTTCAACCTTTCTCACGGGTTTTGTTAACATGTTATCATTATTTTTTGGGTTTCATAGTTGTTTCACTTCACTCTATCGTTTTGGTATCAATAATACTCAGGTGTGGCTTCTCATGGCTATGTTTCAGATCGTACATGATGAACAGCTAGTGAAATTGTGATGGCTGGAGAAGAAGAGCCGAGATGTTTCTTGGCGGTTTTGGTAACAGGTGATGCGTTTTGGTCTTTGTTGTTGTTTCACTCTATCATTACCTACTTATCCCCCTTGGCTTCTGAATTCTCTCACTCCTCCTACGGTTTGGTTTATAATTCTCACTCCCTTGTTGTAGACTCAAATTTGTTGAAGATGCTAAAGTCTTTTACTAGTTGCTCTGTTATTTCAGGTTATGGTTGATGCTTTTATCGATGACGGTGATGTCTCAAGGAGACAATTGAGGACACGCTTCGCTTCTTCTTTGTGCTAACGTCTTCAAGGGTTGTGTTCTTCCTCTTAACTCTTCTTTGACTCTCTGCTTTTTCTTTTTCCTAATTACATGTGTTATTTACTTATCGTTTTTTGTTTTATTTTGGTGATTTAGATGTGTGGAGAAGGATCCTACAATGGATTAATGATGGCTTCTACTGATCATTGTCACTCGAAGGTTTTGCTAACAGGTGATGCGTTTTGGGCTTTGTTGTTGTTTCACGATCTATCATTACCTACTTATCATTTTGTTAAGTTCTGGCTCCACACTCATCATGCATTTCTTTGGCAACCAGCTAAACAGGTTTGTCTACTTTTCATGCTTTGAGCCTTTGGCTTTACTCATTATTGTTTCAGTTACAAGTTAGTGAGAATTCTTAGATTAATTTTATTATTAATTGATAGATACCATTATTAGGGAAGTTTGGTCTTACAACGTTTCGCTAAACCCTCAGAGCTGAAACCTCTTGCGATAACCAACCATCAAGACGATTCTACTCTTATGCCATTTAAAACCCAAATTCGAAGCCTTTTTTTCATTTTTTTTTTCTTACCCTCCCAAATTCACCACTTGACACATGTGAAGGTGCAGTTAAATCGAATGAGTTATATAATTTTACTCAAAACGGAGAACGCCCACAAGGTGCTCGACACAATTCCTCAATACCCAAAATGGGTCTCCGTTGTTTTTTTTTGCAAAGACCCTGTCACGTGGGTTGTACGTGACATCTTCTCCTATACCTTACTCGGTTGATTTTTTTCCTTTCCCGCTTGTCCTCTGTTTTCTCTCGCCAAGAACAAAACCTCTCTGAGTACCAAGAAAACGCAAGATCAGATCATAGAGAGTCCTTACTTGCTATTATTCTCTTCTCTAACATGGAGCCTCCTGTTCTAGGAGATGTAAACTGCGAACAAATCTTCAAACGCGCCAAAGATTCCTACTATGCGAAAGATTACGTCAAGGCGTTGGAGGTAATAGAAGATCTGTCTTTAGTCGAAGGAGAAGAAGACAGGGAGAATATTAATGCGCTACAAGCTCAGATCTTTATGGACCTAGGGCAAAAAACAGAGAACACTGATGTGAGTGCGGCATACTACTTGGGTTGTGCAGAATGCGTTTCGATATCTCCTGGGTTGTCATCGTTGGCGGCAATTTCACTCTTCGGTCTGGCAGAACAACTTGGGTCTTCCGTGTACTACAAGAAAGCCGTGCGCAAAGCAAAAGAAACTTTGTACAACCTTACAGTGAATTTGCAGGAGGACTCAGAATTTGCCAAGAGAGAGGAGAAATCAATGATGTCTGTGATCCAAATTGCAGAGTCAAGAATTGCTGAATCCAAGACCAAGACACGACGAGTAGGAGTAGCAAGGAAAGAAGAAAAAGGTAGGGATACAGAGAAGAGCGAGCCTGATTTCAATAAAAGATTGATGTTGTATTGGGCAGGTTTGAATGTTGAGACCAAACGGAACTTTATGAAAGTAAGCACTGCGGAACTTATGAGTAACGTTGAGGGATTATATGGTAGTGAAGGACGAGATGCGTTGGAGCAACTTCTTACTTTTGCAAGGGATGAGAGAAAATGGAGATTCTGGATGTGTCGGTCTTGTTCGACCAAGTTCTCTAGTGCTGAAGAATGTAAGAATCATCTTGAACAAGAGCATCGTGCAAAATTTACACCTGATTTGACAAAGTGTATGCCCCAAAGGATAAGTAAAGTCTGGGCTCGTAAGATATCTGTTGGAGGTTGGGAACCAGTGGATACATCAGCTGCCATCGAACTGATCAAGAATCGTTTGGAAGATGTGAAAGCATTTGCCTATGTGAATGGATGGTCCAAAGGCTGGCCTTTAGCTGCAGATGAAGAGCGCAGTAAGTTACTCAAGGAAATTCAAATACTCCTTGTGTCGTTTTGGGACTGTAAGATTCTCTCTTGTAGCATTCGAGACTTTTTGATGCAATTTACGGTTAAGCATCTTGAAAAGCTTCAAGTTTCCAAGCATACTCTTACTGATTGTCACCTAGTGGAGACACCTCAGATTATCTGTTTTTGTGAATCTGGCGAACTCAATGAAATCCTGCAATTTCTTAAAAACATCAAGTGTGAAAGGGATGATGGTACAGATGTGATTTGCAGAGTAGTCGACAATTTCTGGGATGGTACTCGAGTTAAAGAAAAGCTCGACTTTGACCCTCAGGTTTCAGTTCTGCTCCTGGATAAGAGACTGCTGCAATGCAAGATTGCTCGATTCGATGATGAAGGGACTATCAATGTCTTTGATCCCAGTGTTCACTATGCCAATGCACATGCTCAGGGAGGTTATATCTTATCCTGGTTAGTCGACAACTCTGTAGAAGATGAGAGTTTTCAATTTCCCATACCTATCAGGATGCACAATCTTGATATTTGGGTGGCTGTTCTGAAAGCCGTTCAGTTCACATGTAGGACTTTGGAAACCACATATCTAAAGAAGTGTCAGCTCCTAGATTATGATGCAGCTCTTACCACCGCCGAAAATTTGTGTATTGGCGAAGATGTAAAGAGGAGGAATTTACAGAAAGATCAATGGAACAGTTATGCATCTCTTCTATGTGATACATGTGAAGAGCATTTAAGGAGAGACGCTGAAAAATCCCTGGATACAGAAGTATTCTTGTGTGCAGTACAAGATGTTTTCAAAGGAGCAACATTTCCAACATTTGATTTTCGCATTTGCATGGATGTTATACGTGAGCATAAAGATCTTAGTGATGACATTGTGATGAAGTCCATAAACCTTCTGAAATTAGTGGTCACCAACAAGGTTCATTTCTTATCTGAATTTTAATTAACAACAGGATATCATAAAATTGTTTATCTTAAAGTGTCAATTGATTGCAGGTTGCTCTAAAAGATTCAAAATTTTTACTGGTTGAAAGTTCAAGGATTAATTTGCTGAATAGCCTCACCAGACTTTCTGTTTTTGACTATCGCTATTACATTCTTCGACCAGTAAAAGAACTCATCCTGGTTGGTTTGATTTTCTACAGAGAGCTTCATTTCATTTCATTTCTGATTGGGTCTTTCACATGTTCCTTATATTATATATGATGTCTCGTGTGTAGGATGGTATTATACATATGGAACACAAAGCAAATTTAGCTGCAGCAGAAGCAGATCTTATATCCGAGGAAAAACAAGAGGAGAAGATGAAATTACCATCGAAGAAGAAGAAAAATAAAAACAACAAGGTCTTTGAAGTTCTAAATTTTTTATTTGCTTCGCTGACTTTTTGGTTATTCAATTGTAAGAAGGAATGTCTTCATGGTGCAACAGGGAACTTCAACGAGCATGCCTAGTCACCTTGATAAGAGTGTTGAACAGTAAGTACCTCACGATTCTTTTTTGTTATGATGATATATTGTTTTCTGGTTGTTTCTAAACAC
The DNA here is from genome assembly GCF_000633955.1 of Camelina sativa. Classification (NCBI taxonomy): domain Eukaryota; kingdom Viridiplantae; phylum Streptophyta; class Magnoliopsida; order Brassicales; family Brassicaceae; genus Camelina; species Camelina sativa. The sequence goes on along the minus strand of NC_025686.1, from coordinate 28,092,054 downwards.
ATTGTGTACTTACATCTCTAGTGAAAATTCTGTCAACCTTGAACTGGGAAATACACCTCCATCAGTAAAAACGGCCGAAGAAGTTCTTATGGAACCAGATGATACTTTTTCAAGTGAAAGGGGTCTATCGGAAATGACATCCAATATTAACAATCAAGAGGAAGCTACCAAAGGTAACCTGGTTGTAAAAGAGCTTCTCAATTGTCGAGTATTCTAAAAGCTCTATAGCCTATTGTTTTGAGATGTATAATTCTTATTTCTTTATCTTGTCGTCTTCAAGATATGCAAATCATGCCTGGAGAAGATTCATCGTCAGAACACCTGGGCTCAGTACATGAAGAAGCTACAACAAGATATAATTCAGTTCTTGACATGGTTCTTAAGGTAAAGCAATCATCAACAAAAATAAGATTTCAAAACCTAAACTATGTTTTACTGATTTAGACCATTCTTTATTTTCATGTATAATCTCTTTACTTCCTTATTTTGTTTGAATTTGTGCTCTACTGCAGGCCCTCTGTAACATTAAGGTTCTTAAAGAGGATCTGGTGCACAATCGGCAACCATTTTCTGACAACTTGGAAGAACAAGTTCCTCGTGCATTACGAGACTTCTTTTCTGCTTTTGTCTCGGGGGAGATAGAATACGAAGGACTCTACAGTTACCTTTCAAGCGACTTACTTGCTTCCCTAGAAGAAGTTCATTCCACGGTTTGTACGGAAGATAAATTTAAACATTGCATATTTTATTTTCCAAACAGCTTTGTTGTTATCTTAAATGCCATTCTAATATCTTTTTTTTTCCTTTTGTTTCCTATTTAGCTAAATGATGCTGCGGAGGTAGTCGTAGCCATCCTTGAGTTTTGGCAATGCTGGAAAAGTCCACAAAGAGAAAGCTTGATAACTCGTCTTTTTACAATTGAAGAATATGAAAGAATGAAATGTAGCAAATGCAGAAAGATGCCAAATTATCCAGAGCAAAGGTCTTATGGCGTTGTTATGGCTGCAGATTCAATCAGAGACCTGAAGGTATATTTCATTTATTTCACTCTTTGTCTTTCCTACAGAAACTGGTACTACTTCTTAAGAAGTTGTGTTGTGGTTATGTATATATATGCAGTGTGCTTTTGGCAATATAAAGTTTGAAGACATCATTAAAGTGATCCGTATGGAAGATAAAATGTTATGTGACATTAAAACAAGAGGGTGTGGAAAGGCAAACTTTGTTCGTCATACTATAAGTAGATCCCCGCCTATCTTCACAATTGGTAACTTTTGAAGATGATTGTGATCTTATCTACTCATTTCATTTGTTGTGGTATGATTATATAATGTTGTTGTTTTTGTTGGTTTGCGACATTAGTGTTGGAATGGGAGAAGAATGAAACTGAAAAAGAGATATCTGAAACGCTAGAGGCTTTAGACTGGGAGATAGATATCAGCAGGCTATACGAAGGCGTAGAACCAAACACAGTTTACCGGCTTGTGTCAATGGTAAAATATGAAACAGGGTCAAAAATGTTTTGTGCTACTGTTCTTCTGTATCTCTTCTTCGTTAACAGTCTTAAAATATGGAATGCAGATTGGTTGTGGTGAAGAAGGAGAATACAATTGCGTGGCTTATAAAAAGAACCGATGGGTCAGTCTCAGACATGAAACTCTAGCAGAAGAGGTAAGACGAAAGAGTTGGATTTGCCTTTCTTGAGCTGAAGTTATGGGTCATAAATTAGTGATATGTGGTGGATGTTATCCTTATAGGTTGTCGGTAAATGGAAGAGTGTGGTTAAATTCTGTGGAGAATGGAGGGTTCGGCCAGAGGTTCTGTTTTATGAAGTTGTCTGATCGATGGCCTAATAAGTGACATAGGAACCCAACTTTGATGTATAAAAACAGTGGCAAGTCAGAAGTTGTGTTCATCATGTGAATATAGATCAGTTGAATTTTCTTAGTCAAGTTGCTAAATAGGCTAATAAACCGAAAAATAAGTAGATGTTTATATCTAGGGCTAATAATTAAGCGTATATATCGTTAATGATTTACTACTTAAGCTAGCTTCTCACTTCCTCCATCCTTCTTTAAGATTACATCAAATGCCTCTTTCACGGCCTACAATGCATTAAAAAAAACTATTGTCAGTACTCAGTACTATGGAAAAAGCAATAATAAGAAAGCCAATAACTAGGTTCAGACGCTAAACTCTGCACTTGTAAAAATATGATCAAAAGCAAATAATTAGATCATATATAACCTACTTCAACTAGTCTGGGTTCAGTGCTTGAATGGAGATAGTGAGTGACTCTCTCCCTCTCATTTTCTAGACACTCCTCAGACTGCAATGTATAAGATTATTGACGTTAATATATATTTCCTTTCCTGATATCAAAGAAATAACATAGTCGGAGATGCACCTTTAGCATGTAATCAGAACAAGAATCCTCCTGGATCCACCTTGACACCTTGCAAGAATAGTAAGAAGCAGTATCTTGAAGCAAGAAGTTTTCAAAATCCTCTTCATATTTTTCCAAAGTTCCCATCCCATTCTCCACATAGATATCTAATACACTTTTCACTAGTTCCCTATCAATCTCTTCGCCCTCACGTTCTTTATGAATCTGGCAAATACAAATTTTTGTTAGACAGAAACAAAATTTGGGCTGAACCTTTGTTTTCTCATTATAGCTATAGATACCAATACTTACAAGTGCTAATACAGCTTCTTTGGCAGTGGAGTGCATCTCACAATAAACCTGTAGTATATAATTTGCATGGACATTAACAAACTTGCAAAAACATATTTGAGCCAGTGAAAAATTAGGAGCTATAGGAATGCATGACAAACCAGGTCGCAGAAACATTTCAAGCCAACTTTTCCTAGTGTTGGGAATGGGATGGCTCTCCGACAAACATAGTATCTGTCAATATAACGGAAGACCTTGCCCAACCAATTCAACAGAATAACATGGTTCTTCCACCTCCTAACAAGTTCTCTTAGCATATCTTCACCATGCTTCTCCCTTAAGGATGGCAACACCTAAACCATACATTAAAAAAAAAAAAAAAAAAGATTAATAAACATTATAAATAAACAAAACGAACATGTCTTCTTGGCACTATCCAAAAATCAAGCCCAAACCAAAAACTTAGGTACTCACCGTTTGGATAGTATAATCTTCAATTACTTGACGATACTTTTCATAAAGCTGCTGTGAGTAATAATCACTGTTTTTCTGGATACACATATTGTAGATAATCCTGTGAATCACATAAGAAATTATTGTGGTAGGTACCCGCATATATAGAACTGTTAACAATCAAACAATATTACATAAGACGGCCTACGTACGTGTAAAGATTCAGATGTTGCTGAGGGTTAAGTGCTGGTTCACACTCTCTTTCTATATTCCTTATCAGCTCGGTAATACCTTCCTCCAAGGACAACCATCCTTCCTCAAAGTTAAGGACCATCCTTCGCGTATCTGTTGTAAGCTCAACAGAGATTAGCTTTTGTGAGGTTATCATTGTCGGTACTTTAGAAACCACATTAACGATACGCAACACTAATATCACAAACCATAAACTAAAGTCTAAAACTAATTAGACTACCAAACTAGTACAACGAAAAAGATGTTACGCCAAGAAAATAATCAAGATGTATTTAAACACATAGACGTCACGTACCTGAAGTTTCTGCAGAGTATCCGATTTCACCAAGTTTAACTAAAAGAATCGTGAAGTGCGCGTCTTAGTAGAACAAAAGGTATATATATAGAGCCAACGATGAGAAGACGGTTTCAACTTTTATTCCTTAACAAAATAGGAAAAATAATAAAAATCATATCTTATTATATAAAGTTGGGTTTTGAAAGTTAGCCATTAACAAGATTTTAACATGTGTCAATTTATCAATCTCAGATTTTGACATGTGTAAAAGTTAATATTTATTATGAGCAATTTGATTACAACAAAAAATAAAATATTTTGTTTAAAAAAATATTAATAATGTAAGATGATAATTATCGAAAACTACAGAATATATATAAAAAATACAAAGTAAAAAAATACAAAGTTTTTTTAAATAATTATAAGAAGATTATATATATATATATATATTCACCTAATGAGTCTAGAATATTGACATATCCTTAAAATCAAAAATTACATATTTTTGGATCATAAACGTGTTACTCAACATAAATGTTTTAGACTTTTCTCAATAAAAGTAATTATATGACATTTCTTTACTCGAGAGCAGAGAATGAAAAAAATAATTCTTCTGTCAAGTTATATATCTCAAACATAGAATTGGTGAAATGATGTTTTCCTTCGGTGATAGAGGACCCTCTTTTAGATTTGTCATGTCGTGACCATGAAGCCTAGTAGCCTACGCTACTGTTGCGGTTTCTGAAGTTCTCATGGGAAGAAGCACTGTGACTAGACTGTGTAGTAGAGACTGAAAATTATTGGAGTTTGTAAATAGTGATTTTGTTCAGTTATGTGAATTGATAGGAATGAGTACACACATGAGAAGTATATATCCGTTGGTGAGCATTATGAAGAACTGTTTCATTCTTACCTAGGCCATTTATGAAGAACCATTTGATTCTTCTTCTACTTTACAGATGTGATCGATCACATGATTCTATCTTTTGAATCTTTTAAGTAATTTTGTTTCCTATCTTCCACCAGATAATTCGATGGCATCTTGATTATTAATGGAATCTTCACCCCAATCAAATCTCCTCTGCAACCTTTGAAACTCTTCTTGCCTAGTGACTTCAAGATTCTGCCATTCCTCCCATCTCTCTGCAAGCCCTTCTCCTTCAAGCATCCTTACAACTTCAGACATCGCTGGTCGTTCCTCCGGTGCTGCTTGTGTGCATAGCAATGCAACTTGTATCATCGTTTCAACTTCTTCTGTCACATAATCTTCTTCAAGCTTCTTATCTACAATGTCTCCTAATCTCTTCTCTCTTTCCAGTTTCTTCACCTGAAAAAAAAACAAGAAACTATTATTATTTAAATCACAACATGTGAAGCTTGAGAAGAAACATAGATTACTAACATGGTCTAGCAATAAGACATCATCTTCTTCCTCTAGCCGCGAGAAATCAATCGCTCTTTGTCCAGTTACAAGCTCTAGAAGCATAATTCCATACCCGAAAACGTCAGTTTTCTCTGATGATTTCCCTGTGGATATACATTCAGGTGCAATGTGACCCATTGTCCCACGGACCTGAGTGGTCACATTGGTTCTTCTAACATCTACCAACTTGGCTAAACCAAAGTCACCAACCACTGCTTCAAAGTCTTCATCTAGTAACACATTTGCAGCTTTCACATCTCGGTGTATGATCTTCGGGTTGCAATGTTCATGAAGGTATTCAAGTCCTCGTGCTGCGCCTAGCGCAATCTGCTTCCTCCTGAACCAGTCCAGAATTGGATCACCAGGTTTAATCTCTGCATATTATCAAACCCGCAACTCCAAATTACACAAAACCTTCTACTCCAGAAACCAAAAGTGTAAAAAGCTTTTGTTTCTGTTTTTACCTCTTAAGAAATATGCAACACTTAGATTCTGCATGAAAGGATACACCAAAAGACGTTCGGTTTGTGTTGTGCAAAAGCCGATAAGACGAAGCAGATTCCTATGAACAGCTACACTTATCATCTCAACTTCTCTCTGGAAAGCTTCGTCTCCTCCTGGACGTTCAAAATCAGTCAATCTTTTCACAGCCACTTTCGTGCCATCCGAAAGCACTCCTTTGTAAACTTTCCCAAAGCCTCCTTGTCCGAGAACATTCTTTTCGTTGAACTCATCTGTAGCCAATTGAAGCTCTCTCCATGCAAATCTTCTCAACTGTCCAAACGCAATCCTTCTGTCCACTTCACCTGAAATCAAAGTTGGGAACGAAAGTTAAAGATTTGAGACCATTTCTATAGTTCCTATGTAACCATAAACGAGAATGATTGACTATTATCACATACCTGCAACATCCACAAACACATCACGTTTATATCCTTTATGCTTATCCTTGCAGAAGAAAAACATCAAGAGTCCAAGGAGAATAACTGCGATACCGCTAACAACTCCAGCGATAATTCCAGTCTTACTGCTTGAACCACCTATCAGAGCAAAAACAAACTCTCTGTACTTAGAATCTGTGCAGGTAAGGTAAATGGCAACTAAAACATGACTATAGCAGCAAACTCATGTAATTCTACCTGAAGGATTCGACACTGTTACACAAGGTTGAGGGTAAGTGCCATCACAAGTCAAGTTGTTTGCTGTGAAACTAAAAGACTAAACTAAGATTAGTGATAAAAAATAAATGGAAACTGTAAACATTTGTGTTTTGAAACTAAAAGAAGAACTCTAACGCACTTGTATTTTGAAGTTTTGAATAAACTCTGAGGAATCTCACCGGTGAGATTATTTGAGTCGAGCAGACTGCAAAAGTAGTTAAAGCAACAGCATTGAAGACACTCAGGAATGTTCTCGATTAAGGGTTTAAAAGAAAACACGAAGAGCAACCACTCACATATTTATCAGTTTTGATAGGCCCGTAATTGAATTTGGGATAGTCCCGTTTAAGTTATTCCTACTCAGGGTCCTGCTTGGCCAAACAAAGACATGATCTTTATTATTCATTGTCCCAAAGATGTTACACAAGTTTCAAGAAATCTGAGTGAGTAGAGTCACTTACAAGAACTGAAGATTCTTGAGATTGCCGAGAGTGGATGGTATGTGACCAGTTAACTGATTATCCTCCAAATCCAAGCTGGTCAAGCTAGATAGATTTCCAATGGATTCTGGTATTCCACCCATAATTCCATTTCCTTTCAATGTACTACGACCCCAAAAAAAAACAATGAATCCCTCAATATAACTAAACAATGCAGAAAAAGAAAAGACTAAGCAAAGGCACTTACAGAGTCTTGAGGGTTGTCAAGATTCCTATCCCTGAAGACAAGGTTCCGGACGAGAAGTTCATGTAAGACAGTGTACTGCAAATCACAACCATATAACAAAATTTATTGTATTCACTCAACCCAAAATCACTAAATTTAGCTTAAGTGTTATTAAAACTTACACAGAAGAGACATGTTTCTTGTCCTCACATATAACTTGAGACCAAGTACAAGGATCAACTTGATTCTGGTTCCAATCACTTAGCTGTTCAGGGGATGCACGTAACGAGCTCCTCAACGCAAACAACGCATTCCCTGTTAAACGAAAAGAGCTGTACTTTGACAAAACGTAGAAAGTAGTAAAGAAAATTCTGAAGAGACAAACAAAAGGAGAAATGAAATGACCTTGAGCATCTGGTGAGACAGGTGACCATAAAGATGTAAACAACACCAAGGCAGTAGTAATAAAAGCCAGAGCCATTTATTCTAAAGAGCTAGCAAATTTCAAAATGTCGGATTTTAAGAACTTGTAGCAACTACAAGAAACGTTTGAACAATAAAATTACAACATAACTTTGAGCTTAGTAGATCATAGAGTGGATCTACTACGGGAAATCCAAAATTCTATAGTAAAAAAAAAAAAAGGAACCTTTTCAGTTGCCCTGAAGATAAAATCCAAAAATTCAATACTTTTCGCGGAAAAAAACTAAACCCAAATCTAAAGATGCCAAATTTGAGAAACTGAGATTTGGGAAGAGCTAAAAGAAAGAGAAGGGTCCCAAAAATAAAAAAGAAACTCGAAGCAGAGAAGAGAATCCAAAACAAAAAAAAAGTGAAAAAGAATTAACTCCAGCACGAAAGATTCACTCAGAGTCGAATAAAAAACCCCAACAAAACTTGGATGGATGGTTCCACTTCCTAATGAGAAACACTTGTAAGAAGAGAGTTAAAAAACTCTGTTGTTCTCTTCGAAAAATCAAATAACTTTTGATTTTCTTTCTTTGTTCATTTACATTTTGTTGTCTGTTATTAGATGGAAAAAGTCTTTGAAGCATATCGCAATTATGACTGTCGCCGTGTCTAGTCAAAGAGATACCAAACAAAAAAAAAGCTTGTAAAACTGCTTTTGGTGCGTGCTTAAATAAAAAAATAAAGTTAATCATGATGATGATTATGCTTTGAACTAGGTTCGAACCCGCGGTACACCGCGGGTCAAATGTTTTATAATTTTTAGATTTTTGATCTTTTATGTTTATTACTAAGTAAATTTTAATTTACAGTTATTTCTTATATTAAAAATAATAAAAAATTCAAATTATTAAGTTTTAAAAGCTATAATTACTAATTTATATATGATCAGTTTGTTTCATATTATAGAGTGTAGTAGCACCATATAGTAATACCCGTTATTCATACTTGACCCGTTTATTAACCTACTTTATTAATGTAATAGTAGATCCATATTTATGTAGTCTATCCGATTTACAAATATATACAGTATAAACAAATGGTCATCATTTATCCGATATATATAGAGTCACAATATTTTGGAGGTCTCGTGTCTCCACCTACACAAAATCAAGGTACTAACTACATTAGTAACTACAAAATCAAGGTGCCAAATTTCCAAATTCAAACAGTCGAATTAATGATTTGGTTAACCTAATTTTGGAAATATACTTTGAATAATTCTATTTTAATTAATATTGATTAATCGGTTTAAGGAATATGCTTTAGATTAATCGATTTAAGAAAATTTATAAAATCATTATTTTTAAGAAAAATAATATAGTTTAACGCGTAGTATATAGTTTTAGATATTGAGAGTAATTCTACTAATGTATCATAGTCTACTGGCTCAAGGGTTGTTGTTTTGATAGTCGTAGGTGTTGAGTTCGAACACAACTATCACACATTTAACTTCAATTTTGTTTTGTTTTATATATGGTAAAATGACAATATTACCTTCGTCTTCTTCCTCAATCGATCTCTGTAAAAACCGAAACCTAAGTCCTGATTTTCATATGTTCTTCTTATTATCTCTATTTTCTATACAAAATATGTTAGATCCAAAACTTAATTATTGATTTCTATGTTAAGAACAAAGATATGTTTTTTTGTAAAGATTTTGAGTTTTAAATTGTCATGATATATAAATAATAACTCCATCGAACACATCATGACTGATTTAATAATTCAAATTAAAGATCTGTTTTATTGTTTACCGACTGAAGAAGCAATTATCCAAAGAGATTCAATGGAGATGATGAAAGAAAGAAAAATTGATAACCCGCTTAAAGATCCTACACAAGCACGCGGATCTTCTCTAAACGGGTTGGATTTTTTAATTAAAATTCTTAATCTCAACTTTACCCTTTTTAATTTCAATTAACATTCTCCTTAATGTTCTATTGAGTGGCAATTGCTGTAAATAAAGCCAACATTTTAGACATTTTTTAAAATGTACTTCTCTTTTAATTATAAGAAGATGTGATTAACAAATAAAATAAAGATTTAAACTGGGAAAATGCAAAATTAAAAAGAAGATTGGGGTGAGAGAGGCTCGAACTCTCGACCTCAGGATCACTCAGTAGCTATGAGACCTACGCGCTAGCCAACTGCGCCACCACCCCATGTTGTTATTCATTCTCTAATTGTTTCATATGATCACATTTTGGATCTACTGAGGTTAGCTAAGTCAGTAATACATGTGAATAGGTTCGTCTGAAGCTTTATTAAAATCATCGTCAAGAACTGTCTTATTATAAGGAAACAAGTGAATATTACAAACCCAAAACAATGATGATGACAAATACAGCAACAATACTACAGTGACTTCTCCATCTTTCAGTGTTCTCTCTCTTGGGTTCAAGAGTCCAGGAAAAACTTGTCTAGACAAAACTTACACATTGTCGTCGCTGGTTCTTGTGTGTTTGCATTGTGTCTGGTTTATTGAACCAATACTTGTTTAGGTGTTGAGGGTTCCTCTGCTGCTTTATTGGCTTTCTGCTCGTTAGGCGCTTGCTTGCTACTACTGCTCTCAAACAGCTTGCTGCTCTTTGCGATTGTAAGAATTAGCTCGAGTTGCTTTCGCTGTTGGTCCTGCAAAGCAAGCAACCAGCTTTCATGAGCTCAAAGGAAACTAGTTATCGATATCTTCATTTCAGCAATGGCATTAGCTTAGAAGACACTTCTACTAACTAATGGGGATACAAACCAGTTTCGAGTTTTATAATGATCAAATCCTAAATTGAGATATACCTGCATAGCGAGCAGAACCTTCTGAATTTCGCCTAGCTCCTTCTCTAATATCTCTTGTTGTGCAGCTAATACCCTTGTGGCCTCAGAATTCTTCTGAGCCAAAGCTGCAGTCTTTGGACAAAACAAACCAAGCTCTTTTAGATACATACAGCACAAAAAGAACTAAATTTGATGCAAAAGACAGCTACATAGATCAGTCAGAAACTGCAAACTGAAAATATCTGAATCTCTTCTGCAAGATTATCCCAAACATTTGTTACTTCCTCACACATTCAATTCCCAAAATCACAACTTGTTCCCTTTCATCCAAATTTTCACATAGAGAATCAAACTTTTACAGTGTGGAAGCTCGAGACAAGGCACAATGAGATTGTTTACCTCAGAAATGGGTTCCTTCAGAGCTTTACGGGTGACCCGAAACCGAATCCCAAGCTTCTCCAGATGCCTAGAAAGAACTCTAACAATGGTGGTCGAGCTTTTTAAATCCTCTTCAAGTTTCTCCAACCTTCGAATCAAATTCGTCCCTTCACTCTCTCTCGCTCCTTTGCAAATCCTCATCCATTGCCGTCGTCTAAGCCACGAACCAGTGGCGACTGAACCAACCAATCCAACGAAACCTAAAGACAAAACCTTTTTCCCAATTTCACCAACCACCACGTAATTCACCGCGAGAACCACCGAAATCACGGCGGATGATAGAATACAAAGCGCCTCCGCGAATGAAACAAAGCTCCCCAAATCGAATCCATCGGAATTGGCGTCTGCAGAAGAGCTGTCTTCGTATGATCCGATAGAAGACGCATGAGCTCTACAATCTCGATCGATCTCCAAATTAGACCGGGTAGAGATGACGTGACGGAGGAGGATAGGCTGAGGCAACGATATAGAATTCCGGCGAGAAATTTGTACGGCGGAGACGGCGAAGCAGAGGTTGCTCTTGCTGATGCGAACAGGAGTCGACCCTGAGAAGAGAGCGTATCGGGAAGGAAGCGATAAGGACATTATCGTCTTTTCGGATCTACAACTAAAGTGACTGACTCAAAAGTCATTGCGAGAAAATAATGGCTATGACCTTAACGTCCTCATCAAAAGAGAACCTGAAACTGGGCGCATAGTAGCATTAACCTAGATAAAATGCGCCGGATGGACATTAAACTAACTAAATCATTGCTTAATAATGGTTTACACAAAATCAATAAGTCAACTCATATTTTGACCTTAAATAGTCAACGGAGTCAACAATCACAGGCATTATATAAGTGACACTTAATCCAATCATATGATTCATATCAAAACGATATGAAACTTATAATACCAGTCAAGTTTCCAAAATGTTTACGAGCAAAGTTCTAAAGGCGAAAGGGCCAGAGTCATATAGAAAGCTCAATAAAGGATGGGTAATTAACCCATACATGCATCCTCCGCTCCCAAAATAGCTAATCCGCTCTATCCTTAACCATGACGGCTTTTATTGGTACGGCATGTAACGCATCGGCCTTCTGAACCTAGGAGCTTTTCTGGAAATACAAAAAAAAATTAAAAAAGTGAGAAGTGGAGAAAGCTGTGTAACCCATATCAATATATGTCTTGGTTTTAAGTCCAACTTACCCATATCCATATGGGGAATACATGTAAGGAGGCATGAAAGGTCTGCGGAACCGGTAACCCATGTACGGATTGAATCTTCTACCACGGAACTGTTTCAATCCAGGAACGTTTGTTCTCTTTTGCATGACCTGAAATTTATTCAAGCCACAGATGAGAAAATAATGAAAACGTAAAGCTATTTTCCCATTATAAAAGTGTTTGGTTTGATGATGGTATAGTAAGATCATATTAATATATACCTTCAATTGACGACCATGTAACTCTGATTCATTCAGTTGTAGAGCCTCTTGAACAGCTTCGACTTCGACAAATTCTACATAAGCAAATCCCTTTGGCTGCCCGAATTTGTCTGTTAAAATGGTCACCCGATGGACAGTGCCACATGTTTGGAAATGCTGCTGCACTTCTTCGGGAGTACAAGCGTAATCAACCTGCACAGTGAGATATGCAGTTATAATATATAGCAAACAAGCATAAACCCATGGCGTCTTTCACTGCGCACACACAGAGTAATCCATCAAATTAACAAGTTCGGCAAACAAGAAACTCAACAAAGTCTGCTGCTGATAGCAGCTATGAGCCTTGACTAGAAAGCATCCGCCATCTTGATTCAGCTCTTCAGAGGCTATCTTCTCGAGGATGGATTGTAAAATCCTTCACTCAAACATTATCCCCTCTCCAGATATCTCTTTTTTTCCTTCAGAGTCATGACATTTTTCCTTTTCTACATTTCCTAATGCTCTAAAACAGTAAAACGTACTGACTTCTTTTCTTTTATTCTTTTTTCTTATAGCTTTTTTTTCAATTCTTTTTGCATTTTTTTTATAGCTTTTTTCATCATGTTCCACAACAAAACAGAACAGATCTTTTGCAAGTCTATAAAAGGAAAAATGTAATGACCCCACGAAACCTAATTGACAACCCAGAGCAAATAAGAACTTCAAGAATGAGAACAATCCTGCGATTGTAGTAAGAAAAATCATAAGAAAAGTAAAACTGAACGCCAAAAAACAAAAACTACAGACATCCTCAAAATTGAACAGACTAATCAATAAACATATGAAATTTGATTTATAGATTGAAGAAGATGTAGATTAACAGAAGATGTGTAAACTAACAACATATCGTTGATTTCGTCAACGTGATTATCTCCCATTGAAGATGTGTAAACTAACAACATATCGTTGATTTCGTCAACGTGAAAATCTCCCATTGAAGATGTGTATACTAACATAACTAGCAGAGTTATCACTAATGATATCACTGACATCTAGTGCAAGCAATAGCAACAAATATGTGTGACATTACACCAAAATTCATAGTTAACTAGTGATATATTCACCTACTTCATAACACACTATGTGAACAAAATTTGATGACATTCCATGTCGCGAATTTATTCATGGATCAAGAACAGGACAGAATCAGATCATAGACTTCACAGGCGTACTATAATAAAAGCCAACATCCATAATGAAAAAGTATTCAAAGTCTAGAAGAATGAACATTTTAGATCAAAAAGACATAAAAATCATGGAACCAAACAGAAGCTATATGACTCAACAACAGAACTAAGTATAAACATAAGCGTTCGTTCTTACATTGCCAACAAAAACTGATCGAGCATCAACCTCCTCTTTGCCTGCTTGATTTGCTGCAATACTAGCAGGATCTGGAATATCAAAATTGAACAAAAACACTTTAATCAACAACAGCATAACATAACTTAATTCACAGTTCTTAGAATTTAAAGATAGATCCAAACACCATAACTAACGATTAGAAAAACCTAGCGACGACGGTGAATGAAATCAAAGCACCGAATTCTAGTGAACAAAGAGACGAATACCTTGACCTCCCATTTCCTTCTCGACCTTAGCCTGCATCTCACGCAGAGCAGCAGCCTCATCCTCCATCTCCTTCAATCGTTTCTTCATCTCATCCAACTCCTAGTATGTATTAAAGCACCAATCAAACATATATACACGCGATTACAAAAAAAATCAATCGAGATGATCAATCAGATTAAGCTGAACGAAACAGTAAAGAGAGAAAAAAAAAAAAAAGAGCGTAGCAGGACAACCTTAACCGCATCATCATCAGCAGCAGCCATATCCAAATCGGGATTAGGAGCGTCCATATCACCATCCATTTCGCCGACGTCGGGAATTTCTCCCCCGTAAACCTCGTGCTCCTCTTCCTCCATCGTACTCTCTTCTCTCTCTCTCTCTCTCTCTCTCTCTCTCTCCGTCGCAACGTTTGCTTTTGCTTTTTCTATTTCCCTGAGAACAAAAAAACGCTTAGGGCACTTTTTGGTCAATTCGGATAGCGACACGTAATCATCATCAATCCGGGCCATTTATCATAAACTAATGGGCCTATGGCCCAGTTTTAAGATCCGAACTTACCTTATTGATGACGTCATCACCAAAAAACATGCGCCTTGCTTGCAGAGGGAGGAGATAATTGTCGTCTCTGTCAGATCAGCCCCTAGATTCGAGCCGGCTAAATCCAACGGTTATTAAATTAAACACGTCATCAATTAATATTGACTAAATAGTTGACAACGACAACGAGTGTATCAAGATCTCTCTCTCTCTCTGCGTTTAAAACTTCAAAAGCTCACTTTTCTGTAAAAGCTTTTGAAACAGAGGATTCAAAATTCAAAGCGAAGATGACGAGTGGAGGAGGAGGATACGGAGATCCGTCGCAGAAGATTGATTACGTGTTCAAAGTGGTACTAATCGGCGATTCAGCGGTTGGGAAATCTCAGATACTGGCGAGATATGCGAGAGACGAGTTCAGTTTGGATTCTAAAGCCACCATCGGCGTTGAGTTTCAGACTAGGACGCTTGTTATTGATCACAAGAGCGTTAAGGCTCAGATCTGGGATACCGCCGGCCAAGAACGGTATATTCTCCGATCTCTCTCTCTCTCTCTCCGGAACTCTTTTTAGCTACTTCTGAACGTAGATCTCGATCCGATGATAGATGATAGTTTAGTTTAGGATCGATCTAAAGTAGTAATTAAGAAACAAATTATGAGATTTGGATTTCAAATTATGTGTAGAGTAAGTAGACTAAACCAGCTTCCATAGTTGTATGATTGGTACAAAATTAGAAACTTAAGCTTAATCACCACATTTAATGCCTTAATCATATGCTTATCATAAGCTTTCTATCTGTATATATGTGTGGTTTTGGTATAAAACAGATACAGAGCGGTAACGAGTGCATATTACAGAGGAGCGGTTGGGGCGATGTTGGTTTATGATATAACAAGACGTCAAACCTTTGATCATATCCCAAGATGGTTAGAAGAATTGCGTGCTCATGCAGATAAGAACATTGTGATCATCCTTATTGGTAACAAGTCAGATCTTGTTGATCAACGAGCTATACCTACTGAAGATGCTAAAGAATTTGCAGAGAAAGAAGGTTTGTTCTTCTTGGAGACATCTGCGTTTAACGCAACCAATGTCGAGAGTGCTTTCTCCACGGTTTTGACTGAGATCTTTAACATTGTGAACAAGAAAAGTCTTGCCGCGAGTGAAGATCAAGAGAATGGTAATCCTGGGTCTCTTGCTGGTAAGAAGATTGATATTGTTCCTGGTCCTGGTCAAGTGATACCAACAACGAAGAGTAACATGTGTTGTAACTCTTAGATAAACCCAAATCGATTCTTGGATTTTTTACTTGACAATATATATATATAGATATTTGTAAGACTCTGGTTGGGATTGTTTCTCCTAATACAGAGTTGTGTGATTCGTTTTGTTGCTTGATTAGCAGTTTTTTTATGGGGGCTTTGAGTATTGAAAACTTATCTTAAAAGGTCAAATTGGACCTTAATTTGATTAACTTGGTTTTATTTTGCAATCACGGACTTGTATATGTTCATTTTTTCATTTATTACAATTATGTACCAGCATAACAGCTTTTCCACTTCTCTTGTTACTACACCCAGAGAAAAAAAAAAAAGTTACAATTAAAAACTGTAGCGTCCGATCTTTAATTGGTATCACAATTCTGAGAAACCCTCTGTATCGGTAGCTCGATCGCTTGATTCTCTTTCATTTCACGTAAGCTTTCGAATCCTTCGTCGATCCATGTATGGTTTGATCCTGACATTTCTGGATTCTGATCTGATCTGAAGCTGTGTACCATCTGAGTATAATTGAATTCTCGTGATCATTACGTCTCTTTTGCCTTTTTTTTATTGGCTTGACAAGCTGTGCATTGCCTTCCCTTTGATTAGTAATTCAAATCCTCTGTGTTTCCTTATGCAGCAAGTTTTCGATTTGAATGAAGAATTTACATGAGTTGATTATGTTTCAGATAAATTTGCTGGAGGGGTTAGAGAAGGAGAGATCCAAAATGGCTGGAGCATCAGAAGTTGTTGAAGCTGATAATGCAGAGGCAATAATCGCGATGATCGAAACCAAATCGCAAAAGATAGAGAGCTTACTCAAACAGTATAACCCTAGATTTTCTTTTGTTTTTTCTTACTTTTCTCAGAAGACCTTTAATAGTTTACTTTGTTTGTCCAGTTACAAACATATCGAAGCTCTGAAAACAGCTCTCGATGATTCGCCTCCCAAAACTCTCGATGAACGTTGCAAGGTCTCTCTGTTTCCCTCACTTTTTTATTGTTCCTGACCAAAAAGATGATGTAATTTTTTGATAAATGGTTGTTTCTCAATTGGTGAAAATTGTAGTCAGCTAACTGGATAGTTGTGCACAAAGTTATCATGGCGATAAGGGATATCGACGGAATGTTGAATGCTCTTGGTGCCGAGTATTACGACATTCTCATGAAGTAAGCCCCTCAACCTAGCTTTAGCTAGCTACATGAGGAAGTCAGTTTTATTCATTCTTGTTTTTGCTTGAATGTTGTGGATCAGGTACTTGTATAGAGGCCTTTCGACTGGAGACGAATCTACATGCGACCAGTGTTTGATGATTCACGAGAAACTAACAGAGAGAGCTGGTCTCGGTTGCATTCTCCGTTGTCTTAGTGATACTACCAACACCGTTTAAACCACTAAGCTGATCTTTTCATGCTACTTTTATTCTTCTTTTGCAAGAATGTTAGATAATAGAAAAAGGAATAAACCGGGGAACCTAAAGATCGTTTCACAAGATAATGGAACCAACAGTTTTATCTAAATCATATCTCATAACCAGGAAACTTAGAATCTACGGGTGACACAAGATCGAACCATAGACATACTGGTCCAGCTAGTCCCCGGAAAAGAGAATAATCATGTTCTGCTTCTTCTTGCCTTGACATATCCAAGAGATCTCTTGCATCATGACACAAGTAACTCGCGAATGCTTTTGCTCTCTCTTCGTATACAACATCTCCTGTTAACCGATAAAGCGACAAGAAAGCATAGGCGTTACCAGCAACTCCATCAGCTAAACCTACCTTCTTCACCAAGCCACTCTTCCACACTACTTCTCCTGCTTCAATGGCTGCTTCTCGGAAATCCCTTTCCCTTGGAAACACCTGAGATGCTTTAGCCAAAGTAATGGCCATGCCGGTTGCTCCATGAGCCCATTGGACCAACTTATCCCTCGGGTTACCTTCGCTGCACGGGTAGTTTCCGCTGTTCGGGAACCTATTACTCATCATATACCTCAACGTCCCTTGAACATCCTTTACATCCTCTTCCGATAAAGGAAAATGTAGCAACACGTACAAGATTCCAGCTAATCCGTTTGCCGCACCCCAAAATCGAGTCCCGTGAAACCTAATAAAAAGCCACAAAAAAACTAAGATATATTTCCTACTAAACCAAAACAGGAACCACACTAGCTATATTGCACAAACCTGTATAACAGAGGACAAGCTTCATGATCTGCGGCTCCAACTCGTCCACCGGCTAAGATAGCTGCAACGATGGGTGATAAGAGATGGTCAGGAACAGTGCCTTCACCGAGATATCGGTTTAGGAACAGAGCACCCCAAAGGAAACCCGCTCTTCCATAGAGAAGGTCATATGACATCCCAAATCCTCCTTCCTCTGGCCCTGCCGGTAACTCTCTCTCTTCTGCGAGCTGCTTGTAAGAAAAGCATAATTTAGAAAGTCCACTAGACCAAATCTCACGTTGGATCAAAGCAGTGAATCTATAGTAAAAAGTAAAAAAAGATTTGAACCTCAAGAAAAAGACCAAGGTAGTGGTCACGTTTTGATTGGTCTCCTCTGTAATTGGCTACGATTGCACCAAGCGCATAAACTCCTCCTCTTCCACATAAAAACGTCACGTGCCTATTCATGAGCATTATATAAAATCTAATTATTAGTTAGAAAACGACAATTCACAATTTTGAACGAGTGTGTAGATATTATTATTTCATAGATTGAAGATTTACATACTTTTCATGGTAGTGAATCATACTGTTATAGACGACAATAATTGGATAAAAGTGACATCTTTGTATTAATGCTACTCGATCTGCCTATGTGTTTTTTTCTGTCAGGCAAGTTATTCGAATTTTATTTTCAAAATATTCTTCAAAGTGATTAGATTACATTTTTGGTTATTTTTACTTTATTTATTTGATGTTTACTCGGCTAAGGAACTTAGTGGCGAAGATATTTTTCACCTGGTCGTGGCACGTGCAACGTTAGCACACCTGTCGATTATCTCTGCGCAAGTTAGCAGATCTTGATGGTTCCTCGTGACTTCGTACGACTTCAAGCAGGTGAACGCTGTGCCTAGTAGTCCTGTGTACACAGTCGGATCCAGCACCGGACCCGAACCACCAGGGGCAAGAGCTTCGACACCGCCTTTCCACGTGGCCTCCACAACCTAGATATACATCGACCAAGAAACATATATGATTAATGAGCCAACGTACGGGGATCTGGCTTACGTTAGCCGTGTGAGGCGTCACGTCCTTATCTTACGCACCTGGTTCTTGAGTAACGTTGCTGCTCTGAGGAAAGATTCCGTTGGGATAGAAATTGTTGGAGCCGACGGTTCGGAAAGGAAATGACCAAGTTCGTCTTTCTTTACCGTCTCTCCGCCGTTGCCATCGTCGTTGCATCTCCGCTGCTCCGCCATAAACTCAACCGCCGACGACGACATAGCTCTCTCTCTCTCTCTCTCTCTCTCACTCTCACTCTTGATCTTGATATCTCAAAGAGAATCAAATACGGACGCTATATTTAGTTATATAATTATAAGATGTTTTATAACAGCCGCTATTTATAGAGTGTATCTGCCCTTAGTTTTATTCGAGAAATGTTCTCTCTTTTTTCGTTTTTTATTCACTAGTGTTATTATATAATATCCAGCCCAAATTTAATAGTATATAATAATATATTTTTCTTATTTTACAATTTTCAAATTTTAAATCAATTAACTATTTGTGCAATTATACCTAAATTCTTTTTTTCTGGAACTGTCTAAAAGAGTTGCTCAATCCTCTTTATAGTTTAGATTATGTATAAACTTCATAAATAAATTTTGATATTATTGAGTTTGGTATATATAATTTCGTGTAACTATAAATATCTAATGACTTTCAGTTTTGACTTTTGAAAAAAAAAAAGTTGAAAGTCCGGATTTAGTTTTAATGTTAGGTACTTTCATCAGTTCAGTAAGATTTTAGTTCCACACGTGTTTGGTAGTTTTGTGCATTTTAGCTATGGATGATGGATCCCACTACTAGTACTTAAATCAATTACTATGGCATCTTGAAAAATAAAAGTGATAGTACTGTTAAAGTACCAAGAAACAAAGGGAAATGGGAAGTGGGGTTTACGGTATAGGATTCTCTGGTTGCTGGATATGAGTCATGGATTGGACGGTGTTAACCGGTAGACAAAACCTAAACGTGTCATGATGATCTTGTCGGTAGGCTCTATTCTATCATCAATTTGCCGTTGGATATGGCAAAAGGAAATATGGACGGATAGAGTACGAACGGTCGATGTTGAAATGTCTTTTACTTTTTATAAACCAGGAATACAGTGCAGAGATTTGGTTGACTATCTTAATCAGAGGGATTAAAAGAGTAATAGGAATCTGACAATCTTTGATGCTTTAGTTGATGAACGAATAAATGAAGTACTAATTTTAAATAGGTAAGTGGGAACGCGTATATAAAAGTGAATCTTGTCAATTTACGAATGAATTAGACATTTGTTGGATACAAGTCACAATATCGGACATGAATCAAGTAGATTTGCGCTGACCTGGCAACAGCAACACGTTTGGAAAAACGTGAATCACGTTACATTTATTTCTTCACGCGGATATTTAAAGTGTTTATACCAAAACCAAACTAACAAACGATATTGTATTTTCTATTAATCAAAAACCATAACATAAAAACTACAGTATCTTGGATGTTGGATATAGGTGTAACCAGGCCAATATTGATAACATCAAAGTATCTTGGATGTTAGGTTTTAGTCAGGCCCAGTTTCTAACTATCAATATCACAGGTTAGGAGGGCTTAGTAAGTGCAGCCCAATTCCTAGAGGCATAAACTTTGTTGAAATTATCTTCTACTGAATTAATAATGAAGTTAGTTTTTTTTTTAAAGATACCACTAATTAATAATTAAATTATAAAAAGCAAGAAAAAAACATATTTTTTTCATTAAAAAAACTGCGAAAATGCGCAGCATGATCACAAAAAAGAATATAAAAATTGTATGTTCCTTCAGAAAACAACAAATGACATTATTTAATGACTTTAGAAAAATCAGATTATCATTAAATCCGGCGTATCTTTCATAACGGATAAAAAATGATACTATTAATTTAGATTTGTTGGTTGAAATTATTTAATCTTAAAAGAGTACAATTTTAAAAGATAAAATTATTTATTATTAATCGGACTAATTCTTCTCAACGAAGTTAAATATTTATTTACGTTTCCCTAAAAGCTGTTTACTTCTTCTTCTTCTTCGTCGATGAACCGAACCGAGATCGAACCAACAACCTGAAAGACGAAGAAAAAAAAAACGAAAACGGAACAACAACAACAAGAGAGAGAGAGACCTTCCTCTCAACGGCGCGTTTCTCTCACGCGCTAACAACATACACACAGACAGGTCGAGCGATCTCGCGGCCGGCCTTTGAAAAAGCTCCGGTTGTTTTTATCTTTTCCGTTGATAGTTGATTGAGTCTACTGCATCGAGAGAGGGAGAGATGTGGGTTTTCTATCTGATCTCGTTGCCTCTAACCCTTGGATTAGTTGTTTCCACGCTCCGATACTTCGCCGGACCGGAGATTCCTCGTTACGTTCTTATCACCGTTGGATACACCTGGTTCTGCTCCGTCTCCGTTATCATCCTCGCTCCTGCCGACATTTGGACGGTAGGTACACCCCAAGTTTCGTTTTCAATTTCGGACTAGTGCGCGATTCTGATCGAATTGGTCTTTACCAGGACTTATTTGCTTGATTTGCAATTGAATCGTGTGGTTTGCCTTAAAGTTTCATACGTAGGATTAAGATTTAGCTGAAGAATGTGGCTTCTGAATACGGCTTATAGTAATTTGAAACTGGTAGTTAAATGTTGTAAGAGTTTGAAAGACTCACTGAAGGTTTTTAAGGCTTGAAGTCTTAGCTGATCTGGGGGTTAACAAAACTCAATTTAGGGGTAGTAGTAAGCTTAGGTTTCTCATGGTGAGAGCTACTGAGGAATATTATTCGGAAAGCTTCATCGTTTAGTGCAAGATATATGAAACAATGGTAGCTAGATTTCGGTTTGCCATGTTTGATTTGGATTTGAACAAAACTTAGGCGAACAAGGCATTTCAAATTTGTCTTCTTCTGTTCTGCAGACACTATCTCTGCAACCTGATCATCCTGAGAATGGCGCCATTTCCTTCTTATGGAGTTGGTCATACTGGAGTACGTTTCTACTCACCTGGTATGAAACTGGTTGAATTTTTCAGTGCCTTTTTCTCTGACGCATGCCTTTTACAGTACAATTTTTCCTGATCAGATCCAATATTAGGTGGTAAAACCAGATTATTTTTGAAAAAAAAATACCTTAGTTAATCTGTCAGTATGTGTCCCATGTATGTCAAATCACTTTTATCTGTATGGTTGTTATCTTTTAGGTGTAAATTTTTTTTGGTTGCCCTAACAATCTATGTATTGTACATTTATATTAAACTATGTTACCTCTAAACAGGGCAGTGGTGCCCCTTATTCAGGGTTTTGAAGATGCTGGAGACTTTACAGTGTCAGAGAGATTGAAGACTAGCGTACATGTCAACTTAGTTTTCTATCTAGTTCTGGGATTCATTGGTCTTCTCGGTCTTATCCTTCTCATCATGATGCACAGGAACTGGTAAAATGTTCCTTCATGGTTGAATATACTTATATATCGGATTTGTATCTCTTGCTTTTGTCATTAGTGTTGCAACTCAATTGCTCATCGTCTAGCAATAGATGATATATGGCTCACTGGGTTTAGAATATCTGGTGCCCAATCTTTTTTTTCTAGTGTGAAAGTTACATTCGTTCCTGGATTATTTGACTGAGGCGTTCTTGTATGTTAACAGGACAGGAAGCATTTTGGGTTATGCTATGGCATGTTCAAATACTTTTGGGCTGGTGACTGGTGCATTTCTTCTTGGCTTTGGCTTGAGCGAAATACCTAAGACCCTTTGGAAGAATGCAGACTGGACCACCCGCCAAAAAGTTCTCTCTCACAAAATTGCCAAAATTGCTGTGAAACTTGATAATGCCCATCAAGAACTTTCAAATGCGATTGTAGTAAGTTTATCTGGGTTAAACAAGTTTTTTTCCTCATTTTCTTATTAAATATACCCTCTTAACTAAGAACTTCGTTTATATATCAGAGTTCATGAGATCCTCATTGGGGCAATTTAAGATATAAAGAAATATTCCATTTAGCAGACTTTGTATCTAAAGTAAACTAAGTAAATTTCTTCACGTAGTTAAGTACCCTGAGTTTTTAGCAATTCAAATAACTTTACACTGTGCTCCCTCCAGAAATTGTGACATGTGTTGTGTTCTTGTCAGACTGTTTATCACCCCCTAACTATTGCCTTGCTAGGTTGCTCAAGCGACTTCAACTCAAATGTCCAAGCGTGATCCTATGAGACCATACATGAATGTTATAGATGCTATGCTGGCTAAAATGGTAACTTCTACCTCCCAAAATCCTTATATTGTGACTAGAACTTCTCCAGTTTTATTGATGATATATTATACAGTTCAGGGAAGACCCATCATTTAAGCCACAAGGTGGTCAGTTGGGTGAAAATGATATGGACTATGACACAGATGAGAAATCGATGGCAACGTTAAGGCGACACCTTCGAAATGCCAAGGATGAATATTACAGATATAAAAGGTATGGAGAACTTTCTAGAGGGTAGAGGCCCTGTCTTAACTTCTTATAATACTTTGTTAGGAAACTTGTTCCATTAATAGACTAAGTTGCAGCTGTTTTATTTCGAAATCTCTAGTAATGTCTCACTATGGGCTGTTTGCAGTGAGTATCTAACTTACGTTACCGAGGCCCTTGTTCTTGAAGACACAATGAAGAATTATGAACGCCGTGATGCAACTGGATGGTCAGATTTTCGATCATTTCATCTCTCTTCCGTCAGTTATTTTAAACAAGTTTATGATACCTTTCACCTTACGCAGCTTTTTTTAAACCGTATTTCAGGAAATACATTTCGAGCTTCAGAGCTACTCGAACTGGAAATATGGGGAATTTTCTCGACACATTCGGTAAACTATTCAAATACATTTGTACTTATTTGCTCTGTAAACCTACTGAACGTGTTACTGAGGTGGAAAGTTCCCACTTTGAAAAGAACAGAATAGAAAGAATGAAATCAACCCTGAGTAGAGTTGTCGATTGCATGAGAATACTTATGTACATTATTACTATTGGCAGAATTTATGTGGAGGTGTATATTGAAGAAACAAATTCAGATGGTGTTGGCAGTAGTTATGGGGATTATGTCTGCTGCAATTCTTTTAGCAGAGGCAACTCTCCTTCTTAGTAAACTGGACTTGTCCCTCTTCTCAATACTTATTAGCTCTGTCAAATCCGATGAACTGCTAGTGCAGGTATATTGTACTTTACATTTTGGTTCAATTCTCGCTTTGATGGAGCGCGTCATATCTTGTTACCTTATATATCAGCAAATTGTTTCAACTGACTTCTTGAATCCCGATCACTTTGCTTTCAGGCATTTGCTTTTGTACCTTTGGTGTATATGTGCGTCTGTACATACTATTCACTTTTTAAAATTGGGATGCTGATGATTTATTCCTTGACTCCTCGACAAACAAGTTCTGTGAATCTACTTATGATTTGCTCGTAAGTGAATATCGAACGATCCTTTTTTTTAGATAAAGAATTTCACATGCTTATAAATGGTTTTTATGTATCTCTTCAGGATGATTGCTCGATATGCGCCACCAATATCTTACAATTTTATTAATCTCATTCAACTTCATTCCGAGACTATATTTGAGAAGGTATTTTTTCTGTCTCTTCCTTTGCGCATTTCGTCGTCTTAGAAGTCTTTAAATTTTATGCCATAACTGAGCTTCTTTGCAATGTTTTTCATTTGTTTCTGCAGAAAATGGGTAGAATCGATGATGCTGTCCCGGTCTTTGGGCAACGGTTCAATGAAATATATCCGCTCATAATGGTTATCTACACATTGCTAGTTGCAAGCAATTTCTTTGATCGCATATTTAATTACTTTGGTAGCTGGAAAAGATTTAGATTTCAAACAGAGAGCGAGGATACAGACGGGTTTGATCCTTCGGGGGTAATGATTCTTAAAAAAGGTAAAAAAAACCATAGTGATTTTTTTCTGCATTGATATTTGACTAATAATAACTCGTGTTTGGATTCAATCCCCTTTCTTTTCCAATCCTTAGAACGAACATGGCTCGAAGAAGGGCAAAAAGTCGGCGAGCATGTTCTTCCATTAGCAAGGAACTTCAACGATGTTGACATTGAACCAGGAAGCAATTTCTCTGTAAGTAGTAAACCGATAACATATAAAAGCAGAGCTCATAGTGTTTTTTGTTCCAACGCCTGACTAAGTCTTTTGCAGGAAAATTCGTCTGTTGAAATGAAGATGTCGTCGAGCTATGACATAGACACAGTGAAAGGAAGTTCATCGAAAGATGATATGTCCCGTAAATACGGATCAGCCAGAGAAGCAATCACAAACAAATATGCAGCCATTAGAGAACAACAGAACAAACACTCGCCATCTTCTATCAAAAAGCCAGAGAACATGGCTTCAGCTAAAGTGTCCTTACTGGAAACAGACAGTTCAGGTCCAAGTAGTAATGGTGAAGGATCAGGAGAGCCATCGTCTCGTTTGGCTTCCACATGGCGAAACATGAAACAAGGAATCCAGAGTTTTAAAGAGAATGTAGCAACCAAGAAGTTTCTTCCACTAAGACAGGGACCAGAAACAACAACACTAACCAGCACAAGCAGAGTAGTGACTTCATCAGTGCCACAATCACTAGATGAGATATTCCAGAGACTGAAAAACCGGTCTGTAGAACACGGACACTATCTCGATGACGATGATGAGGTTTGACCATGAAGAAGATAGTGGTTGTGAAAATTTGAAAAGACTCTGCGTTTAAACCCAAGAAAAGGCCGAGTGAAAGAAAAGCAAAGCAAAGCAAGCACCAGATTTGGTCACCCATAGTATAGAAACAACATTACAAGAAACTGATGAAAAGCTAATTTGAATGTTACGAATCTCATAACGGAACATCCAAGAGTCGGAAAGGGCCATATTTTTTGTGTTGTAGTATGCTCACTGTTAGTTACATAGTATACTTATACATAAATTTATCGGTTTATATATAATGAACAAATTGCCTGAAAAATATTAGAACGTTTTGTTGATTTTAAACTCCATGGCTGCTGTGATGCCAAATTGTTAATATGACTTTATATACAACACGCAAGTTTAGGATAATGATCAAAATCACTGATTGGTTGTTCAAATCAAATCACAGGAAAGTTCATCGTACCTTTGTTGTATATATATATATATATCTTTGGTCAATTTCAAATTTGTAATACGAATGTATATTATTTCTACGTATTATCAGAAAATCACTTTCATTAAATTTTCCACCATTTCACTTTCTTTATCTGTAAACTGTACACATCAAAAATAAAATTTCAGAAAGAAAAAAAAAGACTAAAATTGGGGGGTCATTTAATAAACTCGTTGACGTGAAGAAACCAATCCACCGACGACGTCGGTGGCGGCGGAAGCAGCAACGCCTTTGCCTTTGAGATGAAGCAACTTAGTCCAAAACCCAGTCTTCTTAACCGTCGTAGATTTCAACTTCTCCTTGATCGTCTTCTTCTTCGTCGTCGAATCCCTAACAGTATTATTATTATAATCCCTGGGAACATGCGCCATAGATCTGCTTTTCTTCAACCCTCCTCCACCTAAAGCTTCGATTAGATTACCACTCAACGCTTCCCTCACAGCGAAAGACATAGACATCGAACCAGCTCTCCGATGATGATCTTTCACCGCCGGTGACGACGGAGAAGACGAAACGGTTGTTGAGGAAGTAGATCGATCATCGGATCGATGAACGATGTAGTACGACGTCGTGTTAGGTAACCGAGAGAGTTTATCTCGTAAACAAGTTGGGCAAACTCCTTTGCTTCCATGGTGGTTGTGTTTTCTGCATTCCATTTTCTTCTTCTTTTTTCTGGTTCGTTCGTTCGTCTCTATATGATGATGATGTGTGTGTGTGGTTTAATGTTGTGGTTTGTTATATATATATATATAAACAGGCACACGCACGTGTGTACCTACGTGTGAAATATTGCCACGTGGATTTCAACGTCGGTATATATAAAGAGGTTTGGCTCTATGTTGACAGGGCTTTCTTAGAAGAAACATATCTGACGTGTTAACGACTGTTTTCTCTATTTCGTTTTACGTCGATAATATATGATTAATATAGAAAATGATTGTTTTTTTTTACTTTCTTTTTTTGTCAAACTTAAGATCATGATTATTATATTAATAC
The DNA here is from genome assembly GCF_000633955.1 of Camelina sativa. NCBI lineage: Eukaryota > Viridiplantae > Streptophyta > Magnoliopsida > Brassicales > Brassicaceae > Camelina > Camelina sativa. The sequence goes on along the minus strand of NC_025686.1, from coordinate 28,065,215 downwards.
AGAAAATAACTGGGAACAACAAAAAAAAAAAAATCTAAACAATAGATATTTTGCCATATAAAATCTTTAGTTAATTTCTTGTTTGTCAAAACTTAAGAAAATGATTATCATATTAATCATAAAATTAACTGGGAACAGAAAAAATGTAAACAATAGATATTTAGCCATATATAATCATAGTTTTTTTTCTTCTTCTTAATTGATGAAAAATCTATATATTGTTTATTTTACTATTAGTTTCAACTAAATTTATGACAAGATCCAACTAAATTTGGAATTTAGGGGGGTTATTGGATGTATGATTTTGATGGATTTGGAAATCCAAACAAAAATCATGTGTTATTCAATCATTGATTTTAAAATACTTATCAAAATCATGTATTATTGGTTCTGTCATTTACAAATACTTTTTAAAATCCCTTGTTATTCATTTAATGATTTGTTTTTGGATTTCAAATTTCACATTATGTTTTATATGGATTTGAATGGATTTGATAGTGTAAAATAGAATGATTGAAATCCAAGGATAAAACATGTTATTTCAAAATCCATCTGTTTTGATTTCTAAAATTTACAATTCCATATGAATTTAGAAATCACCTTTCCAATAACAGCCCCTAATCTAATATCTTTAAAGTATTTGGATTTTCTTGCTTTTTAAATTTATTTTGATTGTTGACAAAAAAAAAATTATTTTGGTTTCTTATCTAATAAAACAAAAATAATAATCATTTTAAATTAGACACGTATTTCTTATTTTTTCATTTAAAATATTTTGAATTAAATTTATTTGTTTCGTTTTTTAAGGAAAACATATTCCCAAATTAAAATTTATAAAAATCTAACGGGAACGTCCGTAGATTTTGGTACAGTTAGTCAGCGAATATTATAGATTGGGTGATGTAAGTGAGAGAGCAAGCAAGTCACACAGCCTGTGACACTAATAAAAACTCAATTCCCGTTCACACTTTCATACAAATTTCACAATGAAGACGCGAAATTTAATAGGGTCAACAAAAGAAACGCAAAAAAAAAAAAAAAAATGTTATGGGACGGTTTTGATTTAAAAACAAACACTCAACATGTTATGGGACCAACTTGTTAGGTATCCATCTGACGGTGACCGTTGGCCGGTGTACTCGGACACGGACTCGCTTGTAAGTTGTAACCGCGTTCGTACCCAAAAAAACAAACCCACTCGTGCGCATTAAAACTTCAATTTATTACTACTAAAAACTGTTACGTGACTTTTTTGGTTTCTGTAAGTTTTTTTTTTCTTTTATTTCTTGAAGAATGGGTGCGCCGTATGCTTCAATTTCGTGCGCACGTGAGTTGTGTAGTCAAAAAGGACGACCATAGTTTATGGGAAATTGCAAAACTATTGAGGAGGAGAAAATCTAGAAGTTTGTACGGTTCATGATCGTGGGAATGAGTGAGTGATTTTTATTATCTTTGGATCGGATTACAAAGTAGATCCTCTTGCTTGTTGTATTAACTAACTAATCCGGAATAACACTTTTCATTCGTTGAACCTTCCTTTTACTACACATATACTTACTTTATTTAAAACATGTACTATGAACCTCGTGGGTTTTGACGAAGCCAACAAAATCAATACTATAAAAAACTCCAGTAAAAGCAACTTCACTTCTCACGTTTCTACGTTTATGTAATAAGAACAAATAAATACTACAGTATGAGATTGTGTTGACATAAGATCCTACTCATGATATCGTATTGTGTGATGGTGATGGGCATGGAATTTTAGTGAGGAGTTCTTAAGCGACCAAGTAAGGCCTTTTGGGTAACTGAGGGAGGCCCAAAAGCCCAAGTAGAGATAAACAATGAAGCTAAAAAAAATTATTGGGGTGAGAGAGGCTCGAACTCTCGACCTCAGGATCACTCAGTAGCTATGAGACCTACGCGCTAGCCAACTGCGCCACCACCCCATGTTGTTGTCTATCGAAGTAACCATTTATTTATTGTTTCACTAAAACAGTAACAACCGACCCATTTAAGGTACCAAAAAAAGTACATAAGATTTTTGGCACACGAAACAAAAGGTACCAAATGGGTGTGTTAGTGTATACCACTAGAATATAAGCGAGAAACTCTATGAATCTAATGCATTAATTTCGCCTTTTATGGTTAGTTATCCAACTCGTCAGAAATGGACCAACTTGTTAAATTAAAATCAGATCAGACTGTCACAGATGGAGAAAGCGAGCGATAAACGACCACTCGAAAAAAGGAAAATTGATTAGGGTAGATATGTGGTTTACTAGTAGTTTTTTTTCTTTTGTAAGCAATAACATTATGGGATATGAATTATCCAGCTCCATTCATACAAAGAATATGAGCCGAGCCGGTGGATCAATGGCCAAATTGGATAAGCCGAGCGCGTGAGTCAGAGTCAGAGTCTTCGTATAGTTTATAAACTCCGAGGCATATGGGATTAGTGCCGCTTACGTGAGAAGAGAAGTGGTCAACTTTGGCTGACGGTTGAATCTTGGGTCCCTCTTGGTGGTGTGACATGACAAAAGCCTAGCTTGTTTCTTTCTGGATCTCTACAAACGTCTCGTTATGGGATTTTGATTTTTATTTTTTTTTTTCTTTTAATGTTTTATAAGTTGCTAATCTCATAATCTGTAAACAAAGAACAAGATGTTCTTCAACACTTAACTTTTACAACTTCAAAAGAATGTCAAAGATAATTTTAATTCGTCTTTCAAACTTTTGATTTTGGTTCTTGATAGTTATGATCGTCTTTCAAAATTTATTTTGAAACACAACATAATTAATCGGATGATAAAATTGACTCTAATTACCAATTTCACAGATATGAAGAATCTGATCATGATCTTTATATAAAAGAAAAAAAAACTAAATATAATAGTATATTTCTTATTATTCCAGGCTTTCAGCTCTCTGATTAATGTATAATATATATCCGATACTAAAATATTTAAAATTAAAAATGTGGAAACAGCATATATCCTAGGGGTGTAAGTGCACATGCATGGTTGGGAACTTGGGCAGCATCAAGTTGGCATTACACAAAATTCTCGACCAAAAATTAGAATCTCTCTTATTATTTTAATTTTATTTCAGAGATATAATATTACGAACCCTGTACCAAAACCATAACTTTTCTGTTTTCTTGTTGTATTAGTTAGTAAGACTTTTATTTCTTATTTACAAAATTAAAGACGAGTTCTATCATATACACTAGTAGAAATTTCTCGTATAGACATGAAAGAGTCACGATACTACGTGGCATTTTTCTAATTAAATACAAAAAAGTCACAAAATGCCACGAAATTAAAAATAATGTATTATGTAACATTTTCGTGATTTAATCGTGGCTTAATTAGCCACGAAATAGTCTCGTTTGTTATGTGACTTTTTCTGCTACATTATGGTTATAATATATACGTGACTATTTGTATAAACTGTGTCTTTTGTAACTTACTAATCTAAAATCGGATTACCAATTATAAAACATGTTTTTTCTTTCCAAAATGCTTTAATAAATCTATTTTACTATGGGGAAAAAAAATTGTTTTACTAAAACAAAAAGTAACCAAATATTTTGGTTTTTGCGGGATAGCTGAATTGTTTGGCACCAAAATATTTGGGTTTTCTGGATTAGCTGAAAATTTAACATCAAAATTATTTTGTTTTAGTTAATTTATTAAAAGAAAAAACAGTTAATAAACCAAGAAAACCCTTAAGTCCTTCGACTTTAACACTTTAGAAAAATAAAGCCGTCACTCATATCTCTTCCTCTTCAAGAATTGTCTTCCCTTCGTCTGATCTTCGTCACTCACACACCTCCGACTTGAATCCGCCGGTACGTCTTCTTCATCTCCTTCTTCTCCTTCTCTAGTGTTCATCTCCTTCAATGTATTTGCTTTTTCTATTTCAACAATTCCAGACCCTTTAAATCATCAACATTTTTAGGTTTGTATATGTTTGTGAAATTTGACATCGAATTCTTGATCTTCAGCTTGGAATCAACCAGCTCAAAGGTAAATCTCTCTGTTCCTCTCATTTTTTCATCTTTATTTCAGATCTAACTATTTCGTTTCAGATCCAACCTTTAGATCTAACCATTTTTCTCAGATCCCATCGCTGTCAGCACTATTCGATATTTAAAGGTTAAATCTCTCAATTTTTACTCAACAAAAAAGACAATTGGATTTTGTAATATTTATTAGGATTCAAAGAAAGAAATGCATATAGAAAAGAAGCTATCCAGCGACAGAAGGAGAGTGCCGGAGATGGCGGAGAAAGAGAGCGGCAAAGAGCAAAACCCTTCTCCGTTGAAGTATTTTTATTTTCTATTTCAATTTGTTTTGTATAATTAAAATTATTTTCGCTTTTTAGTAAATAAATCATTTTGATTAATCTGCAATGGGTAATTTTTTTTTATTAAAACTAAATGAGATTTTTATTAAAACTAAATGAGAAAGTCACGAACATTTACCTGACAAATCCGTGGCTAACATAGTTACGAAGCACGCGTGCCAAAAACGTGGTTATAATGTCAAAAGACACGAATTTTTTTAGATCACGATCGTATAAACACGATTTTTTTCCGTGTCTTTCCGTGACTGTGTGGTCATATAGCCACGAAAATATAGCCTTAGTTACGGAATTGTCCATGGCTGTACGCTCTATTTTTACTAGTGATATTTGCTTCAAATTGTCATGAAAAATGATTATCACTCAGAAAGACTATAATATAGATTTACTGGACTAGTATAACTTGGAACTCCCATAAATGAAACAAACAGTAGAGTAAAACTGACTTTCAATAATTACATTTGATATTTTATCATTTCTATGATATTTGTTTGATTGACACAAAACAGAAGCATCGCATTGAGTTAGAAATATTCATTATCTTATAAGTGAGCCGAGCAATAAAGTACGTTTACCTAGGCTAAGACAATGGCGTATCAAAGTTTTTTTTTTTTGTTGTGGTGAAATCGTATCAAATTTAAAAGCTATAATTAAAGGGATAATTGTATTAATAAACACAATTTGCAGATGATTTTCCAATAAACAACCGGTTAGAGTGGTGATTTTTCCTTACAACTTTTGTCTTTTGGCCGCATCCATAGATATGCCTACGAGTACGCGTCCAATTCAATATAAAAGGAACAATATGATAAAATAAAAGTAGATATATGTGTACAATTTGTAATTAACTAATACAATAGTCAATAGTTATGCATGCATGCATGCATGCATTCTCCATCTTCAATCAAACAAAACAGACAAATCAGAAGATGTATAGAGCAAATATAAGCTAAGAACAACAAAAGTGGGAAAGAAAGAAAAGAAATAAAAGGAGCAAAGATGCCCTAAAACTACAACATTATCGCTGTTTAGACAGAGTGGAGCATGTCACCCCAAGTGTAAACTAATGATCAATTATTCCCTCGGCTTATAACCTTAATTTATTAATTATCAGACAGCCGAGCCAATCATAGTTACGATTCATAATTAGTTATGTTTTTTATGATTGTAGTGCGTATATTTTGTTGCTAAAAAGATGAAGGATAGATAGTGGAAGTCGACCTGAACAAACTTTAATTATTTGTTATTAAGTGAAATTCCTTGCCATATTACTTAATCCCAGTTGAGTTTTATTAAATTAGCTGCTGCTTTTAAACAAATACTCTGGATTAGTCTAGTTCTTACCCAATATTTTTAACTGCTCTCTTTTTTACTTTTGTGCCAACATCTTTTCTATTGTTAAGTTTCACGAAAAAAAATAGTAGGGTCTGATTGGTAACATATCCAAAGCTGTACAGAAAAACTGTAAGCTGGAGCTGTAAGCTTTTAAGGAATAGTGCAAAACTGTAAGAAATAGCTGTACATGAAAGCGGTACAAAAAAACTGAAAATAAATTTTTTAATAAAATTTTTAGTAAAATTTTTGTGATTAGTAAAAACTTAAAATTGTACCATTTGTACCGTTTTGTTTTTGTCGCCAATCACACCTTAGTGTATTGTAAAACTTTCAGTAATCAAGCTAAGATTTTGAATAAACTTTTTTTTATTGACCAAACTTTTTTTTTTGACGGCGGTAAATGATTACATACACGTGCATATATTATTAACCATTACCGTGAAGATATAAATACAATTTTTTAAAGGAGACTGCGAAAGGTGGACGTGTAGAAAAACAAACGGTGACGCGACGGCGTTTAAAGTGACGTGTTCGATGTAAAGTGGGACCTACTCACATGGCTCTCCACCAATGTCTTTGTCTGAAAGCGACAGCGCAAAAGTCTTGTGGGCTTTATATGGGCCCCTACCACAGCTTTTGCGTCTTCACCAAAGTAGATCTCGTGCAAAATCTAACACGTGTACGGCTGACACGTCTTGAGATCCAGTGGGATCGCCGCATGGAGATAAATCCCTCTTCCTGACTGAAACTAATCTTTTGTTTCTGTAACTCTTTCAACAGAATCCCATGTGCACCATCTCTCCACTTCGTCTTGTCTGACATTTTTGCTCTTCTTTTTTTTTTATTTAAATTGTAACAGTTTCATTCTTATTAATATTTCAAGTATATGATGGTGTACTAGAGATTATGAAGAACTTGTTGAACAAAGAAAACAAAAATAAAGATAGAACAAAAAACAACATCACCCGATAAGACTGATAACTAAATTGAAGATAGACACCAATCTAATACGAAAACAATGACTCTTTGGGCTATATAGTTAATGGATGGTTCCCATTTGTAACGTTGCATGACAATGACTATGTCACAAAACTCTCAATTAATATCACTAAGGGGTAAAATGTGATTAATGCGTGCATGGTACAAAACAAAAAGAATTAACGAAAAATGACATATTACACTGCCAGTTTTTTGTACGATAATCTTTTTGAACCGGTGAAAAAATGGCAACCACTTAGTTATTTTCGTATTTGTAATAACAATTTCGTTTCATAGTTCCACTTCCACGAGTAAAATAGTTAGAAGTTGAGCATTATCTTTGTATACTAATTAAGTTACTAACTAATCAATATAGAAGTACGGTATATAGGAGATCGGCGGATGGAAACATTGTATTTGAATAAACAAACAGTATACAGACTTTTGTTGCAGCAAAAAGGCAAATTAAAAATGGCTTTAGGTAATGAAAAAGCAAGTAAACAAAAGGAGAAAAAGGAACGGCTAGAAACAAACACGGATATTTAGGGAGATCCAATTATGTGGCTCGGCTTTTCATGTTTTCATCTCCATGTCCTTATGCTGTGAATATATATAGTATTTTTCAAAAGAAAATATTTTCGAACGTTATTTTTTCCTTTCTATGATTACGTTAACGTTTGTCATTAACCCACAAACGAGGCGAGCGTTATGAAAATTTTCCTAATTACAACTTATTCCTATCTAAAGAGAACTTATTCCTATCAAAAAAGAACATTCAAAACTTATAATCGTCTAATAATAATCGACTAACCTAATGATTCTCAATAAAAACTATACAAACTCAGTAATGAACCGTTGACAGTAAAATACAAAAAAAAAAAAAAAAACACCTCAGTAATGAACCAAAAAATATATAGTTTTGACAGATTTAAAAATAAAAATATTGTTGATCATAATTCAGAAATACTATATAATATTTTGGGGTTAACAGGAATTAATTGGTTTATTTATCTTATCAAATCGATATCTCTAGTTTAGACAAGTCGTAATCTCGAGAGAATCAGTTCTTACTAGCAATCGTATCATGTCGACTTCTTAAACAAATCAATGACAGAAAATAAATTGTGTAACATTTTTCAAAAGTCAAGACACATTTCTGTTTCTGTAAAATGACTTTCACATAACATCAAGGTAAGAAAAATGTCAGGTAAACTACAGAGTTTAGAATCTTTTGAGTAGTGCCTAGTCGTGATCGTGAACAGACAACGAGGGGAAAAAAAAAAAAAAAAAAGAATAAGTCGTAACTATACTGTGCTCATTATCGGAAGTTAAAGATTTTAGTATGATTTATCATCACATTCATAGATTCACCCCCTAAGTAATTATTTAAAAATACTAAAATAAACGACGAAAAAATATTATTTCGTCACATTTTATTTTTATTAATTCCCGATAATTTCAGACAATTTTTTTTTTTTTTTGTCATGTCTCTTCAACCTTGAAAAGATTACGGCCGCACGTGCATGGAACCGCACGTGATCTCTCGGTTTTTTTACCCTCTCGCGTCATGTCCCCACTTTCACAACTAAAAAGACCCCAACATTTTGGGTAATTCGATTTTTCCCACCTTCAGAAATATTTTTACATAACCCCTTCAATTTTCCTATTTTTTCAATTCTACCCCCACAAATTTTACGAATTCCACTGATCGGAGCAATACCATTGTTCATTGTCCGCAAACAACTTGCAAGCTTCCTCTCCACTGAACAGATCTTCATGCTCTTCCATCTTCACGAACTGACTGAAACAATCCATCGTCGTTGCCGCCACTGCACCCGCCGCTTCAACGGTCGTGGGACTATACTCTTCGTTCAACACCGCGCTCGAGTCACTGCTATCGGCAGGATCTTCTCTGAAGCTTTCGGTCCGTGGAAAAATGCTAAACATTTCGTACGCGAGCTCCGACGTTGGAGCTGGAGCTTCCGTAGGAATAGGCGGTGACGGTGGACGGTGGTTTAGCTCTAAGACTTCATTATTAGCCATCATCACCGTCTGATTTGCTTCCGTAGCTTTGATAACTCCGTTCTCTTCCCCATCCACGTTAAGTTTTGCTCTAAGCTCTTTAATCTGTAGAGTTGGATCATCTCTAAGTTTAGCTTATCATCAAACTCATAATATATATACACTAAATAAATAAATATATGGTTATACCTGTCCAAGGAGAGAATCGTTATCGCGTTGAAGCGAGTCGCGGCTGCGTTTGAGTGCATCAAAGTTTGACTTAAGAACGCCGTAATCACGTTCGAGCTGCTTTGTCTTCCACCGAGCACGGCGGTTTTGAAACCAGATCGCGACTTGTCGCGGTTGTAACCCAAGTTCTTGAGCCAGCTTCACTTTCCTCTCAGGCTCTAGCTTGTTATCAATCTCAAAATTCTTCTCTAACGCTTTCACTTGCTCTACACTCAACCTCCGTTTTTTCTCCGCGGCAGTGGAAGACGCGTGTCCAACGCCTCCCATGTCGTCTAGACTCCCGTCGTCGTCTAAGGCGTCGAACATCTGAGAGTAGTCTCCGGCGCCGGAATAGAGAAAGCCGGTGTTTGTTGGTCTTGGACTTATTTGTTTGTCTGAAAAAAACATTAAATCACGGATACTTCAAACCAATCCCATGAACGGATAATTTCAATCAAATAATGGAATATTTATGATGTCATGAATAATCACCAAACCTTTGTCAGGATAACGTCTCGATAGTATGAATTGTCAGAAAAAATAAATAAAAACACATCTTTACTTAAATTATTAAATAATAGACAATTATTAGTAAAAAATCAGTCTTATATACCTATAGGTAATTGTACATTTCAAGCTAGTATTCAGCTAATGAACATCAAAAGACATAACAATTACAGTTTCAGAATTGTAGTATAAGATTTTTTTTTTTTTACCTGTTGTAGAATTGCGAATTGGTAAGAAACCGACCAAAGAATCGGAGCTTCCACGTGATCTCTTCATCTTGTTTGGTTGGGAACTATTGAGATCGTAAAATTGCTTAAGAAAAAAAAGGAAACAAAGTTTGTACTGAATGGCCTAGATCGATCGTTATTGATAAAGATCTCTATCTATACGACCAATACATGAAGAAACGATCCTCTCTCTTCTCTCATTTGCTTCTTCTCCAAAGAAGAAGAATCTTTGCTCTGTGTTTACACTATATATCCATCCAAGATGGAAACAGAGAATTCACTAATAATACCCAGATATATTCATCCTCGGGAGAGATTTCAAAGTTCTTATATTTTTGTTTTTGTGTTTCCCGAGAAATCCAAATTTGTAAGAGAGAGGGAGAGAGAGAGAGAGAGATGGCTTCTCACTCCATCTCCGGGTTTTAAATAAGACGACAGGTTAACCCTAGGGGAAGTGTTAGAGATATCTTTGAGTTATTTTCAAGAATTTCGGGGGATTTTTTAATTTATGAAAAATTATATAATTAAATGCAAAAGCAACTTATGAGAGAGTCTGATCCAGGATCTAAATTGATGCCATATTGCCCATAGGTTTCAGCTCGTGCTCGGCTACGTTGGAGCCGGTTAAGATTCATTAAATTAGATCGTAATCATTAGGTTTCTAATTTAGTATGTTTCCTCTGTTTCTAATACTAATGTTTTAGATTATTTTCTCTTTGAAAGTTCAATTTGATGTAGTAAACTATTTGTTGTTAATTAAATTGTTTTAACATATATATATATGAAAAGATATTTAATTGTATATTTTTGTATATGACTAAAAGAACAAATGTGGACTCCCAAAATATTGCTTTCTGTACTTCGTTCTCACTTCTAGTTCTTGTTTGTTGGTGATTTAACTAAAGAAAAGAGTAATTACACCCAATGATAAGGGTTTTGAGTTGTTGACACACAAAAAAAAAAAAAGGGACAAAAGGGTTGAGTTAGAAATCAGGAATTTGCAAATGCAAAACTTCATAAATTCACTACACATATTTTTTTTCTTTAACAAAAAAGGACATTTCTTACACTGATTCTAAATTATTAATTAGAAGTATGTGCTTATGATTACACATCTATATAAAAATATATTATTATATAAAATAACATGTCCCAAAAAAATGATAATAATATGTTATTTACCAAATTCACTGTGAAAAAACAGTCTATATATCAAGGTATATATGGTTGAAATGGACTCTCTACAGTAGAGTTGATATTTTCCAATTAAAATGTCATAATCAATCGTATTAATAATTCACTGGACCAACCATTCAATTTTAATACAATTAATATAGACATGGGTCATGGGCGTTATATATAACGAAGATACACGCAAAGAAATACTATATAAAAAAGTTGAATAGAAGTCGGTCCAGTAGTTGGCCATGCAAATTGATTTTGCTTTAACATAGAAGATTTTAAAATGTGGGTCAGCATTTTTTTTCTTTCCCAAACGCAAATTACTTAGATTTATAGTGGCATTCATATTCGTAAACTTTTTCTATTTCTGTTGTCATTTATTTAGATGACATGTTAACTCGAGTTACAACCCGACTGTCGGTATTCAAATATATACTGTAGACATTTTCCAAACTTTGAAGCACATTTTTCATATGATATTGAGTTATTGACGATTTTATAAAATAACGCAAAAATAGCAAATTATTTAAAAATGAACATGATTTATAATCTACTAGTCTATATAGCCATATAGGTATCATATCGATGTTGCCGTCTCGCTATAGTATACGAATCTTAGATATGATATAAAGTGCTTGTGAAAATTGTAAATGGCAAAAGAAACTAAACATAATCATAATAATCTAGTGGTTGTGATGTCATTTGAAACTTTTATGATTTAACAATTTATGTGTGTTAATAAGTTGTTACCGTTTTAACAACGAATTTTATACACATTTTATTGATCGATATGTATTTAAAAAAAATGATTCACATGTATTGATCGATATGTTTTTTTGACGCCCGTCTCTCTGGGGAATTCTAAAGAATTGGAGGCTACCAAAATTTTGAAGCAATATGAGTTTATTGTAAAATCACGGTTTTTTGGGCATTCAGATCATACAAGCCAAGTAGTATAATGTAGTATTTTTATTGAGACGTTTGGTATGATGTAGTTTATTTTCTTTTTTCTTATGTTGAAGGTTGTATAATGTTGTAAGTTGATACAAGAAAAACGTAGATGTTTGTAGGCTGTAGCTTAGCTGCGTTTCATTCCGCTCTCAAGATCGATACAGATTTCTTCTCAGGGTAGACAAATTTACCACTGTATAATCATTTGGGAGATAATCGTATACGAAGAGCATCAATTAATTAGTAAACATTGTCTTTTTTCTAGGATTCTTTTATTCTTTAATTGGTTAATGATCATATTAAGGATAAAAGTCACATCATATTTAACCCCAGCGGGATATAAAGTAAATTATGTTATGATATACTTTTGTTTTCTCGTCACATTTGGTGACATGTAAACATTTTTAGTTAATAGTTGTACACAGACATGTATGTATTGTAGTGTTAATATAATAATATATGGAAGAAGAGTATGTGGTGTACAAAGGATATTCACAAACTACAAAATATTTTTTAAATCGAGTAATGGGAAAGGCGACAGAGCTTTGATGAGATAGCTGTCTGTCTCTGTAACGATCTTTGCCCATTTACTACAAAATGTATTATTTTTGTCCGGCCGTAGTATTTTAGTAAATTTATATTTAGAATATATAATCCTTTAACAATATTTTTTTAATGAATATCATAATAACTTCGGTGTTTTACCAATTAAAAGTTTCCATATAACCTAGATCTAAATTCAATAATTTGTAATACAACAAACATTTAATTCATCGTTGATAACAAATTTTAATACAATTAATGTATATACCAAAGTAGGTTTTACTTAAGCAAGTGTTTCAGAATCTAACAATACAATTTGATTACAAAAGAAAAATTAGTATAAGAAATGAACGTAGATTTGTTGTTTTGACATATAATTAAACAAACGAAAAAAGCATAAAAGCGAGGTGGAAAATAAAGAAAAAGGTTCTTGGAGTTGAGACTTTATGTTAATATTCATATATTAATAAAAGTTTAGCCATTTATATAGTGACATACTAACATGATGATATCGTATGTATCCATCTAAAATCTTAAAATTGAAAAGCCTAAAGTAAAAGAGGTTTGGTGTTTCATTTTTTAAAATATAATCTTTTATATAAGGGAGTTTGGTCGATGAGCTGGTTATATCCTATGAAAGCAACTAATTCCACTAGATTCTTGATGTTTTTTGTCTTCTAGAAACATTGATCGCGACATTGAAATTTGATCAATCACAAAAATATCAAAACCGGCATCATTTATATTATCCATCGGAATAATATAAAACGTTAGATTTAACATTGGAGAAGATCTGTAAAATCATTGGGCTTTTGGGTTCTTCAGATATTTCGGCCACGGATCGTAGAAAGAGGCTTTGTTCGTATTCGTAATCTAGACGATCGTTCAAACATCTCGAGGACCTATGCTCTGGTTTTCCCAAACTGAACCTCATCCGTGTCCGGTTAAGCTAAAAGGCCCAATTCGTTACAATATAAGGCCCACGAGTGAACCCGTATAATATCAAACCGGTTTTACCAATCTGTACTATTTTTTTGATGTATACTCTTTAAGTTTCGAGAGTCTACTAGTAGTATAACTTTATGTAGATTGTAGTATTAAATTTTTAAAAGATGAGTTGACGTTAACTGTCTCCAAATTTGAAGCCCTACATACACTTGTTGACTTATGGGTACTTGATTATTTTACAAGAGATTATTTATAATTGTGGATAAAATTTCAACTTTCCTTGTGAATTCTTCTAACGACTTCATGCACCGCATTTGCGACCTCATTAATCGAAGGCGTCAATTGACAATTTGCCTCTACCTAATCCAGAAAACCAATTATTTAAGGATATAATAAAGTCGATGTTTAAAAACAATATAGGTCTAACTATATAGTAGTGTATACGTTTATCTTAACCGACAAATACTGTTATCATTATTATCTAATATTTCCCAAAAGAAAAATAGAAGAGAATGAAAATAATTACCTTGACGCCAATAGTAAAGAGAGACATTTCATTAGCAGTTGTGAAGTTGAGATGTAGAGTACTTAAACCTAAAGAGTTAAACTCATTGATCAGCTTGAAGAGCAATCTTGGCTGTGTCTTTGTTAACACTTTGATGTTGGCATGTCTTTCTACCATTGTAACCTCCACGTCAGCAACTGCCTTGCCGTGGTGGTAGTTAGAGGAGAAGGAGGAGGCAGTAGTGGCGGTGGAGTATTGAGGGAACATGAAGAAATTGGAGAATTTGTTTGGTGATCGATTAGGTTTACGAGCTTTTAATTGTGCTTCAAGTGAATGAAGAAGTTGTTCTAGCTTCTTCAGATAGTTAATGGTCCCTTCTATGATTGATGCTTGGTCATTCTGTTAATAATATAAACGGAAAATCACAGATTATTTATTAGCTCGTATAGTTGTATTTGAGATGAATGATCGGAAAACACATAATAATTGAACATTTAGCTGAATAAAGTTTTCGGGTGCATTTGATAGCCTTAATTCAAATTAAAATCTACTTATATAGTTCAATAATTTATGAATTTGTATGCACCGGAATCATGTTTTAATCCTAGAATATGATTAAAAATTACATGATAAATTAGTAAAATGTAAAGGTGAAATAAAACGAAAGTAGTGTACTAAGCAGACCTAAAAAGAAGATAGAAGGAAACTCACAGGTTGAGAATAAGAGAGAGGCATCATAGATTTGAGGACAGATAGAAAGTGATTCATCTGTCTTCTCCGGTTACGTTCGACGGCAATGTGATTCATTCTTTGGTTCTGTATATCTTCTATCTTTTTATCACTTCTCGTTCTCCTTGTCCTCTTCGGCGATTGTACGTAGTCATCACTGGAACCACCTCGCGGTCGCAGAGAAGATAACTTTTGAGTTGAGTGAGATTGTTGCTCTGTTACGGAGCAAGAGAGTGTCGCTAAATCAGAAGAGGAAGAAAGGGAATTTTGCTGTGACTTGGAAACGACGATGTTTTGTAAGAAATCCAAGATATCGTAGCTTAAGGATGTTTCCATGAGTGAGAAGCCAAAACTATACGAACCCACCAACCAAGAAAATTGAGAGGTTAATGGCTATGATGTATTCACAAAGTCATTTTTATGCGTATATATTTATAAATGGGTCTTGTTGGTTTTATTTATTTATTAATCTTGGATGAATATAATAATCAAGTTTTCGCGTCGTTTATGTAAAGCCCTAGCTAGAAACCAACGTACATGAATTAAATAATGTGAGATTTGTCATTTGTGTGTTTAGTTACTAATATTAGTACAGCTGGCGTCTCCTAATTGGGAATTTGGAGATCAGACAGTTTCGACAAAACGACTCTACAATCATGTAATTAAATTAGTAATTAGCAACCTCAATTCATTGCTGATTTTGTGGTTCACAGTTGACATGTACACAATTTTAGGAAAACGCATATCAATGCAGTTTAATAATACTAAGATAAACTAATTTATTTTATTTTTCACCAAATTTCACGGTATATATATCGTCACGAATCGCATATTTTACTTCTCAAATCTGCCACGTATGTTTGACTAATATATAAGGGTAAACAAACATATATCACATACTATCAAATACTTATATAAAGCCATTTCAAATCTGCAAGTCATTTATAAAATACATCACAATGTGAGGAGAAGGGAGGAAGAAAAGAAAAAAACAAAATACCATTAAGGGCTTTTTCTCAAAACCGCATAGCACGATTGAGAAACTCTTCTCTAAATGATGGAAAACAATCTATTGGGATTAGGGAGGAATATACATAACAAAGAAGAATGTTATATTTCTTGATCGTTTGATAAATCTTAAAATATTTTACTATCTAAATATAATGACACAAATCATTTATATTTATTTGTGATTGCCAATCACATTGTCGTTTTATATGATGGGTACTTTTCATCTAACAAAGAAACGAAATTTGCTAGTTGTGAGTTGAAAAAGTCGTGATTTTTGGCAAGCTGGTTATCAATCTGACATTAATTTGTGAGTTTTATATGATTGGTACTCTTTTATATGTTGTTGTGTCTATAATAAGACAAGCTGGTTACTACATTTGTCTACTTCCACATTTCCAATTATTGTGTATTTTTTGACTAATAAATGCAACAAGAAATAATAGCAAAGGTATCATCGACAATACGAATAGACTGATGCGTTTTCTATGGTAATTTTCCTGTGAACAAAATTAGTGGCTTATTATTTTATTAGAGACTTAATTTTCCTTTTTTCCAAGTTTTTGTTGCACAATTAATGACACAATCGAATCTATAATTTCTCAATCAAATCTTTTAGATTTTACAGTTGTGAACAGAGTGCCATCGAGAGGCTAATTAAAATTTCCTTTTTCGTCTTCACCATCGAGACATTAATTAAGGAAATCTATGCAAAAAAATTGGAAAACAAATAGAGTATTGAGTTCCCGTACACTTACTCTATATAGTATTTGAGTTCACAATGTTTTCACCTTCAGTTTTATATAATTCTTCTTCTTCGTGTTCACTCTCTCTCGAGGAAAAAAACCCTAATTTCTTGCTGCTAAATCAAGGAAAACTCACGATGAAATAAGTTTTGTCTTCTTCGTCTTATAATTCAACAAGTTTAACAAACAGACTTAAGACAATCTTCAAGAAAGCTTACGAGCTTTCAGTTCTCTGTGCGATTGAGGTTTGCGTCATCTACTATGGACCAGACGGCGAATTGAAGACATGGCCTAATGAGAGAGAAAGAATGAAAGACATGGCTATGAGGTTTAAAGAGGCGAGAAAACGCAACAAGAACCTCAATCTTCATGAGTTCCTCGAGAAGGACAAGGACAAGGATAAGGGGAACACGGATTCGAAGAAGAAGAAGAAGCAGAGGAATAATGTGAAATATCCAAACTTTGATCATTACTCTCCCCAACAACTTTCTCAATTGATTCAGTCATTAGAACGGACTGTCTCAAAACTGCAAGAAAGGATTCATTTTGTTGAAGCCCAGAAACAGAGGAACACAAACTTTGTTCATCAGAACCAACAACCCTTGAATCCTAGCAAGTTCTCGCTGTATATGTACAACCATGAAGATGCTACCATCTCCCAGCTCCCACTTTCTGCTTCACAATCAAACCAACTCACCAATTACCAAAATCATCACTTGATGAAGCAGGAACCTTATGGTTATAACAGTCATAACATGTGTATGGACAACATGATTACCAACACAAACTTTCAACATCCCTACGTCTCAACAACACAAGACTACTCACAGTTACTTCTAGTGCAAGCATCTGCAGTAAATAACTTCGGGTTGAAGAATCACTTGATGCAGAAGCATGGACTTAATAGTTCTCATCATAACACGTCTATGATGAGTGATATCATCAACAACAACGTTCTACAACATCCTCATCTCTCAAACACAGTTCCACATGAGTTCTCTTCTGATTTCCAGAACAGCCCTTATGGTGAGATGGTCGGCAACACTAACTTCTCTCAAGATACGTTTTCAAGCTATGATACGAGTACTCTGCCTCACACAACTTCTCTGCCATATCTCCACACCATTCCTAACAGCTTTTGTCTTTCTGATAACAAAAAACTGTCCTGAAGTATAGAAGTTGAAGAAGCTATTAGCTCCCATCAAGAGTTAGTCAATGGTGAAGTAGCACGAAGATCAGAGGGAGTGGAGCTGTTTCTGCGTATTGCTTTTGCTACAATTTTTAATTTTTGAGTATAATTATGACTGAACAACAGATTTATCCATCCGTAAAAATTTTGTTTTTGAATTTTGATTTTATGCACATCATATTAATCTTTAGCAAAAGTGACCAGACTGTTTCAGTTGCAATAAGTTAATAGATGTAATGAGTTAGCAGATTCTGTCCATAGGCCATTTTCTTTAGGATATATACCAGTCGGCTTAATCCAACAGCAATAACCCAACAAATGAAACAAGACGCAAGTTTCCGGTTATGGTTTCCATAGGCAAATCATAAAACCTGCGTGAACATAACCGAAAATTTGGTATGATTTGATTACAATTGTGTTCTGTTTTTGGTTTGCCACAAAGTCGGTCGAAACTTCTTTTTAAGAGCCTATTAATAAACTCATACCTTTAATTTCAAAGCCCAATTAGTTATATTGGATAGACTCATCATACTTTTTTTCTTTTATTAAGTTATCCACACGCCTTAAAAGCTAAAAGCCTAAAACCAACAAAATTTATGAGATTGTGGGTTTTCTTATAAATCTTGTATATTATTATACCTCTCTTTTTGAGATTGTGGTTACTGCTCTGCTCTAGAACAAAAAAAAAATAACAGAACATGGTGTACTGTCAGATATTTCATCTTTTATGCTTTATTTTTCCTGTTTACATTATTTGGTATTACGATTCTTACGCTAGCTAGTAACCTGATTCAATAATTCTCAATTTTATGCATTTAGTTTAAATTTTCGTTCCTCTTAAAATTTTGATAAATAAAAATAAAATAAAAAATTGTGTATCTATAAGAGTTTAATAATGAAAAGAGTTTTGTGATTTATTGATTTTTTTTTCTTTCTTTTATAATGGCTAAAAACAAAAGAACAACATTGGAAAGACAGAGGGAATCAACAACAGCTAAGACCAACCAGCTTGCCATTTTCTGTAAGCAAAAGTAATAAAGTCACGAATGAATAATGTTGTAATACTAATAAGTTATCTGGTTCTGTCTATTTATGTAAAATTTATTATTATTTTAATCTAAAGTTGTTAGTGTTCTTGTAGTGATGGATTCGCCGCGTGGACTCTTATTATTCTCCCATGATAACTCTCGACCCTCGTTGACCTCACCCCACGTACGAGCTCTTCTTTATTATTCAAGAAATGAAAAAAAAAAAAACATTATTGATGGATTACAAAATTTTTGAAGTTAAGTTTGGCGATCCCGTTTAATAGATGGGTTGAACACCGTAACTATAAACTGTGTTTTTTTTTAGTCAATTAAACAAAAATATATTATCCAGTTGAATATATCCATAGAGTTTAAAAAAATATGATATATGTTATCGTTATAAAAACTAGCTATATAGTAATTTTATTTACATTCGAATTGGATATTATCCTTTTGATACTTATTATACATAATTACATATATTAATATTTTCGTTTGTAAAGTATATGTTCAGTGCATGTAATAACAAACGAATTACGAAATTTAATTATACAATAATTCATTTTTCGTTTCGTTGCCAACCAAAATTATTAACTTTATTCCCCAAATTATTGACAATAATAGAAAGCAAATTGTAAAAGTATATACATATAGAAGATTAAAAAACTTTGCACTATAAGAAACACATGAACACATGGTCACCACTACTATACAAAAGTTGAGATCATCAAAAGCTATGCTTATTACATTTTCATCTAATTAAGCACAGCCTAAAAAACACTACAAGACAGATTAATCGGTTCAGTTTGCCTAATAGAAACTTGTAAAAAAGGAACCAAAAAAAAAAAACCACCGATGAATCTCGAAATAATCCCAACGTATAGTATAGTATGCAAGTGCACTGATTGATATCCGTATGCTAGAAAACAAAACGTTCCAAAATCATTTTTTTGACGATCTAAAGAAGAAGATACTTAGTTCTTGTCCGATAATCCCACGTGGGTCGACGAGATGAAAAGATTCAGAATCAAACGATCCAAACACTCGTTTGAAACTCGCTCTTAAGTACATCATATGATCACTTTTATCTCGGTTAATCTCTTCTCCGTTAACAACTCCGGCTCCTTCGGCCACCGGAGTAAGGACCTTCAACGCGGCTAGCTCGGCTTTTGAAGGCTCCCGTTTGATGGCGAATCCGACTTTCCGACCGTTGCAAAACATGTTCCATAAAGGTGTTGTAAGAAGTGAAGTAGAAGAAAAATCTTCATGTGAAACATATCCGTCATCATTGTTTGATTCGAGAGCGATTCTTAGCACGCCTCCTCGCATTTCACGAGCTAATACCTTGGTAGGGACGGTTAACTCTAAGAGGACAATGATTGGGTTTAGGGTTTTGGAGTTTGTTGCTTGGATGCAGAAGTTTACTTTGCCACGGCGAAAACCGAATATTGTTCCGGTAAAAGTGGAGTTTGTGGTGGTTGAGGAAGCGGAAGAGGTTCTTGGTTTGATATGTCGGTGAGATGATTTGTCTTCTTGAATATCACTTGGATCTACGATTGTACAGTAACAAGATGGGAGGAGAAGTTGGACGATGGTGCGAAGGAGCCGCCATGAACGAACTTGTTGATGGCAGTCTACAGCTACCGTTGCGCTTGTGGTGGTTGAGGCGAGGCGGCGACGATGTGGGTTTGTGGTGAAAGACATGATTTCTTTTTTTGAGTTGTGGGAAAAGGATGATAATTTCATGTGCATGTGTGTGTTAGGGTTCAAGTGGCATTGATCTATATATAGAGAAATGGTCATGAAAAGAAAAGAATATACTTTTTGTTATATTAAAAATATATATACATATTTACACAATGCAAATTCATCTTAACTATTTTAGAATAATATAGTTTATCTTACCATATTTGAATAAAATTTATCGCGGTTATTGAATGGATGTGGTTTTTGAAATGGTTTTTGGTATTAGATTTTTCAAAAATTCATTTTTTAACCATTTAAAATTTTATGAAAAATGGTTCTCCTAAAAAATAGTAAATCCAGATTTTTGAAGATTTTACTAATTTCTTAACAAAATCCAAAATCTCTTGTTCAGTGTGGAGCATATTATTGATTCAATTGAATCAAAAAAATGGCTAGAAAGGAATGACACGGTGGCTTAGGAAATTTCCGTACAACCACGTTGGGCGTGAGTCCAATCATTGAATCATAATTCGTCATTTAACCTTATATCAAGTATTAAGAAATCCTAATTAATCTATATATAGTTTGATCTATTTAATTTAGTTAATGATTACATATGTTCGTGCACACTTGACAATAATACTGCTAATAATATTAGCAGGCGATAACCACTAAGTTTCTAGTATACGCGGATCCAAAGAATTTTGTTGATATCTTTGGGTAGTACGATGGTAATTAACTAATTATGATTCATGGTAAACAACTTTGAAACTTCTTTTGTACAATATTGATTAAATCAGTGACATAGTTTCTTACCCTTTTTTTTTTGTTTTGTTTGCATGATGATTCGTTTAACTCAATTTTGTAATAAAGCCAACCCTAAATGGACAAACAAAACATCTAAATAAACGACAAAGTCAAATCAACCGTCTATTCGAGCATCGACAAGGATTGATCATGGGGATGCAATTGTTACCCATTTCTGGCCCATCATTGGCCCAATATATTCCTTATGGTTCCCACTAAATTTGGACAATCTTACATATACCACCACCGGGAATATCAATTTCTATCGCATGCATCAATGTGAATCACCAAGAAAGTTTTTCCCCAATCGATTTTTTTTAAACGATAGTGTAAGACCGGATTTTTTTTATCGCCAACACAACGTGGTATGAATCGGAAACTAATGTTAGACCAAATAAATTTTTGTATACATGACATATAGACATAGTGGTGGAACTTTTGGAAATTATTATTAATTGTTGTCATTCCATCTTTTGTTTCAATAATTTATCGCCGCGTTGGAAGCTTTTGCCAAAAGGCCCAAAACGATGCATGTTGGAGAATACATTGTCCTTTTCTACTTTAAAAATAAAATATTGCTAACTTGGATCTTTCCACTCAAAAGCATTATAAACTTTTTCTTATTTGGATTTAACAAAAATAAAAGAAATGACAACACAATATATACATATCATTGTCTCAATTTCTCTCAAACTATTTTTGGATTTTCTTCTACTTGTTTTTTGGTAATTTATCGCTTGTTCTTTATTTAAAAACGACGCCATTAGAGATACTAGCAAGTAAGAACAAGAGCGCAATAAACTTAAATAAACAAGCGAAAGATAAACAAGAACGCCATTTATCGTTCTCTTTATATCATTACGTCAAAATATCCAACGACAACCACGATATTTTCGTTAAGAGATTTGTATGAAGAAAATATCTTAATGTTTTTCCTTCGTTTAAATTTCACATGGCATGAAGATATTAAAAAAAAAAAAAACTTTTATTTGTCGGAGTAAATAATATCTTCATTTTTTTTCTTTCTTTCTAAATATGTCAGGAGATTAAAAACCACGATTCATGGACAGTGTACAAAAATATAGTGATTGTGACTGACTCCAAATTTAAAAAGAAGAACACAAACGTTAGTTAAAACTTAGAATGACTCAAAAAAAGACGAGGGCAAAAAGCATATATCCCGTCAAATACGCATATAGGTGTAGAGAGATCTATACATCTCACTTAGGAATTTCCTCGTAGTCTGGTTTGTACAAATCCATTTTGATTTTAGGAAGAATTAACAGATTAATTTATTTTGTGAATTCTGGATTTGATTTCTTGAAATTGCTATATGCAAATGAAGAAGAGACTTTAGTTTGTTCTTCTTAAGTTTTTAAGGGGAAAAAAAAGGAGATGAAATTTTCGGAGGGAGTTTTTTAAAAAAAAATTGTTTTAAGAGTGAAAGATTCTGATCCGTTAGATTCACTATCTAATCAACGGTGAATATCCCACGATCCTCGTGATCATTAATCCACCAATCAGAGACCTTCGTTTATTTTTAGAGATACAACATTCTAATTTTTCATTCTTGTGAACTAGTTGTTTGCATTTTATGGTTTTAGATGTTGAGATTTGCAGAGTTTATCTAAATCTAATTGCAGTAATTCGAAGAAAACAAAAATTAAGATTAAAAACATTGATTAAGATCCATTGAGGCATTTCATCGAACAAGATAAACGCAAAGACCTAATCCATACTCTAGAACACGAAATTAGGGAAAACGAAGCACGAAAGATATACAAATACAATAGACATAACAAAAGAAACGATTTGATTCCAAATCCTCTCTACTTCAATCTCTCTCTCCCTTTAAGCTCTCTCGCCTCTGATTCTCCTCGCCAGCTGGATATCCTTAGGCATGATAGTAACTCTCTTAGCGTGAATCGCGCAGAGGTTAGTGTCTTCAAACAAACCAACGAGATAAGCCTCAGCCGCTTCCTGGAGAGCCGCGACGGCGCTGCTCTGGAAACGCAGATCCGTTTTGAAATCCTGAGCGATCTCACGAACCAGACGCTGGAACGGAAGTTTGCGGATCAGAAGCTCAGTGCTCTTCTGGTACTTCCTGATTTCTCTTAGCGCGACTGTTCCGGGACGGAATCTGTGTGGCTTCTTCACTCCTCCGGTCGCCGGTGCTGATTTCCTCGCCGCTTTTGTCGCCAGTTGCTTCCTTGGTGCTTTTCCTCCGGTGGATTTCCTTGCCGTCTGCTTTGTACGAGCCATTTTGGTAGATGAGAAACAAGAGAGAGTGTGTTATGAGATTTGCGTTAAGGATCTGAGGATTCGAGAGTGATTTGATGGAGAAGATGGATGATGAGAGGTTTTTTATAGTGAAGCGTGTAATTGTTTTGGTTCGTTAGATCTTTAATTTTATCAACGGTTGTGATTGATTTAAGTTTAGTGATCCGCGTCATGTCTAAATCAACCAATCATATTAGTTCTTTCTAGCGCCCAAATTATTTTTAGTTCCCTTCTCACCTTTTTTGTTTTTTCATTTAGGCGCGTGCGTCTTTCAAATTTTTTTGCCAAATTTTGGAAACCTAACAATTATAAAAAAGGCTCTGAGAAATAAAAGCCCACGTTGTAGTCTGGGTTTTAGGCCCGTTAAATATGTCGTGTATCCATCAGTCCACCAAGGTAAAATAACTAGTATTATTTTTTTTTATTTTTTTTTCCCATTTAGTAATTTACATTTGTGTTAATGGCTGGTAACTTTGAAGATTGGGTTCATGAAACTAAGCACTTATGGTAGCCAATATTAACTTGAGAAGTAATGTTATTGTGGCACGTATACATCTTAACGTGTGAGGTGGTGTAAAATCAGGCTTTAAAGGTTATTGTTTTTGTGTACCATTTAAAAAGCAAATATTGAGCAATTTATTACTAGTTAATACACGAAAAGTTGATTTTTTTTTTGCACTTTGTAATTTTAAATTTGTATTGATTGTAATGCACGAAAAAAAGATAGAGATATGAGCCAATTTCTTGATTTGATCATTGAACCAATAATTGTTGTTTGATATTTGATTTTCTTATATTTTTTTATCTTTTTAATAAATACGTGTTTCTATCACAAAGTAAAGTACTATATCATTTTTTAAGAGGTTTTTAGTTTAATTTTTACTTAAAATAAATTGAGGGATAATCAATTATATTTATATTATATAAATTGATTATCTACATATATTTAAATGTTTTCAGATTTTCTTAATGAAATCTTTCTCAAAAGTATATATCATTAGGTAAATAAAGTTTTAGCATTTATTTATGAATATTTTAATAATTACATTAACTATAGTTTTTAAAAGAGTAAAAATAATATTTTTAAGAAACAAAAAAAAAATGATTTAAACTGTGAATTAATTATTGTAATTATAAAATAATATTTTCTTGGATCGGTTTAGTAAACCGACTGATCCAGAGTTAGTTCGGTTTAATTGAATAGGAATTGTGGCCCAATAACACGACGATGGCCCAATTCTTTTCTTCGTCGTTTTGTTTTTACAAGTAAGAAAAAAAAATTCCCAAAAGCGACACTTAACGAACTTTAGAGAAATTCGAAAACCCTAATCGATTAGAGAAGAAATCGAAGGAGCTATGTCAGATCCTTACGAGAGCGTGAAAGGTGGAAGACTAGCGTTCAAAGGAGGTGATCTAGCCACAAGGAAATCGATCGAGAAGAAGAAGAAGCAGAAGAAGAACAAGGAGAAGCTCGAAGACGGTGCTCAGGGGGAACTAAAGATGGCTCCAGACGCTGCTGGAGAAGATATTTACTCAATTGATGCCGCGAAGAAGAAGAAATACGATGACCTTTTTCCTGTGGAGGCGAAGAAGTTCGGTTACATTCTCATAGCGGATAGAGAAACCGCACTCATTCTATAGAGGATAGCAAGAAGTTTGAGAGTTATTTGATGGAGATGTGGGAAAGAAGTTGGACAATTGATGCCATCACTAAGTTGTTAGAAGAGCTAGACATCAACATAGAAGATATTTGCCTTCCACATAATAGAGAAACCGCATTCATTCTATACAAAAAGACATATGAAGAGTAACATGCATTGGTGAAGTTTTTCTGCTTCTTGCTATACTTCACTAATACATGTTGCTCTTTATATGTCTTTTTGTATAGAATGAATGCGGTTTCTCTATTATATGGAAGGCAAAAATCCTTTATGTTGATGTCTAGCTTTTTTAACAACTTAGTGATGACATCAATTGTCGAACTTTTTTCCCACATCTCTAGTCAAGATTTGAGAATGACTTAGATAGAGAAGATGATGAGATATCTCTAGAGACTGGATTGTGTTTTTTTTACAGTGGGTAGAATTGTTTTGGTTCGTGAGATCTTCAATTTGATCAACGGTTGTGATTGATTTAAGTTTAGTGATCCGCGTCATGTCTAATTCAACCAATCACATTACTTCTTTCTAGCGCCCAAATTATTTTTAGTTTCCCTCTCACTTTTTTTGTTTTTCATTACGGCGCGTCTTTAAAATATTTTGCCAAATTTTCGAAACCTAACAATTAAAAAAAAGCCTCTGAGAAATAAAAACCCATGTTTTCGTCTGGGTTAGGCCCATTAAGACATCAGTCCGCAAAGATGTAACCTCAGTTTTCTTATATGGCCATTTAGTTGTTTTTCTTCTTTTTTTTTTTTGTAACTTTGAATATTGGTGATTGATTTGAAACTAATCACTTATGGTAGCCAATCTTAACTTGAGAAGTAATGTTATTGTGGCACGTATACATCTTAACGTGTGAGGTGGTGTAAAATCAGGCTTTAAAGGTTATTGATTTTGTGTACCATTTAAAAAGCAAATATTGAGCAATCTTTCTCAAAATGTTTAAATGTTTCAGATTTTCTTCATGAAATCTTTCTCAAAATTATATATCATATCAAAATCTTAAAATAGGTAAATAAAGTTTTAGCATTTATCTATGAATATTTTAATAATTACATTAACTGTAGTTTTTAAAAGAGTAAAAATTAATCTTTAAAAAAAAACAAAATAAAATGATTTAAACTGTTAATTATTGTAATTATAAAAATCCAGGTGTATTTAATTTTCATAATGGATGTATATGATATGGGTAAACCAATCTACTATACATGCTAAAGAGATGATTATTATTTATTAAGATAAGAACTTATTTCATGATCTTACCCAACAATTAATTAACCAATAGTTGTCAAAAAAAAAAAATATATATATATATATTAATTAACCAATAACACACATGAAACCTTCGAATCATTATAAAAGCAAAGCCACATTGCTAAAGATTCAAACACTAAAAAAGAATATCTATTCGACGACCCAAAAAAAAAAAAAAAAAGTAAAAAATAACCAAACTATGGGCATATTGACAACCTTGGGAGGCAAATTGAAAGACCAAGCCTCGCAAATGAAAGTCAACGTGGTTCATCTGTGTGCCTCCGAGAATACAAAAACCATCAACGAAGCTATCTTGAAAGCCACGTCTCACACTTCACAGAACCCACCCTCAGACAAATACGTCACTTTCCTCCAATCCACTGCTGACACGTGTTATGGTCCTGGTACCGTCGCTGCGATCCTGCAGAGGCTTCGTTTGACAACGGACGTGTGTGTGGCTGCTAAATGTCTCATTCTTCTCCATAAGATGATTAAATCGGAATATGTGTACAATGGAGAAGATAGTGTTCGTGGCAGTACTAATAATAGTCATCGCACTTTGATCTATAATCAAGGAGGGAGTAACCTCAAATTGAATGACCTTAATGTAGGTTCATCTCGTTTTACTAGAGAGTTGTCTCTATGGGTTTGTTGGTAAGATTATATATATCGTTGGCTCCGATCCATATCATTTTCCTAACTTTTTATTTTATTTTATAGTATGTTAAATGGCAATTTTATGGAATATATATAGTCTTATGAATTATTTTTAAAATGGTCTTTTGAATAGGTACAAAGAATATCTAGATTGTTACTTTTCAATTGCGGAGGCTTTAGGCGTTACCCCAAACATAAAGGATAGGTCGGAAGATAAGCGTCTAGAAACTCGACGAGTCTCGTCTTACACAACCGATTGCATTTTTAAACAAGTTGATTTTTTAGTGAATCTATTCGAATGTATAAGTAACAGGCCAATAGCTCCGAAATCGAAACTCAACAAAATCGTTGTCGAAATGATAGAATTAATGGTACAAGACTACTTATCCGTCATAAGATTGATGAAGATAAGGTTTGAAGAATTGAATGAGAGAGTTGTTAAACCGTACGAGTTGGTTCCGGTTTTGGAGAGGCTCGAAATGTGCAAAGAAGATTTGAGGGAGTTTTCTTGGCGAAGCAAGTATTTGATTGAAGACTTTTGGTGTTTGATATCGAAATTAAAAGATATGTAACGCCTAGAAAAAAAAAAAAGAAACAGCCCGGTCAGGTTAGTTACTATCATATAGCTTAGTCCATAAATCGGGTATTCGTCTCTGTGGCAATGTGGCATTGTTATTTTCAATGACTATAGTCGATTCCTTGTATATATATTTTCAAAAATTGAATTATGAATAATATATGATATATATGTAGCAAAATCATCACAAAAAAAAAAATCCTCGATAAATGTAGGAACGGTAAGTGAGTAAACCATCACAAAAATCTTCGAAGTTTTTAACTATCCTAATTACACCGACCACTCGGAGTCTTTGCTTTGTACGCTCTCCCAACCAGAAAACATCAAAGAAGGCATTGAGTCATATTATTCTTGATAAACTTTTGAATTTACATACTTAACCAATATTCACGTGGAAAAATAATAATTTGTTATTGTTTAAATTAAATTCAAATAAACCAGTTAAGCACGTTAACATATTTCTAATTAATATTACAAAGCATGCCATAAAACGAATATATTACAAAAGGCCTTTTTGCGGTTAATTGCATGCAGTGACCCTCTGTAAAATATATGAACCGGCTCTGAGTTATATTGCATTACATTTTCGATACCAACATACACCAGTTTTCTTAAAAACAATTATGCTGCAAAATTATTTAATAATAGTTGCACTAAACAAATCTTCATTTTATTGCGTTGGACCATTTGTTAACACGAGCACTTGCTTTCAGCGCCTGATAGAATTATAACAGACCAAAAAAAAAACCACACACACACATTATCATGATCAATAAACTCAAAATTGCTAAACGAATCAAATTAATAAGACAAAACCAAAGGCAAAACATATCAATGTACCTCTTTCTCCCAATCGCATCTCATTGTGATATAACCTAAGATCATTGTCTGAACAAAAGTTCCTCCAAAAATCATACCAGCCCAAATTCCCTATAAATAAAACCAAATCGATAGAAATAATCAAATAACTAGTTAGAAATTAACAACAATATGTGGAGAAAAATAGTGATTACCATGACGCCGAATTTAAAACCCCATCCCATCAGAAACCCAAGTGGAACACCAACGCAGTAGTAACATCCCAAGTTTATATATGCAACGTAGGATTGCCAACCCGATCCAACCGCGACACCTAGCCATCACAAAAATCATTGACTCCATACATATATACAAGAAAACTGCTCAAAAATACTGAACATAGAGAAAAGGTGACTTACCGGAGAGAACCGGTTGGATGCTGTTGAGAAGAACGGTGAAAGCTAAGAGAAGTGAGAGTTTATTAACGGCGTCCAAGACGGCCACACTTGAAGAAAAGATCCAAGCGATTTGGTTATGGAGAAGCATTATTATCACCCAGAAAAATAATCCGATCATTAACGATTGTGTTACTGATACAATCGTGGCGAATCTTGCTCCTTTCCCATTACCAGCTCCTAATTCGTTTGCCACACGTACACTGCAGTCGTTAATGTAAAAGTAAACATATAGTTCTGCAACATACATTCTAAACTAGTACTGATTTATATATATAGTTATAAATTATATGTAACTGCAATCATTAAAAATATTGTTAGAAAATAAAAAACCTATACCATCTGTATATTCTATATTGTTTTAAAAAAATATTTTGTATGTAGGTTCCACACCAACATGGCAAATAGGTAACATCATCACTGTCTTTACTCTTTACATTTGTACTCTTTATTCTTCATCAATGCTTCTTTTAAAACAAGTGAACTCACATATTGTGTCTCTATATGCCCTAGCGGATATATCATTTCCACACACACGGAAAAAAAAAAAAAAAAAAAAAAAAAAAAGANAGACCCAAAAAACATATAAAAATAAAAAGGATTGAACATAAAAAGTTATGGATGAATGAAATAATATAATACTATAGTAAGGACTAAGGAGAGTTAATCTCTAAATCGTATCGTATCCTCGTAGAAGTACTCTCTACACAAACAACGCGACAAATAAAAAGAGAAGAAGAACTCAAAGCAAACACGGAAGAAGATATAGAAAAATGTTATAAGCAACTATCTGTATATGCCAAATGTTAGGTTTCAACTTCCTAAAATTTCCCACACATAAACTATACTATTTGTCCTTCAAACAACATAAACGAACTAACTAACAGTACTGTCGTATTTAATATTTATGTCGACGTACGATAATTGTCTAAATGAAAGATGTAGACGTGTAGACGGTGTAGTAGCGGATAGTCATTAAACACAGGCAGAATAAAGTACCGAAAAGTTAATGTATTTAAAACTGTTGTCCAAACGAATAAATTTGGGTAAAGTATAAGATAATTTTGCCTAATTATGAGTGGTTTCAAATAATTTTGGAAAAAAATATTTAAACATTACAAAAAAAAATGGAGTAATTAAAAAAAAAAAGAGATGTTATAATTTTAGATAACTTGAAAGAGTTTAACCAGAAAAACAAAAAACAAAAAAAAACAAAAATTTCGGGTAGTTACTCGACCCAATTTGTATCCTTATCGTTGGACCACAATATTTGGACTCAAACTAGTCATTTATGTTGTCGACAACAAAAATACCAACAAAGCAGAGTAAATTAATTTGAGAACTGGGATAGGAATAAAATGGTGGACACGACTCGAAGTACCACAACCAAATAAGCATTTTCTATTTTATTTTTCCGAATTATTTGAAAAATAGAATCCAACATGACATATATTCTACATTCAATACAAGATTCTGACTTCCAGTTTCATTGGGTACGTGTATTAAAATTATACTTACTAAACTGAATAGGGGTCAATTAGATCATCACTATCAACCGGATTAAAAATTAGCAAATACTAAGAATAGACTTTTTACCCGGTTCCGGCGAAGAAAGCGAGAGGAATCATCATTTCCCAACCATTTATCGTCATGCTGCCAAAAAGATTATTTTTTTGAAAATGATTGGTCAATAAAATATTTTGAAAAGTAGTCAATTATTTATTAAACAATAAAGAAGATAAAATCAAGAAAACAACGATAACCTTTCCGCAACAACCCAAAAATGCAGACGTGACAAACAATGCGATAAGATATATGTCTTTGATGGGGTTTTGAATAAAAATATTTCAACATAAAACAACTTACCATATGGACAAGGAGTCAACAGCTATTCGAGCATTCTCAAGATTGCCAGTCATTATAATCAAAATCCGATAATACCAATTCTCCAAACTGTTAAGAAAAAGAAAAAGAAAAAAACACCAAGCATCTACCGTTAAAAGTTGTGTCGGACACAATTAGTATAATGTCACAAAAGTGTATATATTCATAATTCATTGGTACCAAAGCATGACGCCGGACGAGGCAGAGAGTTTAAGGAATTCCCAAAGTCCAGTGAAGGCTTCGGAAGAGAACCCGGTCCAAGTAAGTGGACAGCCACCACAAGTGGAGTATACTAATAGAATCAGAACGTTAACCCACCAGGAGATATTAATCGTAGCCATAGTCCCTACGGCTCCTAGTTTTAGTCCGTCCACGAACAACCAACACACTAAAAAATGAACAACCAATGCAATCCCTGCCGCATACGCAGTCACCTAATAATCACATAAACAAACGAGTAGTTCGAACATTATCATCTACGTAATAAACCATTATTATAGAGAAAGTCTGATTTACTTTTTGGACTATTCAATTTTAAAACATATAAAAAAGATGCTTCTGACACGCACAAATCAAGAAAAAACTGAAGGATTTGCTTCCGACACGCACAAATCTAGACAAACAAAATAATATTTGTATATTAAAACTGTTAGTATATTTTTGATTAGCTTGGACGCATGAATCATGCTATTTGAAACAATCAAATAGATCGATTACGTCGGTACCTGATTTTTAAGCTGGCACTGGAGGAAACGTTGAAGCGGGAAAGACAAAGTAAAGGCGAAGTGAAGAGGGATGACCCAGTGGGCGACAACACCGGAAAGCTCAGCGATATCGTCCGGTTGGCCAAGAAATTTGAGAACCGGAGTTGTGAAAATATAAGTCGGTAACAATAAGACACAACAGAAGAAGAGAACAATCCAAGAACGCTGCATATAGATTCCCAACATGTAATACTTCTTTGCTCCAAACGCTTGCCCACACAGCGTTTCCAACGCGCTCGCCATTCCAAGCTGCACCACCATTTTACATATTAAAACTCCCTTAGGAAAAAAAGTGTCCATATAACCCTTAAATTAAAAGTTGAAAACATCAAGATTGTTTTATATACCAAGAGACCAAAGTTGAAGCCAACGATGACGCTATTAACGATGGAGATGGCGGCTAGTTCGAGATCGCCAAGATGACCAGCGAAAGCTTGAGTGATGACAAGCGTCGAGTACGACGTTATTCGACTGAATATGGCTGGACCAACGATTTGCCATAGCTTTGTTGTCTCAACCCAAACCCTAGTCTTCAGTTCTCCACCGTCTTCCTCCGCCGTATGAGAACTTTTCAACAGTGCAACACTCAACTCCGATCCTTCTTCTCCGCCGCCACCTCTCATCGCTAATCCTTTTCTTTTTCTTTTCTTAGGTTATGGAGAAGAAATGAAATATAAAGAGAAAGGAGTGAGCGAAGAAAGGTGAAGACCAGAGGGTGAGTCGTGTGTGAATTGGCTTTTTATTTATAAAAACTCTGTGGCTATTATTTAGTCTATTACTTTTCTAGATTTAATGAATTTAGAAACTTATTTTTTCTGTTTGACCATCATTACAAAATTCCAAATATGACGAAAATGATAAACTTTGTGTGTCGTGTTTCTATTTCACTTCTGTAAATAAAGAATTTTTTAAAATATTCATACATACGTTATATGGACAATGAGAAAATAAAAGGAAAGGAATTATATATTTTTTTGGCAACATGATAATTTTTTCAAATATGACATGACAACAGCAAATAGATAAATTAATATAAGTTTATAAATAAGTGTTAAAACTTAAAACATGACACTTGTTTGACAGTAATATATCTCCTATATATTAATAGAGGAACTTTTTGGTGAAAAAGCTGATATGTCAGTATTATAGAGTTCAGAACATTTTTTTCAAATCACCCTCAAAACTTCTACTTATTTACAGCTTCCTGCCATTGTATTAATAATAATAAAAAAACAAATCAATAATTCTCTCTTCTCACACCTATATATACATTCTTTTCATCACTAACACATAAATCTACACAATTGTTTTGTTCTTCCTCCAAAGCAAGCAAACAACTTCCGACTGCTTCTTACAATTCTCCATTGTCAATTTTCACATGTCTACTTCGAAAGGTGTTTCTCACTTTAACACAATGTTTCAACTAAATAATGTAATTGAAGATGTACCTGCATCTAAAGCAGATTCTGTCCCATTCACAAAGCTTTATGTCCATCATTTTTCATTATGGTTTGAGAGAAATAGCCACCACAAATCACCTATATATGTGTATGATGAGATTTCTCATAAGTTCGTGTATGATGTCAATACAAAACAGTGGAAGAGAAACACTGTAAGTTTCATTTGTTTTTGGTCTATATTCCCTGCACATACATCTCTTTCATTTATTAATATATAGGAAATAATCTATCTTCCATTTCTACAGGTTCCAATTGGTCAGACTCATAATGTGAAGAAGTTGTTTCAATATTTAATCAAAGGAGACAGAATCACAAGTGGAAGAAAGAGGATCAAAATAGGTCATCAAAACTACGAAGCTCAAACGGAGAACAAATAATTGATTTCATGTCTATTAGCGTAAAAGGAATAAGCACAATTATGTGATTATGAAAAATCCATTAATATGTGTATTTCATTTGAATAACATTATCTTTATTTCCCCATCCAATGCAGATTTAATAAAGCACTTCTATTCACATATTCTACAAATTGACCTTACATCATCATATATTAAAAAATATATTAGTTTGTGTCAACAGAATCATAGATTATCTATATTACATATCCCCTAAATATTAATTCAACAACAACAATAAAAAGAACGAAAATCGAATATTGGTTATGTAATTAGGTTCTGTAACATTTTGAAATACAATATTTATTTGTTACGTAATTTTACTCTTTAATGTCCTTAGTTTGAGGAGTAAATAAATCATATCATTACATTCATTTAAATTAATCCAATTTAGATGTTAATACCGTAATCCTTGATTACAGTTGATAAGAATTATAGCCCATTATTATGATTTTATTCTACAAAAATTATTAAATATTGGTTCTGTAATTAACGAATTATAGCCTATTTTTACAATGGCAAGTAAATCATATCAGTAGATTCAATTTTGTTATTTTCTATAAAGTTTAACATATTAACAGAAACCAAAATCCTATTAGTATAAATAAATTTCACCAAAAAATCCGATAACAAACACTAAACTGAAAAAGATTGTTTGTTACGTAATTTAACTCTCTAATGTCCTTAATTTGAGGAGTAAATAAATCATATCATTACATTCATTTAAATTAATCCAATTTAAATGTTAATACCGTAATCCTTGATTACATTTGATAAGAATTATAGCCCATTATTATGATTTTATTCTACAAAAGTTTTTAAGTTTCCAAATTAAGCTGACGTGTATAACATCTAATCTACTCCACACCACACCGGAAAAGGAATCATATACAACACAAAAAATCTTAGATTTCCGTAGAAAAAGCGATTAACATATTAACAAAACCAATTATCTTGGATTTGCATAAACATATTTCGCCAAAAAAACCAAAATCAACTACCTAATCAAATATACAAGTAAATGAATAATCATTCCCATAAACAAGTGAATGAATAATATAATAATAGAAACCAAAATCATTGATTGAAATTAGTACCCCTATATAAACGTTCATCCAAACCCATCATTTCCACCATCACCAACCAAGCTTATTCAAAATTAATAACCACTCATCCTTTAAGTTTCTCATGGCTACCTTCAACAATTTACCTATTTGAAACCATTCAAGAACATGTGGAAAATTAAGGTCAAAATCATCAGGCTGTGGAAACAGTATTCAGCTTCAATGGGTGAAACCATTGAAATGATCTTCATTGATGCTAAGGTTAGTTTAGTTAACTCTAATTCTTTCGTTAACTCTTTTTTGAATTCGATTACATATTTTTGGTTTATGTTATATATTACTTTATACTAATTGCTTTGTTGTTTCCCAAACTTTTATAGGGGGACAAAATTCAAGCTACCATCAAGAATGCTCTCACCGAAACTTTTAGGGACCAACTTTTAAGATGAGGCGCATGCAATTTCCGTTGACTGCTGCATTTGCAATGACAATCGACAAAAGTCAAGGCCAAACGCTCTCAACAGTTGGGTTGTATCTGTCCAGACCGGTTTTTTCCCATGGTCAGCTTTATGTTGCTGTCTCAAGAGTTATGTCTAAGAAAGGTCTAAAGATCCTTATTACAGATAAGGAAGGGAAGCCACAGAAGGAGACTATGAATGTTGTGTTCAAAGAAGTTTTCCAAAATCTTTATTAGGAAACAGGAGATATTGAGGTAATATTTAATGTTATGCATTCATCACTTTATTATTAGTAGTCAACGAAACCATCACAATGCTTGACAAAAGTTTTTATGTTTGAAATTTACTCTGTATTACGAACATGATTTTCAATACGTGTAAGGAAAAAAGACATGGGACGATCCAGAACGTCTATTAAGTATTACTTTAATAGAGTTTTTTCTAAAAAATTGTTTTGTATTTTCCAGGACCCATGGTCACTAAGTCTAAGGGAAGAGACACAGGATGATACAGAACGTGGATTAAGTATAACTGAAATAGAGAGTTTTTCCAGTAAGGCAATAACTGGTATTTCTTATTTTTATTTGTAAGGGATGCGTTCAAACAAGAGTTGTTTTCAACAAGTTTTTTTAATTATGTTATTTATCTATCAGAGAATAATTATTTTTAATAAAAACACAACTAAAATATTATAGAGACAAATATACAAAACTCAATACTGTATTATTGTAGTTAGATTGAAGATAAATTTGATACTAACCAGTCTGAGAAGAGTTTGTTGAACCATACTCAACGAAAACAACCATGATTCCATGCTCTTATGCCAAACTATTCAAGGGAAAACATACATGGATTAGAATACACTTATAACAAATTAAGACGATTGTTAGACACCAACAGTTTAATCTGTACAAGCTTTAATAGTTAATAGTTTACAATTTATATTAAACGTTGTCTCCTATATACCAAATAATGTAATACCTCTTTTTAAATCCTTTCAGAACAGTATCCGTGACAGAGTTATCTAAAATCTTGGGAAAAACCGGTTTAAAAAATAGTGCAAGAATAAAGACATGTTGAAGTGAAGTTTTTAATACAATCTCAGATACGATTTTGAACCAAATAAACTAAGAAATCCATAAATTAAACTTTTGTACATGTAAATATACAACGGAAATTATACTATGAAATAATTAACTACAAATCTTTCCAGTATATATTTTTATTTATTTTCCATTGAGATTACAAAAGAAATTAACGGGAGAAACAATAAACTTTGTAGAAGAGCCTTTTGCAATTACCTGATACGAATGGTTGACTCATCGATCAGCTGTGACTTCGATCTAGACGAGTTTCAGCAAGCATACAATGGATTTAACCGATTATCTGTTAACAGGAAATCAAATTTACAGATGCTTCGATTGGAACTTAGTTCCAAATGAAACGATGAGAACTAAAAAGAAATCGATAATTATTAAAAACTCTCCAAAAAAACAAATCAAGAAGATCGGAAATACAATAGCAAAACGATGAATCATGGATTACCTTCACAGATTACAGAAAATCAGCCCAAATTCTTTCACGGTTTCATTAAATTGGTGGAATAAACTGAAGAACTAGATATTTGACATATGAAAAAAAAAATACAAACCGACAACTTTGAAAATATCAGTTTGTCGTTTCACATCACTCTACAAAAATAAAAATAAAATAAAATTAAGAATATAATTTGAACAATTGGGCCTCGATAAAACAATTCCAAATCCATAAAGTTTCTGTAACCCAACAAGTGAATCTATACATAACTGGATTTAGTTTTTGTGAATGGAGATAAAATCAAACCAAAATATACAAATAGAAAAAAAATAATCGTTTAGATATTCTATGACTTAAAAATATTAATAATAATGATATAATTATATGTTAAATAAATTAAATAACAAAGAGTGACATTTAAATATAATTTGTAGTTATAGATAATCCCGCGCGAGGCGCGAGTCCTCTACCTAGTTTTTCTTTATTTTCCACTATTTTCATGTTATGGATTTTGACAGAACTACAAAATAAAAAAAGTTTGGTAAGGGTATTAAAAATTCGCAATCTTTACTTACGGCATTTTGTGCTAAGATCTACATTTGATTAATATTTTTCTTTCAATACTATATTTTTCAAATTTATGTACTAGTCCAGGTCACTGCGATTTGCTATATAGTGAATTATTATTACTATTTGTTTTTTTTTCACGCTTATGCTATCTAGTGAATTATAAAATAGGTAATTAAAACTGAACAAGGTCCGTAATATACATTTTCAGTTCTACTGAAACTGAATAAGCGTGACATGTGAGAGGCACGTCGAAGGATTGGTTTAGGGTAGCGTCGTTTTATTTCCACATGTGTCATTGTCCTCTGTGATCTCATTGCTTACCTAATAATGGCCTAATGAGCGTGTATGTGTCTGATTGAGAACATGCATATTATTTTCTCCAGTTAACCTTTTTTTTATTGTTCCTAACAAGCTTTAGAAACTGTAACTAGACGAGGTATATATACTTAACATTTCTTAGAACAACTATACCAAGTTATAACTTATAACTAAATCATTGATGAATATTTTATCATTAAAAATTCACATGTGTACTGACAACCAAGTCATCACTGATTTCTTGTTTGGTTTTTTTGACTTATCTTGTACTTTCCGATATTTACTCGTCTTGATAATAATTTTGTCGTCTTAATTTGATGTTTTTCATGCATCCTCTGTCAATCTGTCATATTGCAGTTTTTGATAAACTTGCATTATTATCGTCAGATTTGATTTGGTGCGTACATATCAATGATTTAATAATGCTTTTTTTTTTAAATGATCACATCTGAGTCCCTGTGTTTGTAACATGGTGTGATATATTATGTCCACGCACAAGTACAAGCAAGACATACCAACCATATTGTTTTTCGCATACATATTATAATTTTTTGTTACACAAACTATATATTTATTAGTTTATTTTTTTGTAAAACTCACACAAACTGTATTTATCTGTATATCATTACGTTATTTGGTAAAAGAAATTGAACACATTCTCATCTATTGTGACATCGTTGTGGATAAACAATCCATTTATCATGTCTCGAAGAAGATTTCGTCCATGGTCTTTAATCTGAAATGCTTCATAACTTCATTTTTTTTGGTTTAACAATTACTTCCTTTTCTTGATTTTCCACCTTCGTTTTGGATGACAAATCGTCACTTCGTCATCATCTGGTATATTCTTTACAAGTGCTGTATTCAATATTTAACAGACAAATGATTATAATTTTTTCTTTCGACGAGGCAACAACAATCTACTGTAGTAAAAGATACTGAATCTTATTCAATGAAAAGTATTTCATAATGCATAAATAGGAATGAAGAAGAGAACAATCCAAGAACGCTGCATATAGATTCCCAACATGTGATACTTCTTTGCTCCAAACGCTTGCCCACACAGCGTTTCCAACGCGCTCGCCATTCCAAGCTGCACCACCATTTTACATATTAAAACTCCCTTAGGAAAAAAAGTGTCCATATAACCCTTAAATTAAAAGTTGAAAACATCAAGATTGTTTTATATACCAAGAGACCAAAGTTGAAGCCAACGATGACGCTATTAACGATGGAGATGGCGGCTAGTTCGAGATCGCCAAGATGACCAGCGAAAGCTTGAGTGATGACAAGCGTCGAGTACGACGTTATTCGACTGAATATGGCTGGACCAACGATTTGCCATAGCTTTGTTGTCTCAACCCAAACCCTAGTCTTCAGTTCTCCACCGTCTTCCTCCGCCGTATGAGAACTTTTCAACAGTGCAACACTCAACTCCGATCCTTCTTCTCCGCCGCCACCTCTCATCGCTAATCCTTTTCTTTTTCTTTTCTTAGGTTATGGAGAAGAAATGAAATATAAAGAGAAAGGAGTGAGCGAAGAAAGGTGAAGACCAGAGGGTGAGTCGTGTGTGAATTGGCTTTTTATTTATAAAAACTCTGTGGCTATTATTTAGTCTATTACTTTTCTAGATTTAATGAATTTAGAAACTTATTTTTTCTGTTTGACCATCATTACAAAATTCCAAATATGACGAAAATGATAAACTTTGTGTGTCGTGTTTCTATTTCACTTCTGTAAATAAAGAATTTTTTAAAATATTCATACATACGTTATATGGACAATGAGAAAATAAAAGGAAAGGAATTATATATTTTTTTGGCAACATGATAATTTTTTCAAATATGACATGACAACAGCAAATAGATAAATTAATATAAGTTTATAAATAAGTGTTAAAACTTAAAACATGACACTTGTTTGACAGTAATATATCTCCTATATATTAATAGAGGAACTTTTTGGTGAAAAAGCTGATATGTCAGTATTATAGAGTTCAGAACATTTTTTTCAAATCACCCTCAAAACTTCTACTTATTTACAGCTTCCTGCCATTGTATTAATAATAATAAAAAAACAAATCAATAATTCTCTCTTCTCACACCTATATATACATTCTTTTCATCACTAACACATAAATCTACACAATTGTTTTGTTCTTCCTCCAAAGCAAGCAAACAACTTCCGACTGCTTCTTACAATTCTCCATTGTCAATTTTCACATGTCTACTTCGAAAGGTGTTTCTCACTTTAACACAATGTTTCAACTAAATAATGTAATTGAAGATGTACCTGCATCTAAAGCAGATTCTGTCCCATTCACAAAGCTTTATGTCCATCATTTTTCATTATGGTTTGAGAGAAATAGCCACCACAAATCACCTATATATGTGTATGATGAGATTTCTCATAAGTTCGTGTATGATGTCAATACAAAACAGTGGAAGAGAAACACTGTAAGTTTCATTTGTTTTTGGTCTATATTCCCTGCACATACATCTCTTTCATTTATTAATATATAGGAAATAATCTATCTTCCATTTCTACAGGTTCCAATTGGTCAGACTCATAATGTGAAGAAGTTGTTTCAATATTTAATCAAAGGAGACAGAATCACAAGTGGAAGAAAGAGGATCAAAATAGGTCATCAAAACTACGAAGCTCAAACGGAGAACAAATAATTGATTTCATGTCTATTAGCGTAAAAGGAATAAGCACAATTATGTGATTATGAAAAATCCATTAATATGTGTATTTCATTTGAATAACATTATCTTTATTTCCCCATCCAATGCAGATTTAATAAAGCACTTCTATTCACATATTCTACAAATTGACCTTACATCATCATATATTAAAAAATATATTAGTTTGTGTCAACAGAATCATAGATTATCTATATTACATATCCCCTAAATATTAATTCAACAACAACAATAAAAAGAACGAAAATCGAATATTGGTTATGTAATTAGGTTCTGTAACATTTTGAAATACAATATTTATTTGTTACGTAATTTTACTCTTTAATGTCCTTAGTTTGAGGAGTAAATAAATCATATCATTACATTCATTTAAATTAATCCAATTTAGATGTTAATACCGTAATCCTTGATTACAGTTGATAAGAATTATAGCCCATTATTATGATTTTATTCTACAAAAATTATTAAATATTGGTTCTGTAATTAACGAATTATAGCCTATTTTTACAATGGCAAGTAAATCATATCAGTAGATTCAATTTTGTTATTTTCTATAAAGTTTAACATATTAACAGAAACCAAAATCCTATTAGTATAAATAAATTTCACCAAAAAATCCGATAACAAACACTAAACTGAAAAAGATTGTTTGTTACGTAATTTAACTCTCTAATGTCCTTAATTTGAGGAGTAAATAAATCATATCATTACATTCATTTAAATTAATCCAATTTAAATGTTAATACCGTAATCCTTGATTACATTTGATAAGAATTATAGCCCATTATTATGATTTTATTCTACAAAAGTTTTTAAGTTTCCAAATTAAGCTGACGTGTATAACATCTAATCTACTCCACACCACACCGGAAAAGGAATCATATACAACACAAAAAATCTTAGATTTCCGTAGAAAAAGCGATTAACATATTAACAAAACCAATTATCTTGGATTTGCATAAACATATTTCGCCAAAAAAACCAAAATCAACTACCTAATCAAATATACAAGTAAATGAATAATCATTCCCATAAACAAGTGAATGAATAATATAATAATAGAAACCAAAATCATTGATTGAAATTAGTACCCCTATATAAACGTTCATCCAAACCCATCATTTCCACCATCACCAACCAAGCTTATTCAAAATTAATAACCACTCATCCTTTAAGTTTCTCATGGCTACCTTCAACAATTTACCTATTTGAAACCATTCAAGAACATGTGGAAAATTAAGGTCAAAATCATCAGGCTGTGGAAACAGTATTCAGCTTCAATGGGTGAAACCATTGAAATGATCTTCATTGATGCTAAGGTTAGTTTAGTTAACTCTAATTCTTTCGTTAACTCTTTTTTGAATTCGATTACATATTTTTGGTTTATGTTATATATTACTTTATACTAATTGCTTTGTTGTTTCCCAAACTTTTATAGGGGGACAAAATTCAAGCTACCATCAAGAATGCTCTCACCGAAACTTTTAGGGACCAACTTTTAAGATGAGGCGCATGCAATTTCCGTTGACTGCTGCATTTGCAATGACAATCGACAAAAGTCAAGGCCAAACGCTCTCAACAGTTGGGTTGTATCTGTCCAGACCGGTTTTTTCCCATGGTCAGCTTTATGTTGCTGTCTCAAGAGTTATGTCTAAGAAAGGTCTAAAGATCCTTATTACAGATAAGGAAGGGAAGCCACAGAAGGAGACTATGAATGTTGTGTTCAAAGAAGTTTTCCAAAATCTTTATTAGGAAACAGGAGATATTGAGGTAATATTTAATGTTATGCATTCATCACTTTATTATTAGTAGTCAACGAAACCATCACAATGCTTGACAAAAGTTTTTATGTTTGAAATTTACTCTGTATTACGAACATGATTTTCAATACGTGTAAGGAAAAAAGACATGGGACGATCCAGAACGTCTATTAAGTATTACTTTAATAGAGTTTTTTCTAAAAAATTGTTTTGTATTTTCCAGGACCCATGGTCACTAAGTCTAAGGGAAGAGACACAGGATGATACAGAACGTGGATTAAGTATAACTGAAATAGAGAGTTTTTCCAGTAAGGCAATAACTGGTATTTCTTATTTTTATTTGTAAGGGATGCGTTCAAACAAGAGTTGTTTTCAACAAGTTTTTTTAATTATGTTATTTATCTATCAGAGAATAATTATTTTTAATAAAAACACAACTAAAATATTATAGAGACAAATATACAAAACTCAATACTGTATTATTGTAGTTAGATTGAAGATAAATTTGATACTAACCAGTCTGAGAAGAGTTTGTTGAACCATACTCAACGAAAACAACCATGATTCCATGCTCTTATGCCAAACTATTCAAGGGAAAACATACATGGATTAGAATACACTTATAACAAATTAAGACGATTGTTAGACACCAACAGTTTAATCTGTACAAGCTTTAATAGTTAATAGTTTACAATTTATATTAAACGTTGTCTCCTATATACCAAATAATGTAATACCTCTTTTTAAATCCTTTCAGAACAG
The DNA here is from genome assembly GCF_000633955.1 of Camelina sativa. Classification (NCBI taxonomy): domain Eukaryota; kingdom Viridiplantae; phylum Streptophyta; class Magnoliopsida; order Brassicales; family Brassicaceae; genus Camelina; species Camelina sativa. Next base: position 28,022,891 of record NC_025686.1, on the reverse strand, counting down.
TATCCGTGACAGAGTTATCTAAAATCTTGGGAAAAACCGGTTTAAAAAATAGTGCAAGAATAAAGACATGTTGAAGTGAAGTTTTTAATACAATCTCAGATACGATTTTGAACCAAATAAACTAAGAAATCCATAAATTAAACTTTTGTACATGTAAATATACAACGGAAATTATACTATGAAATAATTAACTACAAATCTTTCCAGTATATATTTTTATTTATTTTCCATTGAGATTACAAAAGAAATTAACGGGAGAAACAATAAACTTTGTAGAAGAGCCTTTTGCAATTACCTGATACGAATGGTTGACTCATCGATCAGCTGTGACTTCGATCTAGACGAGTTTCAGCAAGCATACAATGGATTTAACCGATTATCTGTTAACAGGAAATCAAATTTACAGATGCTTCGATTGGAACTTAGTTCCAAATGAAACGATGAGAACTAAAAAGAAATCGATAATTATTAAAAACTCTCCAAAAAAACAAATCAAGAAGATCGGAAATACAATAGCAAAACGATGAATCATGGATTACCTTCACAGATTACAGAAAATCAGCCCAAATTCTTTCACGGTTTCATTAAATTGGTGGAATAAACTGAAGAACTAGATATTTGACATATGAAAAAAAAAATACAAACCGACAACTTTGAAAATATCAGTTTGTCGTTTCACATCACTCTACAAAAATAAAAATAAAATAAAATTAAGAATATAATTTGAACAATTGGGCCTCGATAAAACAATTCCAAATCCATAAAGTTTCTGTAACCCAACAAGTGAATCTATACATAACTGGATTTAGTTTTTGTGAATGGAGATAAAATCAAACCAAAATATACAAATAGAAAAAAAATAATCGTTTAGATATTCTATGACTTAAAAATATTAATAATAATGATATAATTATATGTTAAATAAATTAAATAACAAAGAGTGACATTTAAATATAATTTGTAGTTATAGATAATCCCGCGCGAGGCGCGAGTCCTCTACCTAGTTTTTCTTTATTTTCCACTATTTTCATGTTATGGATTTTGACAGAACTACAAAATAAAAAAAGTTTGGTAAGGGTATTAAAAATTCGCAATCTTTACTTACGGCATTTTGTGCTAAGATCTACATTTGATTAATATTTTTCTTTCAATACTATATTTTTCAAATTTATGTACTAGTCCAGGTCACTGCGATTTGCTATATAGTGAATTATTATTACTATTTGTTTTTTTTTCACGCTTATGCTATCTAGTGAATTATAAAATAGGTAATTAAAACTGAACAAGGTCCGTAATATACATTTTCAGTTCTACTGAAACTGAATAAGCGTGACATGTGAGAGGCACGTCGAAGGATTGGTTTAGGGTAGCGTCGTTTTATTTCCACATGTGTCATTGTCCTCTGTGATCTCATTGCTTACCTAATAATGGCCTAATGAGCGTGTATGTGTCTGATTGAGAACATGCATATTATTTTCTCCAGTTAACCTTTTTTTTATTGTTCCTAACAAGCTTTAGAAACTGTAACTAGACGAGGTATATATACTTAACATTTCTTAGAACAACTATACCAAGTTATAACTTATAACTAAATCATTGATGAATATTTTATCATTAAAAATTCACATGTGTACTGACAACCAAGTCATCACTGATTTCTTGTTTGGTTTTTTTGACTTATCTTGTACTTTCCGATATTTACTCGTCTTGATAATAATTTTGTCGTCTTAATTTGATGTTTTTCATGCATCCTCTGTCAATCTGTCATATTGCAGTTTTTGATAAACTTGCATTATTATCGTCAGATTTGATTTGGTGCGTACATATCAATGATTTAATAATGCTTTTTTTTTTAAATGATCACATCTGAGTCCCTGTGTTTGTAACATGGTGTGATATATTATGTCCACGCACAAGTACAAGCAAGACATACCAACCATATTGTTTTTCGCATACATATTATAATTTTTTGTTACACAAACTATATATTTATTAGTTTATTTTTTTGTAAAACTCACACAAACTGTATTTATCTGTATATCATTACGTTATTTGGTAAAAGAAATTGAACACATTCTCATCTATTGTGACATCGTTGTGGATAAACAATCCATTTATCATGTCTCGAAGAAGATTTCGTCCATGGTCTTTAATCTGAAATGCTTCATAACTTCATTTTTTTTGGTTTAACAATTACTTCCTTTTCTTGATTTTCCACCTTCGTTTTGGATGACAAATCGTCACTTCGTCATCATCTGGTATATTCTTTACAAGTGCTGTATTCAATATTTAACAGACAAATGATTATAATTTTTTCTTTCGACGAGGCAACAACAATCTACTGTAGTAAAAGATACTGAATCTTATTCAATGAAAAGTATTTCATAATGCATAAATAGGAATGAAGAGTGATTTAAAAGGGAATTCGATTCTATATATTTCAAAGCCACACTCACAACTAGTCAACTACAGTACAAAAGAAAATTGGAAAGGACGATAACAAAAATTATTTATTGAAATGTTTTTTTTTTTACTTTATAGTCTTTATTTGAAAGTTCTTAAAGGCAAAGTTTGGCCAATAATGTCTAAATGCTTTTGAGTTTTGAAGCCATAAAAGTGCCTCTGATCGTTTACCAAACAAAAAAGTGTCTCTAATCATTTACCAAACAAAAAATGCCTCTCTAATCAAACAACAGGCAGGTGAACCTAAAAAAAAAAATCAAATAACAGTCCCTTTTTCATTCTTGTTCCCTTTTTTGTAAACATTTATTTTAGTTTTTTTTTCCTTTTCATAATCTATTTTTCAAACTAAAATTTTTACCATCAATATTTCAATACAACAATAAAAAATTAATAGTTTTTATAATCATGCATTTTGAAAGACCAAACTCGAATGTTGTTACTGTGATTTTATTCATATTTTGGTCGACATTTGTTTTTTCATACACAACATACAGTTTCTGTTTCAGTTTGTTTGCTAAAAAAAAGAGTTTCGATTTATTTTTCATATGATGTTGGGCCAGAAATAGCCCATATAAGGAAAAGCAAAGGGCTTTAGAGGCCTGGTGGCTGGTGAGTGGGTGACAAACTGACAAATAAAAACGGTCTGTAGGAGGAGTTAATTCTCTAAAATGGAAATGGCAATTTCCTTTTATATTATATATATTTTATAAATAGGTAAAAATATATCTGTAACATAAATTATATATTAGTCTGGTTTTGTGAGGTTTAAACATTGATACTTTTTTTTTCATGCACTTTGTGAACATTTCGTAGGTGCTGACTGCTGAGTAGCTGTGTGTTTTGGGAGCTTTGACAAAATGAACTTTATGATTTACGTCAGCTAATTTTGATTGATAAACATTACAGTAACCACTAAGCATTATTATACTGTTAAGTCCGTAACAGATCTGAGATCCGGATTTCCGAAAAATATTTAAGTAATTGATTTTAAAGTCGTACTCACCCAATAAGATAACACATTTAAAATAAAAAGAAAAAACCAAGAACACATGATTTTACACAGTTCTGAATTCTTAAGAAGTAACAACAATCAGATCTGGAGAAGACCTATATATATATATAAATAAAAGCCTCAAAAGAGTGATGAACCATGTGAATTTTTGTTTGTAAAGAAAAAATTAATGTAATGATTTTATTAAGCTATTATTACTTACATAACATATTCCAACCTCAACAACAGCAACACGAAAAGTTACAGTGTCAACAGCTCATTTAAAGTCCGCCGTAAATAAAAATTTACCATTCTCCCCCGATCGATCAAACAAACAATTCAAATAACGAACATCAATCAAATTAACACCGACACTATTGATATAAAAATGGTTTATACGATCATGTAAAAATAATAATGAGATCCTAAGCCAAAACGACGGCGTAAACAACTGCAGCAAAAGCGGTACCAACGACGAAAGCTTTGTTGGAGAAAGCAGCGTTGGGCGGAGGAGCGGCAGCGTCAGAAGGGGTCGGGGCGAGATCTCCGGGACTAACTCCGGGACCTTCTGGTGCAGGTGGAGAAGCTGTGGGGACATCAGACGCAGAAGGAGCAGTAGACGGAGGAGTAGCGGTTGGTGCAGGAGTCGCGGCAGGTGGAGGAGTTGTGGCTGGAGAGGGAGTTGCTGCCGGTGGTGGTGTAGCGACGGGAGGAGGTGTAGAAGTGACGGTGGTTGTGGGAGTAGGAGCTGGAGCTTGAGCTAAACATGAGGTAGCGAAGAGAGCAACGATGAAGAAAGCTTCGATGATCTTCGAATTCATCTTTTCTTCTCTCTATAGATTGTTTCACTCTGTGCTTTGTGATTAGGGGAGGGAGAAGACAGAGAGAGTGAAGCAGAGTGGTTAAGGTGAGGAATGACGATGGAGGAGCTATATATAGACTTAGCGAGAGAGGTTTAGAACAATAATAGTATACAATAATAAGTATCCAATTAAGTATCTTGTGGAATAGGAAAATAATTATGCGGAAATTATTGGTATCATGACTACTATCTGTTATCTAGTATACTAGTATGTATTAAAATAAAAGGGGATTGTTGATTTGTATTTAAATAGAGTTTTAAAAACTTTAAATGTATGTAGATATCGTTTTTATTATATCAAGATTTTGTTTAACTTTGTTAAAGTTTATATTTATTATTTTTGTGATTTGTAAAAAATCATTTAGAATTTTAGCAAATTTGGGTTATTGGAAATAAATTTTTTTGTGTTATTCAATTAAAACAAAAAAATCTAGGATTGTTTATGAATTCATATATAATGTTATTGGTTCATGATTTTATACATTTTCTTTACAAAATAAAGTCATGAAAATATCACAAAAATACATAGATTGTTTAGAGAACTTTACATTATTTTATAAAACTAATCAACAAAACTTTAGAATACTCTTTAGCAATCTTTAAAAATCTTTTATTTATTCATTTTTGATGATTTTGTTTTAGATTATCAAAGAAAAATATATATTAGTGAAAAAGAGCAAAAAATGTTGAGGTGTAGAAATTAGCACAAAAATATTTGATCAGTATGTACCTTGTTAACGAATTGTAATTTTATTGTGGAAATTAAAAAGATAATACGTTTTCAAAATTAAAAAAAAAAAATAGATAAACCTATCATTCGTCAGCATATAATTGAGTTGCAGCACTATCTAATGCAGTTTTGTAGGAATAACATTGGATGATTCTATAGTATATGTTTTTGTATACTATTTTTAAAGATATATAGGAACATGGGGAAATAAATGTTGATTCCAAAGTCGTCTCCAATGGTTTAAGATAGACTGGAAAAACCGTTGGTTTACCTCGGTTAAATTGAAAGAAACACCAAATCATATCATGTTTGTCAATAATTGGACAGAGAAAGAAACATATACAACTATGCATTGAAGAAATATCATGTTTGTCTACTCGATCCACCCACCGGTAATATAGTTTTTTTTTAATGACATAACAATGATCTATACGAACCTTAATTACAAAAATACAGATCTATCAAACAAAAGGACTATGTCGTTATTATCGTATATCCCATGTGCGTAGCAGATCATCTGGATTATTTTTGATTACTGATAAGGGATATGGTTGTAATTGTGTGCTTGTTTATTACCGTTGGATATTGCTGTTTTTGTCTTAATCATTTTCTTTTGTCGACTTATATAATCTCTTTCTTGTTTTTATTGCTTGTAACCAAGAGTTATAATAGTAATGAGATATTGGTTTAGGATGAGATATTGGTTCTGTATTGGTTTTTTAGGATGAGATATTGAGTCAGGGCTTTGTATTTTTGTTGCAAACCATAGGTTAAGTTGACTTGGCTGAAGTCTTGGAGCAGGTTACTTTTTTGATTTCTCAAAAATGCACCTTTTGATACTATTGCCTCGTCAATCTTGAATCTGCCTTTGCCTTACCATTAGTGAAATAGAATCGGTCCTCATACATGTCCTTAAGATAATTGTAAGACAAGGAAATACATATATGGTATAGTTCTAGGAGTGTTCATAGAATGCTATTGTGAATCAGTTGGTTTGGTCTGTGTGTAGTGTGGTTGTTTTGTTGTTGTTCTTCTTGTTGTACATCAAGGCTGATGTATAGCTAATTACAGTAGTTCCTTAGGCAACAAGTGCAAAAAACAGAGTTTGAATTTGGGGGACCAAAAACCATGGGACAGCAATGCTCATAGTAAAAATAAGAAATTTTCAAAATAATAATATTAAATTTAGGGGACCAAAAACCATGTGACATCAATACCCATGATCTAAGGTATATGGTTGTATTGTGTGCTTGTTTGTTACCGTTGGATATTGCTGTTTTTGTCTTAATCATTTTCTTTTGTCCACTTATAATCTCTTTCTTGTTTTTATTGCTTGTAACCAAGAGTTGGAGATAGCTGTCAGAGAAATTTAAAATAGTTGAATTTAAAAAAAAAAATTACTATTATAACAAATAAAACGGGCATAAAAAAATATGATACACATAACTGGAGAAGACAGTTGATAGCCTGTAAAGGTCATTTTATAGTGAATCCAGAACGTTCGTATTTTATTATTAGAAATGAACTGAATTATATATGGTTGGCAATTTTATGAAGGCCATATGATGCGAAACCTAACCGACGATTATACATTATACCTACAACTCGTGTGTGATGATGATGAATCCACTGATTAATACAGTAATTTCTAACCAAAGTCTTGACAATATTTAAGATATTTTACATCAAACTTTATTTTCATTAATTAAGTATTGATTGATATTGATTAAAAATGAACTGAATTATACAGTAGTTGGCAATTTTATGAGGCCATATGATGTGAAACCTTACCGACGATTATACATTATACCTACAATTTATGTGTAATGAATCCCCTGATTAAATCCCTAACCAAAAGAGTCTTGACAATATATTAAAATATATTACATCCAACTTTATTTTCATTAATTTGAACACCAGTACAAAAAGCATTACAGCTTGTTCCAGATAATAACGACAAGTTTCTTTAATTATGCACTCTTAACTTGTTTTGTTACTCTCTAATTAATTATCATCTTGCAACTAAATTATTTTGCACCAAAGGAATTATATAGACAAATAAATACTACGCCGGGCCGATTCAATCACATATACTAATGATTTCAAAGGGCTCTTATTTACGGGCCGATGGGCTTATGGGCCTTACACAAAGTTAGGAAGAAAAAAAAAGGAGTTACAACAAACTCTTTAATATGCTCGGGGACAAGGATAAGTCGAAACCTGACAAAGAGAGGTTAGTGCTTGTCCGATGTTAGGACGCTCGTGTTCTTGTTTCCAAACAGTCGGTGGACTCCGAACGGGATTACGGTTAAAGATAACGGCGATGACGCCGGAAAGTCACCGGAAACCGAAGAACCCTAGAATCCTATGTCTCCACGGGTTCAGAACCAGCGGTCGGATTCTCCGTGCGATTATTACAGATAAATGGCCGGACACAATTCTCCGGAATCTCGATCTTGATTTCCTTGACGCTCCTTTTCCGGCCACCGGAAAATCAGACGTCGAACGTCTCTTTGATCCACCGTATTACGAGTGGTACCAGGCTAAAAAGGTCCGTTGCAACAAAACTTTAATATTCAATATTGATCATTGATGATACTGTCAAGAGTAAAAAGGTCTAATTTTTGTAAACGTAACTTTTGATTTGAGTGAGTGAGTGACTCAAGTGTGTTTGCATGTATGTAGGGATTTAAGGAATACAGGAATTTTGAAGAGTGTTTGGCTTATATAGAGGACTACATGATAAAGAATGGTCCTTTTGATGGTCTTCTTGGTTTTTCTCAGGTTTGTTTGATTTGATAAAGATATGATGAGCAGGATCGTGGACCGTTGATTCTTGATTCATTGTGTCGTTATGTTCAATTTCTTGTAGGGAGCTTTTCTAACTGCGGCTCTGCCCGGAATGCAGGAACAGGTACATAAGCAATCAGAATCCAGGTTCTTGATGAGATTTTAAAGAATGTGCAAAATATTTATCCAACACTTTCTGTTTTGTTTTGTCTAAGTGTTTGATTCTAAAACCGTTGGTAGGGAATGTTGAGTTGAATCTGAAATATGATATGAATAGCTGAGTAAGTGTTACGTGTTGTTAACTGTTTATAGGGAACGGCTCTAACTAAGGTGCCAAAAGTCAAGTTTTTAGTGATAATATCCGGAGCAAAAATTCCAGGGTTGATCTTTGGGGTGCCTAAAGCTGCTGTTAATGCATTCTCATCTCCAGTTCGTTGCCCTTCACTCCACTTTATTGGTAAACCGTAACAACGTCTCTGCACATGTTCTTGACTCGATGTTCTGGTTGTTTTGTAATCTACACTGATCAATGCCAATCTATTGTCTAGTTTCATTGAAGCTTACGTTATTAGTTTGGCTTTAATATAGCCAAGATTGGCATGGGAATGTTTAGATTGAATCTAATGTGTGTAGTACTACATGTTACCGTTAAAGCTTCTCTGCTACAACATTTTGATTCAAGGACCATATATGAGATTGGAGATATCTATCTTGTCTATATTGATTTTGGAAACTTCATTCTGTTATCTGTTTTTTTTTTGCAGGTGAGAGGGATTTCCTGAAGACAGCAGGTGAAGCTCTTATACAATCATTTGTAGAGCCAGTGGTGATCCGTCATCAAAGTGCACACACGATACCGAAACTTGGTTAGTAAGAGAAAAAAAAGCTGATCATTGCTAACTTCTTGTTACATTTAAAGCTCTGTTTTTTTATAGAAGAGTGAAGAAGAAATCTACAATGGAAGTATATAAAGGATCTGTCTCTTTTTGTTTTGATCTTCATATGTGCTTATCTTTGTCTTCTGCAGATACTAAAGCTAAGGAGACGGTGTTGAGCTTCTTCCAGAGGATTAGGCAGATACTTTCTGATGACTCAGGTCCTGTAAGAAGCTTGATGTGATAGAGAGCTGCTCAAATCAGTTTCTTTTAGACTAGAAAATGATCTTGAAATTATATATTTGTGAGATGTGATTAATTCTTCTGGATTTGTCTGTCCGGTTTAGTCTTTAATCCAGGGATACAATTCAATAAACGTAAATGATTAAATATTCTAACCAAAATGGATGTGCCCATTATACTTATACATGTGGTGTATTTAGAGAGAGCAAGCCAAAGATGGTCAAATGTTTTTGTATATAAATAAAGCAGCCAATATTTGTTACAAATATATTACATTCACATTAACAAAATATATAATGGTCTGTCCCTGAAACTTAAAATTGTTTGGAAAAAATCTACATTTTATGTGAAGGCTAATCGTTTTTACTTTCTTTACTCTCTTTTTTTTGGGGTTATAGAGAATAAAAATGATGGGTATACAGTATATATCTAACAACAAAAAAATGATGGGAGGAAAAAAAGAAAAGAATGGAGGTGCACTAAAGAAGATGAGTTAAATAATTGTCCTTTTGAGATATAGTAGAATTTATGGTCAAATGGATTCTCATGATAATCTACGAGTTCCACTTGTAACAAAAGTTTTACTTCTTTTTCAATCTACCCCTTATACCCTATTAACTTAGCCTTGTCGGTTGCTTTTTAGTCTTTTATATTTGTTTTGGTTTCATTTACTTTAAAAACTTTAGTTTTCTTCTTGTATGATACAGTATTATTTGATTGAACATGTCGAGTTACAAATCCTATGATTACCCCCCCATTTCAAAATTATAGTTTAGGCTATACATAGATAATAAACAGTAGACGTCGACATGGGTTGTGAAATATCAGACTTATATACATACAATCATCATAACTATTCTCACGCTTGCAAAGCTTTTTAACTGTTTAGTTTCTTTACTTTCATTATCATCATGTACATTCTAATTTCAGTAATTAATTTGATTATACCTCGTTTGGTTTAATTAGCCAGTTTTTTTTTGTTTTCTGTACGTATGTTTTCCCTACTCGTACATAACAATCCACGATTTGTTTATTGCATTGCATACAATGTTGTGATGATCAAATAGCTAGTTTGTGATGATCAAATATGCACATATAACATCATATGCGATAAATAAATATCAACGAGAGTCTATCACACTGACTTAGCAAATTTATTAGCTCACTAATTCTGCCAGGTATAAAAAAAAAAACTGTTGAATAGTTTTACAATCCTTTTTATATATACACGCGAATTATGTACTCCTTGTGTGATATATGTTATGAATTCTTATTACATTATCTTTTCAGATTTTCTAAGATGAAATCATATACTAGTACATATATTCATTCATGATCATGGATGGGGTTATACAGGAATTGAGAAATTTAGAAAACGAATAAATGAACGGAGACAAATACTCTGAATGTCTCCACGTAGGAAAGCGGTTTCCCGCCAGCTGACAAGTACACGTCAGCACGTCATCTCAAACGTCTTTCAGTATCCATTATACAATTACAACACCTTCACTCATCTATAGTATGATATGTTAGTCGGTGTTTCGTATTTTTCAACTTTTCTCTTCTCCCTAACATATAACTTTACTTTTTTTTCGTGTCAAATGTGTTAATTTTAACTGTCAAATAGAGTTAGTAGGATTATTCACTCTTAATACATAGGTTTACTCTGTACTTTGAAATTTGAGCGCTAGAAAACATTCGCATTTATTATCGATGCGACACAAATTTTAACTTTTACTTGTAGTTGTAGGAGTATTATTATTCTGAACGAACGGTCAGCTGTGTATTATTTTAAACCACCACAACTTTGTTAACTTACGTATATAGTATTATTTTAAGTTTTCCAACATTTTTGATTGTTCTATTGAGTTTGGATCAAATACTTATAATGAGTGCGAATGTTGGTTTCCTTCTCGAGTTTTCCCTTGACGACAATATTTACTGCAGTGACGTCGTTATTGTCTTTTGATAAATAAAACTACGACGTCCATAAAAATTTCCAGATGTTTTACAATTAACTTACGTTTAGTTCATCATGCAATTTCGTGTTGACAAGACAAATGGTGACCCTTACTCTGGATCAATGAAAAGACTAGTCATTAAAGATAACTTCTATGAATATTATTAGTGTTGGTAAGGTTTGAATTAACATCATAGATAAATCAGTCGCCGTAGATCTAACGTCAGCACAAGTTAATCGGACGGATATGGGCTGACAAATGATAATCTCATAGACTCATACGTTTCTACAACTTATCTACATATGTATTTATTGCAGAAAGTGTATTAAACTCGTTTTATTTGACGACACAAAATAAAACAAAGTTTTTTTTATTTATAGTTATTTATTTATATAGTAATTCTGAAAAGTTGACAAAAAAATTCAGGCCTTGAAATTATTAAGGGCATTACTGATTTTGATGTGATTAGACTGCCCATCACTTTATTGCAGAAAAATATTAATGCATATATTTATGCTATTGGCATATGGACAAAAATAATTATCGCGTTTTATTTTGATTCTATCCTCCTTTTTTAGTTTCCCAAAAAGTTATCTCTAATACCATATCCCCCTCTCTTTATTTTTAAAATCCTTCACTAATAAACTTTTTTGTATTGCATGTCCAAAAAATAAACAAAAAGCTTATTTTCATTTTTCAAAACTCGTTAAATAACGTCACCATTGTTTGTACGACGAGAGCCCTAGAAGAAGTAAACCTGAATAGACAAAAATGTTTAATTTTTATACTACAACCATTTTAATACCAGATTACAAAATTTTATTTTTTGAGTGTGCCAAATTATTTTATAAAATGTTAGTTTTATAATTTTCTGTAAATTAATCATATTTAGTAATGAACCAATAAAATAAATCAGTAGAGTAGAACATTTCTAACAAACTCAGATCAATAATTTGTTTTTTGAGATTGTAAACATATGATTAAAATATATATATATATATATGATGAATAGTTGACAACAACAAATCATGGTTAGAGCGGTCCAACCAAATTGAATAAGATAACACCTCCTGATTAATCATATATATAAAAGTAGAGTTTAAGTCTCTCCTTATTGGTCCACTTGGCAATGCAATTTTAACAAAAAAAAAATTTATATTAAAACACAAATTTAAAACAATTAATTTTCACATTTAACTCATATAATATAAAACTGAAATCTTTATAGCTTCTCCCTATAAATTATGCATTAACTTTATTTCTCCACTAAGTTGTAATCAATTGTATTAAAACAAAACAATAAATTAAAATTGTAACTCTCTTTTTTCTAAATATAATTTTTCATCATTTCTCTTCCTATAAATACTCATTATCTTATTCTCTTAGTCTATTACTATTTTATTCTCTCATCTTCTTCCACTACTCTCAAATCTCTTTTTTTTTTGTTTTGTTTTGTTTTGTTTTGTATTTTTTTGTTATTGTTGTTGTATGGGTTATAAAAAATCAAATCAAATATCATTGTAAAAGCTTAGTTTTAGAGTTTGTATGATATGTATATCTTATATATTTATTTTAATCTTTTAAAATGTTTATCTCCATTTTCTATTTTATATTAACATCTTATAAGTCATTATTTTCATACTTCCTTACAATATTCACCACACAATAAGATCATAAAGTTGAAATGATCCATATGTAATTATCTATTATGTCTCTGGTTATCTCACATATTCATGTATCATTTTTAATAATTTATAAAGATCAATATAATATTTAAAGATCAATATAATTATCCATTTATCCATTTATAAAGACTATTTTGTTTTGTGATCCAATTGTTAAATCTGCAGAGATCAATATAATATATATATATATTTTTTTTTTATGATTTGAGGTTTTTGAAAACAAAAAGAACATAATTAAACAATTGGTTTTTTGTGTCTTTAATCAAAATAAAAAAAGATCCAAAAAACAAAACATATTCAACTGGAACTTAAATATAAAAATAAAATATAATTTTAAAAATATCATTTCACTAAATTCTCTAAAGATGAAACCATTAGTATGAAATCTAGCACTATAAATTAAATTGATGAGAGAAAACCAAAAAAATATAAGTTATCCTTGGGATTTTAAAAATTATTGAGATTGAAGAATTCATATAATTTTATAAGAAAACTAATTTAGTTTGTCACTTAAAAAGTAATATTTTTTATTTTGAAATATTATGTGTAAGTGTTGAGTTTATATCAACAAACAACCAAATCATGTGAATTTTGATTCAGCCACTTGGTATTCCTTTTATTTTAGGTTATAAAAAATTAAAATATTTATTTATAATTAAAGACATGTAACTCCATTTAACTCAAATGTAACTCCTATCCAATAATTGTACATTAATTCATTCCTCCTACTAACTTATTATCTTTCAAGAGAAATTATTTTTGGTTAAATTTTAATATTTTTTATTTATTTTGGTTGGCTAAACTTATATTCATATTTTGGTTGGCTAAATTAATATATTTCTCATGTAAAATTATTGTTTATAATATATTTCTCATTTCAAAGTTTAAAGCAATATATCATATATATAAAAGTAAGGTTTTGGTCTCTCCTTATTGGTTGATTTTCATTTAATGTTTTCTAATTTTTTTTTTTTTTTTTATTTGCTTTCTAATTGCTTTAAATAATATTTAAGATCCAATAAACACAATACATTTAACTCACACATTAAAATAAAATTATAACTGAAAATAAATTAAATTATGCATTAATCATATTCTACCACTCAATTCTATTCAAACACAATAAATTACTATTGTAACTCCATAGTTCTAAATGTAACTTCCATCATTTTTTATCATATAAATAAGCATTCTCTCAATCTATCATTCTCTCATACTGACATTCTTTTACTATCTCATTTTCACATTCTCTCATTCTCTTCTACAATTCCTCAAATCATTTTTCGTTTTTTTGTTATTTTTGATTTCTTATTTTTGTTGTATGGGTTGTAAAAAAAAAAAGAAATATCATTGTAAATTGTTAATGCTAAATTTTAATTTTAGAGACTACATGATATATATTTTACATTGTTCTTATTTTAAAAGGTTTATCTCCTTTATCGAATTTGGATTATTATCTTATAAGTAATCATTCTCTCTTCCTCTCCCACCAATATCAAATGTTGTTATATCTCATATGTGTTGTAAGAGTTTGATTCT
>NC_025686.1:27991501-28007988 GCF_000633955.1 Camelina sativa | reverse complement strand
ACTACACCACAACCCACGCGTTGCGTGGGGAAGCACCTAATAATTAAGTATATTAATGGCTCTTCTACTACTATACTCCCTCTGTATCATAATACTTGATGTTCTAGAATTTTTACATGAATTAAGAAAAACATTTAATGTTTAGCAATAAATGTATTCTTCATTTATAATAACATATTTTTATAATTATTAACTAATAGTATTTCATCAAATTTTTAAATTTTCATTTAATGATTTTTGAAATTTATAATTTCTTAATATTAATTAATAAAAGTATACAGAAAATCATCATTTGTGATATAAGAAAAAATTCTAGAACATCAAGTATTCTGATACAGAGGGAGTATTAAAATTAGTATAGAAAGAAAATTAGAAAGAAAGAAAAAAATGTAAGTAAAAGATAAAGAAAGCGTTACAAAGTGTGGTTGAGGACAGATTATATTAGATTCCGATTTCCAATAAACAAAACAAGAATGTAAATAACAAAAAATAAAATAAAAAAAAATATATATATAAAAACACTTTTTCTCAAAATCTCAAATCTCAAATCCCAAATCTAAAAGAGAAAGAGAGATAAAAGAGAGAAAAGATAATCTCTTTAATGTCCACACTCTCTCTCTCTTCTGCTTCTTCTTCGCATTCTTGAGAGAACCTCCCCAAAAACGACGTAGTTTTGCACATTCTTTAATGGAGTTTGAAGATAACACCAACAACAACAACGAGGAGGAGCAAGAAGAGGATATGAATCTTCACGAGGAAGAAGAAGAGGACGACGCCGTTTACGACTCTCCTCCTCTTTCTCGTGGTGTCGTCAAAGCCTCGACAGAAAGTCATGAAACCACCGGAACTACCTCCACAGGCGGCGGCGGAGGAGGATTCATGGTTGTTCACGGCGGAGGAGGAGGAGGAAGCAGGTTTAGGTTCCGTGAGTGTCTCAAGAACCAAGCGGTGACCATTGGAGGACACGCGGTGGATGGTTGTGGCGAGTTTATGCCAGCTGGAATCGAAGGTACCATCGACGCGCTGAAATGCGCCGCTTGTGGCTGTCACCGTAACTTCCACCGCAAGGAATTACCTTACTTCCACCACGCGCCGCCGCAGCAGCATCAGCATCAGCCTCCTCCTCCTCCGCCTGGTTTTTACCGTCTTCCAGCTCCGGTGAGTTACCGGCCACCACCGTCACAAGCTCCTCCACTTCAGCTCGCTCTTCCTCCTCCACAAAGAGAAAGATCAGAAGATCCAATGGAGACTTCTTCAGCTGAAGCAGGAGGAGGAGGGATTAGGAAGAGGTTTAGGACTAAGTTCACGGCGGAGCAAAAGGAGAGGATGTTAGCTTTAGCTGAGAGGATTGGGTGGAGAATTCAGAGACAAGACGATGAAGTGATTCAGAGATTTTGTCAAGAGACTGGTGTTCCGAGACAAGTTCTTAAGGTTTGGTTACATAACAACAAACACACTCTTGGTAAGTCGCCTCCACCACTTCTTCATCATCCTCCTCAGCCTCTTCCTCCTACTACCGCTCCACAGTCTTCGTATCATCATGAACAAGACCAACCATGAATCTTGAATTTCTTTGATCACTAGGGTTTTAATTTAGCTTTAATTATTTTTCTTAATGAGAAAATTTGAGAGGGTTTTTTAATGTTTAATTTATGTACCCATGATGTTGATGATGATCTTTCTGGTTAATTACGTTTTTTGCATTATTAAGTTCTACATCTCTTAGCAAAACCTTTGATTGGTGTAGCTATAAATCACTGACACCCTTAATTTAGTAGCATCACATGTGTCAGTGTTTGAATTTATCATGTTTTGTGTATGAATTTATATGAACTTGATCGTGCAAATGTACATGTGTATTTTGTGTATGCGTTATTATATGTCTTCATTAGCATATGGTTCATTTTTTTTTTGTGTCTGAATCTTTTAATGCTCCCAAGGCTACTCACTTGTTGACATTATTATTGTTTCTTAAGTTCTTCGTGTTTTAGTGTTTTATTAAGTTAGCTTGACCATATATATATCATTTCCATATAGATCTGATAGTGTTCTTGTTCCTAATTAAGTCGGTGTTTGAGTGTTTTGTATTATATGTTCTTGATATTTTTTTACTCAACACATATAACTATGAATATATGAGGCTACGGTTATTGTTATTATTATAGTAGTATGTTTNTCCACCACAACTTCTTCATCATCCTCAGCCTCTTCCTCCTACTACTACTGCTCCACAGTCTTCGTATCATCATGAACAAGACCAACCATGAATCTTGAATATCTTTGCTCACTAGGGTTTTAATTTAGCTTTTAATTATTTTACTTAATGAGAAATTTGAGAGGGTCTTTTTTTAATGTTTAATTTATGTACCCATTTTCGTCTTTGATGATGATGTTGATGTTGATGATGATGATCTTTCTGGTTAATTACGTTTTTTTTTTTGCATTATAAAGTTTTACATCTCTTAGCAAAACCTTTGATTGGTCTAGCTATAAATCACTGACACTCTTAATTAGTACGTAGCATCACATGTGTCAGTGTTTGAATTTATCATGTTTTGTGTATGAATTTATATGAACTTTGATCGTGCAAATGTACATGTGTATTTTGTGTATGCGTTATTATATGTCTTCATTAGCATATGGTTCATTATTTTTGTGTCTGAATCTTTTAATGCTCCCAAAAGGCTACTCACTTGTTGACATTATTATTGTTTCTTAAGTTCTTCGTGTTTTCGAATGTTATTAAGTTAGCTTGACCATATATCATTTCCATATATATATAGATCTGATAGTGTTCTTGTTTCTAATTAAGTAGGTGTTTGAGTGTTTTGTATTATATGTTCTTGATCATTTTTACTCACACATATAAACTATAAATATATGATATATAATTGGCTACGGTTAGTTATTGTTATGTTTTATGTGTTTATATAGAAACTTTTCATTTAATTGTCCAATGAGTGTAGGACTCAAATGTAGATCGGTCGGAATCTCCTTGGGATGGAGATCTCTGCCCTAAAATTTTATTTCAATGGCTTAGTATATACTACTAGTTATCATATATATCTGCGTGGATTCCTCAATCACCAATCAGTATGCATATAACTATTCGCTTAAAATAATTTAATTTTTTTCTCTTGGAAATGAAGAAGGTGAAGTAACATTAGCTAGCTGCTGCAACAGTATTCTGATTCCTGGGAATTAATTCTTATTTAGAGAAAAAAAAAGACAAACAAAAAAAAACTCAAAA
The DNA here is from genome assembly GCF_000633955.1 of Camelina sativa. Lineage (NCBI taxonomy): Eukaryota > Viridiplantae > Streptophyta > Magnoliopsida > Brassicales > Brassicaceae > Camelina > Camelina sativa. The sequence goes on along the minus strand of NC_025686.1, from coordinate 28,004,738 downwards.
CATGTCGATGCATCCAAAGCTTCTTCCTCTTTACGTCATGTTTTGATTATATGCATGTATATATGCATATCTATTTATATAGTAATTGTTCTTTGAAGATCTGGGGAAGAAGGAAACATGTGGGCTCTTTGGAAGCAAGAAGGAGAAGAGAGAAAAACATATGGGCACACATACATTACTGCATTAATGATGTTCTTCTTCCAAATCCCTAGACTAATTTCACCTGGAACTAATTTTGTTTATTCTTCTTAAGTTCAATTACAGTACTTCGCATTTTTTTGGCTATAACTTTCCAATATTGCTAATGTGAGTTAATTAACCTTCAGTGTTATCTAATATAAACCTTTTATATATTCAAATCAATTAGTAGTAATGACATCACTTTGAACAAGTTAATAATAATAATAATAATAATGGTTTAAGCTATATATATTAATTTATTGAAGTGGGTTTGTGAAAAAACTCATTGAGTACTGAAGTCTATATAGATATCTCTATCTTCCATATACCTGAGACCAACAAAAAATATTGAATTCAGATGAAAAATTAGGGTTTTGGAGTGATGATGAAATGAAAGATGCGGAGGAAAGAGGGAACCAAAATGACTGTAAAAGGAAAGAAGAGGCAGATAAGATTCGAGTCCCCATCTCACGGCCATTTCCATATTTAGCTTTTCATGTCTCAACCTCTCCATCTTCTCTCTCTATGAGACAGTGTAATAAAATTCGAAAGAGAGAGAAAGAGAGACAAATATACACACAAATGAAGAGACTTGAGAGAGATGCTTTTGCTTGATAAGGCAATCTCTACGTCTTCTTGTCTAAGCTAAAGCTGCACACTCCAAGAGTGAAGATGACTTTGTGTGGTCCTCTTTCATTTCTCTCTTTTTTTCTTTTGTCCAAAATTTTGTTTTCGCATATTTCAAATGTGTCTACGTCAATTAGCTAGAATTCATGACTCGGGTCGAGTTTGAACTTTGATCAGCACATGTGTTTGAAATAAGGATTAACGTTGGTAAATTAAATATACCATTTTCTGATTTACATTATGTGCATGATTTCGAATTTTAAAAGTGGTATGGACCAAATTCCCGGTTACTTAAAAAACAAAACACATGCATAATTATGCTCAATCGAAGAGTGTTTGATTAGTTCTAAACACCAAAATTTCAGTTATCTTTAACTTGAGGAATTTTTGTAATTTTACTTAAACTTCCTAGTTTCTACAAAACTTAATTTTGGTAGCTAGAGGAGTTCTCCGTTTCTTCTTCACAAAAGAATTATAAAAAATGTAACGACATGATTGGAAGATTTATTCAGAGGTGAAAAATGTTTACTCGGCTGATGCAGTAATGAATAATGATATATGTTCGTACCATACGTTGGAGTCTGGATATGTAATAAATGTTCATAGAAAGTAGTGAAATGCAGTTAAGCAAGTAAAATTTAGGGTCTTTTTTTTTTGAATGTGTGGTACAATTAAATTATTGATGTATAAAAATGATTTATTTAAACATGATTTTAAATATTTACTGTGGTCCTCTTAATGGAATCTTTCAGTCAATACGCAGAAACCCATCGGACAACGACCCATCAATGTGTATATTGCGTACCATACACATATATATACATGCGTGTATATATACGCATATATCATCATCAGACCATCATCATCATCATTATCATTCTCACAGTATTTTTACTGTGGGATAGTTACTGTCCTTATGCTTCATTTAGGGAATCTAAATGTGACCCACAAGCAGGGATTTATTACCACCCTTTCAAGCTAAGTTTCGAAACAAGTAATACTATTATTATATAAAAAGAGTAAAAAGTTCGAGTTTGATTGCGTAAATAAACATATTGGACCAGCTAGGGTTAGGGTTTTATTTTTCTTTAAACTATATTGGTATACTATTAGCTTTCATAAACATTGCCCTAATTTGGGAAACTGATGATTATTCACGTGCAATGAATAATTTTTCTCTCTTTTCCCCTTGTATTGTGGTTATGTCACTGATTCTTGTGTGGTTAATTTTAGTCATTTAGTACCATAATTCAAATCGTACCATTTTACGAAATTACATAAGGACATGAAATTGTTTCTTTTTTTAATACTAAAAAATATTTTCGGGTTTGTTTTTGCCTCTCGTTTTTTCTAATTTCATAGAAAGAGCTGAAAAATAAAAGAGAAAGTTATATGTGTAAAGAAAAAGCAAAGGTTGGAAAAGTTTAGAAGCTATATATAACTTTTAGCAAAACTTTTAATATGAAAATAATAAATAAATATATTTCTTGGACAGTTGAATGACTATGACGACTCATTATGACAAAGCCCAATGATAGAATTATAAAAGTTTATTTGTTTTGTATTGTTGTCTTCCCTTAGTCCACTGTCCAAATAGTTGTTCATTTCAAAATTTCACACAAACAAACACATAATAATTTATATTATAAGGTGTACTGCGTCAGTATGAATTCTGAATGTGTACGAAACGAATACATTCATCCGGATCCCAAAATTGTCCCTATAAACAGTAAACACCAAGATTTTTTAAGTGATAGGTCAGGACAAAGCAAGACAAAATTATAGCTAGCTAGACGAATACGCAGTAATAATTAGAATTAGTAGTCACGAGAGGTGTTTACTGACAAAGAATAAGTTAAAACTAAGAATTATTAGCTTTCCAACATAAGTACACAACTTAAAAAATGAAATATTGTGAGTTACTACTATTTCAGATCATAATTACTTTTACAAAAGTATTTACCAACTCGCATTTGCTGGTTTATAATTTACGTTAATGTATCTTAATCCACCCATTTAAAGTTTTAATATTTTTTTATAAATATGTTGGTAATAACTTTTTACGTAAGAAAAAAAAAAAAAAAAAAAAAAAAAAAAAANAAAGATTTTATTGACTTTTTACCCTATTCAAGTATTCAATAATTTATATCATCGCTAGTATGCCATGCGACAATGGTAGGCCCAAATGATTAAATTTAATGAATCTAGCATTGGCCCATTACTCATTGTTACAGATCCTAGAGTTTTAGTGGACCTAGAGTCCAATCATTTTTTCTTTCTTGAATATATTTCGATAAAAGAATTGGGATTTTGGACTTTTGTTGTAAGAAAAAAAAAAGAAAAGGTATAAGAAACACAAGCTCCTTACAAAAAAACAAGTTGTACTTAGATATTTTTGGTCTCTAACGTCAACTTTATAGTCAAAGACTTCTGTTCGTGGGCCCAATTATAAGCCCATTAGTCCGATGCGCGCTTTATAATTATTAAGACACCGTTTGGAGAAAAAGTCAACTCCTAGCGCGCTCAACTCAACCGATACAGTTACTTTCCCGCTATATTTATTTGGCGCGAACTAATTAAAAAAGCGTTCTCTGTTTTGTTTGCTATTTCCGACCAACAAAAAAAATCTTTATAACATTCATCTTAGTTTATTTGCTCAGAATAAAGCAAAGCTAGATAGATAACAAAATACATATTGGAATTGAAATAATTGTATTTTTATTTATAAATTTTTCGCTTCGATTATTTTTCTCTTTTTCAACCTCTCACAAGACATCATAAATTCATAATAATAATAATAATGATTATAAAAAAACAAAAAAAAACAAAAATTTAAGAAAGATGTGTATGAGGAGAAGAAGAAGAATCATGAGTCTTAAAACTGAAACAACAAGCTGATACTTCTAAAACCCCATTGGGTGTTTGTGAGCATAAGCCTGAGCCGTCACTCTCTATCATTTCCCCAATCTTCTTCACTCTTTCCTGCAACAGAGTTTAAGGAATAGAAGGAACCACAAAGTTTAAAAACTTGAGAATTTGTTTTGTCTCTTGAACACAAACACAGATATAAAGATCTCATCAGCTTTTTTGGGTGTAGGAAAGAAAAGGATTCAAATGGAAACCAGTCTGATTTTTTTAGATTGCAAGACCAAATCAGAATCAAAACATGTTTTGTGGGGGCAGATTGGTTTTTAGACGTGACATGAGTGTGCAGTGAGTGTGAGAGAGAGAAAGAGTCACAAGACACACAGCTAGAGAATAATATAATTTAAAGTGGTCATTGGTCTATACGCTCCACTAGTTTTGGAAGTCAAAGGATTCAGACCCATAAACCAGTTTCTCTCTTCTTCTTTTTTTCACCTTTTGGAAATATAATTACATATGTGTATGCAATAAATAAGTTAGTGCACACACATATACAAAATGATTGTGTCATCTTTAATGATTTCAAACTTGTCCACAACTGGCATTTCCTTGAAATTGAACCACCAAATGCAGCTTTATATGTGTGTTTGATATTAAAAAATAGATTTTTTGGTGGATTGTTAAGTACCTTTTGAAGTAGTGAGAAAAGAGGAGAGAAGGAAGAGTTGTCAAAGTGTACTGTGTGCAGTTCTCCGGAAACAGAAAGTGCCACAGCAGCAGCAACTTCAGAAGGTCTAAACTCCAAAAAGTCAATACCTGCTCACTCGACACAACCACCATTTTAACCCAAAATCATAAAAAGCAAAAGTAACAAAAAAACCCCAAAAAAGCACAAAAACAAAAGTGGTCAAGAAAACAAAACATAAAGAAGAGACCTTTTTCACCTTTGGTTGTGCTGGCTATCACTTGTAGTGATCTAGATATCAATGTGTTGGATGGTTCTTGATCACATTTACTCATCTTTCTCAAGAAATATCTTATGTATGAGCATGGAGTTATTGCTCTTAATCTCCATTTCAATCTGTTCAACACCAAAAGTTCCATTCTTTGCACTGATTTAGCCTCAAACACATATTCAGGATCTCCAACCTGTTTCCAAATGTGATCAAACAGCAATCGATTAACGAGATTATTCGGATTGAAAAGACAATTCAGCGACTTTTTTGGGGGGAAGAGATTTATAGCACCTGAAGATCTATTAACATTGGGACTTCAGTTTCTTCAATTTTGGCTGCCAATGACAAACAAGCCACAGCCAACAACTGCAATATCCAAACTTTGCCACTCTACAAGTAGAATCATAAATCAAGAACCTATAGATGATGAAGAGATAAAAATCAATTTCAATCTACTAGTTAGAGTTAATGTGAACTTACAGGCAAATCATGAACCGATAAGAATCGATCCAAGTAGTTCACTGATAAGCAAAAACACAATGGTCCAAACTGGTGTTCTTCACAAGCCTGTTAGATATAATCAGAACAATCATCATCTATTAGAGATCTAAAATTCTTGAGATTAAAGTGAATCTACTGTCAAATTGAGGTGTGAAAGATCCGAACTTGAGCATCAGATTCACAGATTTAAGACAAAAGCCTCTGATCTATACACATAGTAGCAGCATACTCTTTATGTTCAGATCATTCATCAAAAAGGAATGAGCTTTTTTCACAATTTGAGCTGATAAATTCAAAACCCGAATTTATGAATCAGAAAACAAATTAGAGTTAGAAAACGAGACCTTCCAAATCCAATTGAGGGCTTCTCTTCTTCTAACATTCAAATCCAAATCTCCACTTCTGAGTCTCTTGATGTAATCATCACTTGGCAAATGCTGCTTCTCCTTCTCAACCATCTCTCTGATAATCTCCTCACTCTCCTCCGATTGAAAAAAACCCATCTGAGGAATCGAAATTTCAATCGGAGTTTCATCAACAACTATGCCCTTGTCTTCATCATCATCAACCATCACGTTGGTCTCTGTACATAGAAGACTCAGTTCTAGATTCTCTGCCATTAGTATAACAGAGTGTTCATAAAAATTGATCCTTTTTTTTTTTTGGTATTTCGATCTAAAAGAGAATTGTATCGTTAGGAAAATAGGAGAAGGATTGTCATCTATGAGAGATTGGGGAAGTGAAAAGAAAGATTGGGTCTTTGATTTTTTCTTTATGGCCTCGTGGTGACTGGTGGAAGGGGTTTTTGTTTTGGGGTTGAGGGTAAAAAATTAAAAAAGGAAGTTTTTTTATTAATATATATATATATATATTGAGGAAGTTAAGAAATGTGGTTTTTAGGGTAAGTTGGAAATGTGTGAGAGTCATTTTTGAAGATTTTTAGAATGTGAATTGACTATCATGGTAACAAATGTTCTGTTCATTGGGAAATTTATGGGAATGTGGTAGGAATTTGGAGGTGTGAATTGAAGTGTATATTGGTTTTATTAGTTGTATTCTAATTTTTTTAGATGATGAATCTAGTAAATATCGGTTGGTGGTTTAGAATCGGATTCAGGTTATGCCTTTTTTTTGGTATTAGAATTTCGGTTTTTGTAAACGCAGTTAAAAAAAACTTACATTTCTTTGTATAGGACAAACAATGCTAGAATATTGAAAGATGTGATCACATTATATGTTGTTTTGTATTTCATAAGTTTATTATTTTGTTCTAGTTACAATGAATATATATAGTTTGACTAATGACCAAAAACACTAATGTAATTCATATTTACATGCCATAAATAAAAAGATTTTTTAAATACATTTTTGACTAATATCCATCAATACTCAGTAGTGACATTTTTAACCCAATTGCTCTGGCTTATTTTTTGACCACTGTTTTTGACTCAAGGGTCACTTTGAGGAGCTAAAATCTCATAACACCCTTTCTATCAAAACAAATTCTCAAAACTCCCTCAATGGTAAAAGGACAATATTACCCTTAATGAAGATTGTTTTAGGTTAAATATAATTAAATAAGTAATTGTTCAACGAAAAACACAGTAGCTTAGTGGTTGTGAGCTCCATGTGCACGCGCGCGCGCTCAGGGTTCGAATCCCACTATGCGCGGTACAACTGGTACAACTAGGGTGCAACTGGTACAACTAAGGAATTTATGGTACAACTAGGGGATATATGGTACAACTATACAAGGTGCAACTAGGAGATATATGGTACAACTATTCTTTAAAAATTGTTAGAGGGGTAGTTTCGTCCTTTCGTTAAAAAAAAGGGGTAGTGAGATTAAGTGGGGGTAATGCAGAGATGAATTTCTGGTATAGGGACACTAGAGATGAATTCTCTACTTTGAGACACAATAATTTCAATAGCGACATCATTGCATATGCCTTTGAATGAAAAAAGCATACCGTACAAACTTGTATAAGAACTATGTCATATACTAATTCGAGTTTAGAATATCGTCTCTGTTCGTTACTCAATATGGTCTTAATTTGTTTCTCACACATTAATACATGCATTACGGTCTTTCTTTAATATGGTTTTAGTTTACCCAAAGATACTGTCTTGTGTTTTACACCCAACGCATAAGATTAACTATTAAAGGGCTTTAATATATACACATCTATTCTGTTCTCTTGCAAGTGGAGGTCAAGTCTTCGAAGCCAGAACTAGTGCTCTATCACCTCCAACGATTAGTATATATCCAGGTGATTAGTATTTTTCTTTTATCTTTTTGGATAAACTAGTATTTTGTACCACTTGAAAATAAACACTACGCGACGAGTTGCTTGGGAACACCACACAAAGATTCTTGCTTAAAATTACTTTGCAAATGGTCATCGGGCCATTGGTTTTCAACTCCCAACTACTATATTAGTCATGTTATATAGAATGAAACATTAATTCGTTATCATTATAACGAAGTCATATTTTGTAGGAAGAAAATAAATATGAAACTGTAAGAATGGTAGAAAGAATGATTAAATACAGCCTTTCCTTTGTTTTTTTTTTAATCACTACATAGCTTTTTACAATCTAGATTGAACTGTTTTGGAAACTGTAAAATAGTGTTTTTAAGGATAAAAAATTATAACTACGACCGCAAGGATGTTTGAAGATCTGGTTTGATGAATCCTAAAAGATATATAAGAAGAATATCATTTTACCAAGTTGCTTTTTTTTTTTTTTTTGTTGTTGTTGGTAGTACTAGTAACTAGTAAGTATAGTAGTAACGTGAATTGGCAATCACGTGTGAGCTGCTAAACTTTGATGTTTTTACAGTCTTTTATCTTTTCGGGGTAGAGCGGTGGAGAAGAAACAAAAGTTTTAAGTATCGAAAGTAAAATATGAAGAAGTTTTTCGAATTAAACTATAGAAAGACTCACACTTTATGAATTTTTTTTTTTTTCATGCATGCAAATGCCAGACAAAAGTGGTCCAAGTACACTTTTAATGTTTTGCTTGTTCTGAGATTCTATCTAACTTGTAGTTTCTGCCTCTCTCATAATCTTTTTTTTAGTGTGAATAAATAATTCATGTTTTATGCACGCCTATGGTCAACTTTGTTCGAGTGGCCAGATGGTTCAAATCCGAAGTGTATGGCTTTATTATTGGGTAGGATTTATAATGTAGAAAGGTCGGCTCGGAGAAGAAGGCACACCGATTTGATCAGACACGGGATCATCGTTATTACTAACTTGAACCCTAGATCGATTAATAAAACCTTGGTTTTTGGCGATTAAGATCCGCGTTAATCATTTTTGTGTGTTACGTCCATTGATCGTGTCGTTTTTGGCATTTAGATTGGTGTTAATCATTTTTATGTGTGTTTCGTCATTTCGTTTAAGCGATCGTTTGATCTTAATCGATTAGGGTTCTTTTTATTTTTAATGTGCAAAAATCGATTAGGTTGTAGTTAGTAATTTTAGTGTTTCAACTAACTTATCGTTTGGTCTGGGCGAGTAGTTTCGTTAGTCATTTTTGTATGTTCGTCATTCCTCTACGCTAGCTCACACATCACACACGCGCATCTATGGAGTCTACATTTACACGATCACCCTTAAGTTTTATACATACACATAACACATCTAAACCCACCCCTAATATGATGCATATATACACACGTCACCACTTTTTCAACCACACTAGTATAGGCACACATCTATACATCGTCAAAAAAGAAAAAAACACATGTATGTTACAATCGTTTACATACAGTCCGGTTAACTTCAAAGGCATGCGCATCAAGCAGAAGATGGAAAACTCTGGATACAGCCCTGCTTTGTTTCCTTCACTACCACTCTGCAAAATCAAATTAAGATCAATGTTCATTACAATCTGTTTTCTTAGCTCTTCCGCTTGTCAGCAGTTTTAGCTCTTCCGCTTTGTCAGTACCTTTTACTTTAAAATCCAGAATTCTTTTAAGACAAAACCTAGCTTTCTTTCTTTGCTTTTCACAAAAAAAAATTTAAAACCCATTCTATCTCTTAGACAGAACATACATAAATTCGCTAGTTGATCCCACATCAATGAAGTCAAGACAAAGTCAACATGATATATATAATTGAAAACACACATATATAACTAAAATCAGTTTACTAAACAAACTAAACAGATCATCTAAATGTAATTAACAGATAAATCTCCATAAAACATGTTCCAAGTAATCAAGTCATATCACTACAGTCTACAGGAGATCAGAAAATCGTAATTACGCTCAACTCTTCATCTTCTTCTTACTCACAAACGCTCGAGATCAAGAAAAGTATTCTTTGATTCATCTTTTTGCCATTTAATCTTTGTCTTATTCAAGTATTATCCTTTATCTTAAGAATATTTAAAATGCCATCACGCTCACGCACTTGTCTTCCATTGCTTTTTCAATCATTTACATACTGATCACTATAGAGTATAGACTATAAATTCACATTTCAATATGCCACCATAATCACGGTCTAAATTCCTCTCATTTGTTTTTTGTGTTGCTTCTCCGATCCTTTTTTTTTCCCTTACTACTAGTGGTCTAAAACTAAACCAAACCGTAAACTTTGCCACACATTAAGCGAACACTCAAGTTTTTTTTTTCTGTCTAAAAGATACACGCAGTGTTTCATCAATCTGGAGGAACTCACAATCCAAGCTAAGATTTGGGACAGTGTTATAGTGTTATTCGTCTGAAATATATAAATTTTGAGAAAAAGAAGCAAAGATGAGGGAGGATAAATTAGAAAAAAAAGAAAGAAAAGAAACAGAGTTGGAACAGAGCAGCAGATAACACCAAAGCTGTGCACATAAACTGTCATAAAAGAAACAAACTTTTTTTTTTCGACAAGTTTTACAGAAAAGGGGGGTTTTAGGGTTTGAACTCGATTTTTCGGTTATGGTTGCAGGAACATTACATAACCGTCTTTTCTTCCATTAGGCCCTTCAGGCCTCATCCATCTGCTCCTGAATAAAGCAGTCGATCATTGAGTTTCAAGGTGTTATTATCCGAACAGTCTTATAAGAGTATCAATGATCAACACTATGCTAGTTTCTCATGATGAGATTGAAATATGAAAAGAAAAGTATAGGATAGGACAAACCTGCATATCGGAGGTCCAAAGGGTTAGATTGTCCCTAAGCAACTGCATGATGAGAGTACTGTCTTTGTATGACTCCTCTCCCAATGTGTCCAGCTCAGCAATGGCTTCTTCAAAAGCCTACTCATGTTATGAATAACCAAGAAACAAGTTAGAAATACAATGATCAGATATATATCTTCATAGTCTTATTGTATATGAGGATGTTCCGGATTCAACATGCACTCAATGATCAGATTCTACACAATCCCGAATGCATAATGTATGAGAGAGATCTTGTGGTTCTAAAAGCCTTTGTCATTCTAAGAGATTCTACTGACAAAAGGAATAATTAGGTTAATGTGAAGAAGCGTATGGTAAAAAAAAAGGTCTATAAAAAAGAGGACTTTGCAGAATGTTTTTTCTTTTAAAATCTCTCTTGTTTAATTAAAAAGAAGTGGGTCCGTTCACAAAGGAAGAAAGAGTTACTTTTTATAAACAACATACATCAAAACTCAATTCAAATCAATCCAACACAATGAATGCAAGATGGGGCCAATAGGGGGGAATAGTAAAACAAGTGGTCTCACTCAAAAAACATCAAGCAAGAAAAAACAGAGAAAAAACTCTCCCAAACCCAACTTAAAACAATGATTAATCTTTAGAACCAAACAGAGAAACTGCAAACTCTTTCTCCTATAAAAAAAAACCAACAAGCAGTATTAGAGGAAAGAAGAAAGAGTACCTGTTTGGCCATGCTACAAGCTTTCTCAGAAGAGTTGAGAATCTCGTAGTAAAACACTGAGAAATTCAGAGCCAGACCCAGCCTGATCGGATGTGTAGGTGCTAGATCAGCAATTGCAACATCCTTCAAAACACAAAAAAACACACATGAATGAGCAAAAATACATATTTTCACAACAATTATATGTCTAGACAGTCTTATAATAGCACAACAAGCATCAAAGAATGAAACTTTTTCCATTGAAGCAATTGAAAAATTGTTAAAGTTGACTACTTTAAGCGATTTGATCAAATTACCAATAACTGATTAACAGATTAGCTAATTGACGTAATCTACAAAATAGGGTTTTTTTTTTTTTTTTTGGGTACAGAGTAGAAACCAAAACAGGATCGATTCATAAAACCCTAAGTCTAAGGATTAAAGAAATAAAAAAAAGTACCTGAGCAGCTTTGTAAGCGATCATAGTATCTTCAGCAGCAGTCTTCCTCTCATCACCAGATTTGAACTCAGCGAGATAACGATGGTAATCACCTTTCATCTTGAGGTAAAAGACCTTAGACTCACTAGTAGTAGCAGAAGGAACAAGATGCGAATCAAGCAACCTAAGGATTCCTGAACAGATCGTAGAAAGCTCAGTCTCAACCTTAGATCTGTAATCCTTAACGAGCGACACGTGTTCTTCGTTCTTCCTACTCTCTTCCTTCTGCTCGATCGAAGACACAATTCTCCATGCGGCACGGAGAGATCCAATCACGTTCTTGTAAGCAACAGAGAGAAGGTTCCTCTCTTCAACGGTTAGTTCACCGGCTGGTGTCGCTCCACTTACGAGCTGTTCCATGAACTGAACCATCTCTTCGTAACGCTCGGCTTGTTCGGCAAGCTTCGCCATGTATACGTATTGATCTCTGCTTAACGTTGTCGCCATTAGAGATGAAGAAGAAAGATCTCAGATTCTTTTTTTTTTTTTTTTTGGTCTTTCGATTTCACCGGAAAAAAATTTTGAAATCGGAGGAAATTTTTGGAAGACAGAAGAAGAAAAGAAGAATAAAAAAGGTCTCAAAGCTGCTGAGTCATAATGAGCTGTAAAAGGGTAATACTCTCCTACTCGCGCGTGAGTTGCAATATCTGTTGAAACGGCGCCGTTGTTTGGAGCTAGGGTTAAGGGCGTGAAGAGTGGGAGGCGCGTGGCTAGGGTTTTGTGTTTTGATAAGAGCAAGTGAGAGTGTATGGACGATAATGCGTCAGCTTCTTCCAACTATGTAGTTGACACTGTTGTTCAAAAGTCAATTGTTGTTTGTAATATGGGCTTTTTGAAAATGGGCCTTGTGAAGCCTGTTAAAAGGTAAAAATTTGTATATACCTTGCTGGCTAAGCATATGCGTGTTTTCGGCGTGACCTGGATACAACTAATGCGGTCGGAGAAAAGACATATGAAGACAAGAGAAAGGTTCTTCAAGTTTGTCTACAATTCTTTCGGTTGATTATTTAATTGTTAGATTAATTTGGTTCCATTTTCCAATATCATTAAACACCGGATCAAAATGTATTTGTGGGTTTGATTTTGATTCATTGTGTTTCAATTAAATGAGAGAATTGATGAAATTTATATGCTCCATTACTTCTCTATTAGTCAAATGAGATCTCTATTAGGCAGGAAAAAGAGAGTTGGTTAATCAAATTGCGACCACATCATTAGAACGAAATCTAAAGAAATCGATTACCTATCTTTTTTTAATAGTACTATTGTAATAAGTTGTTTAGACCATTGTGTTAATAAGAAAGATGGAATTTATTCATTAATTTATACTGTGACAAAAAATATTGGAAAATGAAACTAAAAATAAATAAAATATAGGAGTAGTGAGTGCATTGGTGTTTATGGAAAAAGGGCGTGAACTGTATCCAGTTGCCACGTCAGATTTACTACCAAGAGCGTATTAAAGTCTCCGTCACCGTTATCTGATAAAAAGATAAAAAGATAAAAGAAAAAAAAATAGAAGAAGAGAGAATAAATCTTCATCTGATCTTCATGTTTATTTGCCAAATCCACCATTCGTGAATTCGAGTCCAATGATCGTCGTCACTACCGGAATTTTCCCTCCGCCGTAGTCACTTTTGAAGAAGAAGAAGGAAAAAAAAAAGTTTAAGAGTTGGTTCTACTGGAGTTTTTTTTTTTTTTTTTTTTTTTTTTTTTTTTTTTTTTTTTTTTTTTTTTTTTTTTTTTTTTTTTTTTTTTTTTT
>NC_025686.1:27987160-27990900 GCF_000633955.1 Camelina sativa | reverse complement strand
TTTTTTTTTTTTTTTTTTTTTTTTTTTTTTTTTTTTTTTTTTTTTTTTTTTTCTGGTTTCACACTTGTTGACTCCTTCCTTCACTGGCAAAGAAGAAAAAAAACAACTCTCGGAAGAGTCTTCTTCTTTGGGAAGAGTGTAAGTAAGCTAATGCATTACTAATTCTTTTCCCGATTTGACGAGTAGATCGGTTCTTCAATTTTCGTGAGGTTTCCGTTCACGATTTCTCTTTACTTTTCATGTGGATTTCGTGGAAGTGCTAAAAGTAATTCTCATTTATTTTTTTCCTTCTTCTTCTTCTTCTTCTTCTTCTCTTTGGCCGTTTCACTACTACAATTTCGTTTTTGTATCCTTCGATCCGTTTTGATTTCGTTTCCAGTTGCTATGTTTTAGGGATTTCGGTATTGAACTGAGAGATTTGATTGTTGAATGTGAATGTGAACTATCTGCGTTTTGATGATTTCTTCTCAACTTCTTAGGTTTAAAGGTAAGAAGGAGCGATGTTCAAGGAAGCTGTCTTAAGAAGCTTAGGAGAGGTTTGTACTATTTTGTTTCTTCTCAATTCTACAGTTTCTATGTTGTTTTTTTTTTTTGATTTTGCTGTTAACTATTACTTGTTTTGATTTGAGATGGTTATAGGATGTTGTTGGTTCGAGGTGGACGATTGGTAATCGGAAACTGGATGCTAAGTCTGCTGCCAATACCAATTCTGGTTATGCTTTTGCAACTAAACCCGCTAGAGGTAATAATAACAACTATGGTGGATCAAGTTCAGATGAAGAGACATTCGAGAGTCAACACTCACCTCAACGTTCTCCTCAAGATTATAAAATTCATGTTGGTTATAATAATAATATGGCAGCTCAAAATGGACTTGGACGTAATGGTGCGAAGGTCTTTGGTGCTGATGAGTTATCAGACTCAGCTACAAGCACTGAAGTTTCATATGTACTTGCTTTTTTCCCCTCCCTTCTCTTTTGTTTTCTTTTAAAACCTTACTGTTTTGTTCTCTGATTTGATTATAACTTTTACAGGAAGCAGAAGCTTGTGGTGTGCGGAACAATGTATCTTCCCATAATGAATGTGAAAGAAGAAGTGTTGAGGCTGGAACTTCAGGAAGGACCCAGAACGGGACAATCACTTCAACCGGTTCATTGCCTCGTTTCCCCACCTTTCATGCCAGGTTTAGTTTCTTATCTGATTTATATATTTTCTTGTCTTGTTTCTTTTCTCCCTCTGTCATTTCCTTCATTTTTTGTGTGGTTTGTATGCAGTGAGCAAGGTCCATGGTCTGCCATGATTGCCTATGAAGCCTGTGTGCGGCTATGTCTTCATTCATGGTCAACAGATGGTGTCAGCGAAGCTTCTTACTTCCTGAACAATGAATGCAAGACAATGAGGAATGCATTTAGTTTGCAGAGGTTTTTTCTTCAATCTGAAGAAGAGTTACTGGGAAAGGGACCTTCTGAGTTGGTTACCGAGACATCTGCTCCAAAATCTAAGAAGACTATTGGAAAAATTAGACTCCAAGGTAATAGACATTTGTATCTTCTTTTCCTCACACTGCATTTGACCACTTGTAGAAATTTCAGTTGTGCTTACAAGAGTATGGTTTGTACAGTTCGTAGAATCAAAATGGGATTAGATCCGCCACCTGGCTGTAACATTGCAACACTAACGCTCTCCAAGGAAAAGCTCGATGTTGTTCGTCACCATATTGAGGAACTGAATTCGACTTTATCTTCTGGCTGGAAAGCAGCGAAGAAAGTTCATGTCACTCCCCAAGTTCCTCTTAATGGTTCAGTTTCGCGTCAAAGTTTGGCTTACCTACAGGCTGCTGCTCGCTACCTTAAGCAGGTTTCAAAGGCCGTTAAAAACGAAATTGTTACATCTCACACTGGACCGCAAACTTATGAAGCAGTACAAGGTATTGCATCATACTTTGGACATAACTCATTGGTCTTATACTGGTCATCAATATCTGATTCTTTCTGTTTTCAGAAACATATTCATGTTCATTGAGGTTAAAGAGCTCTGCTGAAGAGGATCAAATTAAGACGCAACCTGGATCTGGCGAGACGTTCATTTTGTATGTGCCCTTGTTTACTCCCGTGATCTTTTTACTGATCATTCTTTCTACTTCTTTTAGGTGATCTTAATATTCTTTTGTTTTCTTGTAGCTTACCAGATAGTCTTGGTGATGATTTGATTACTGAAGTTCGAGATTCGAAGGGGCAACTTCTTGGCCGTGTCGTTGCTCAGCTAGCAGCTATAGCTGATGATCCGGTAAGATTCTCTTGCTGTGTCTCACATGCATTATGTTTTCATATTACTGATTCCGTTAAGACAATGAAGCTGAAGATCTTATAATTCTTCTTTTCTTTCTGAAGCAGAGTGACAAACTGCGATGGTTGCCAATATATCATGAACCGGAGCATGAACTAATAGGGAGAATCCAACTTCAGTTTAGTTACTCAAGTAGTTTAGATGAAAAAACCAAGTGTGGGTTAGTGGCAGAAACTTCAGCGTATGATCTTGTCCTAGAGGTGGCTATGAAAGAGGAACGATTTCAGCGAAGAAATTTATTGTTTAAGGGACCGTGGCATTGGATGATTACTCGATTTGCATCCTATTACGGCGTTTCAGATGCATACACTAGATTAAGGTAATCCTTGAGTGACTAAGAATGGTGTGTCTTAAAATTCATTTTGTGGTTATTAAGCAATGTTTTGTGAGAACTTGCAGATATCTTTCTTATGTCATGGATGTCGCATCGCCTACCAAGGATTGTCTTGATCTGATTTATGATTTTCTACTCCCTATTATAATGAAAAGCAACTACAAGGCTGTATTGAGTCATCAAGAGGTGGGTTAGCTAAGCTTTGATTATTAAATTGTTTCTTCAGTCAGTATTCAAGTAGCTTACTTCAACTTTTGATCCTTTTGGTCAGAATCGATTACTTGGGGAAATTGACGAACAAATTCAACAGATTCTCGCTTCAGCATTTGAGAATTATAAATCACTTGATGAACTGTCTTTCTCCGGGATGAAAGATGTTTTTGAGTCTGCTACGGGGACTCCAGCACCTGCTATAGAGTCAGCTGTCAAGCTCTATGGTCTTCGCAATGATGTATTAACCCCCGAGGCACAGTTGAAACTCTGCAGATATTTTCAGGTAATAATCAAACTTTTTATCTGTTTCAGAACTATGTTTTCTTAAGTTGTATATGTGATTCATCACCTACGGACACCACTTCAGGCTGCTTCAAAGAAGAGGTCAAGAAGACATTTATTGGAAACAAATGATTTACTTAACAACCGTAGTGAAGGTGCACCAGTTGATCCCATGGCGCTTCCAGCTTCTTATCAAAAGATGAGGTCTCTGATCTTGAGCCTTAAAAATGAAATATCCACTGATATAGCGATCCATGACTGCAACGTGCTCCCAAGGTTTGTTTTAAACTAAGTCAAAGATATGCAGCATATATGTTAACATACCGGTTTGCTTCTCATTTTATCTTTCTAATGATTTCTCTCTGTTAACTTTTGAACAGCTTTATAGACCTTCCAAATCATTCAGCGGCAATATATAGTGTTGATCTCTGCAATAGGCTCCGGGAATTTCTTCTTGTATGGCCTCCTCCTGGACCATCACCTGCGGTTGTTGACCTAGTTATAACAACCGCAGACTTTCAGAGAGATATCTCTAGCTGGAACATAAAGTAAGTTCACTAACTAA
>NC_025686.1:27969305-27985938 GCF_000633955.1 Camelina sativa | reverse complement strand
CTTTTTATCTGTTTCAGAACTATGTTTTCTTAAGTTGTATATGTGATTCATCACCTACGGACACCACTTCAGGCTGCTTCAAAGAAGAGGTCAAGAAGACATTTATTGGAAACAAATGATTTACTTAACAACCGTAGTGAAGGTGCACCAGTTGATCCCATGGCGCTTCCAGCTTCTTATCAAAAGATGAGGTCTCTGATCTTGAGCCTTAAAAATGAAATATCCACTGATATAGCGATCCATGACTGCAACGTGCTCCCAAGGTTTGTTTTAAACTAAGTCAAAGATATGCAGCATATATGTTAACATACCGGTTTGCTTCTCATTTTATCTTTCTAATGATTTCTCTCTGTTAACTTTTGAACAGCTTTATAGACCTTCCAAATCATTCAGCGGCAATATATAGTGTTGATCTCTGCAATAGGCTCCGGGAATTTCTTCTTGTATGGCCTCCTCCTGGACCATCACCTGCGGTTGTTGACCTAGTTATAACAACCGCAGACTTTCAGAGAGATATCTCTAGCTGGAACATAAAGTAAGTTCACTAACTAAGTTTTAACTTATACATTCCTATAGGCACCTAAATATATTGTTTGTCTTGCAGTCCTATTAAAGGTGGCGTTAATGCCAAGGAGCTTTTCTATTCATATATCACAACCTGGATTGAAGAGAAACGACGAGTTTTATATGAACTCTGCAAGCTAGAGACGGTACGTATCATGCAAATGAGTTCTTCCAAGTTTGATCATAAACTGTAGAACTTAGAACATTCTAAGTACATTCTATCTGCTTTTCACTTTTCAGTCAAAAGCATGTGGCGAGATTCCGGGATTGACTTCTCCTTTTGTCGATGAGATGTATGAGAGACTCAATGGGACACTTGATGAATACGATATCATCATTAGGCGGTGGCCAGAATACGCAATATCCTTGGAGAAAGTAAGTCAAAGACTTCTTTTAAGTCCAATCACTTGTTGTGTTGTTGTTTAAATGGATCATAATTTAAGTGTTACTGTTGTTCCATGAAAAAAGGTTGTAGCAGACTCAGAAAAGGCAATAGTTGAAGCCATGGAGAAACAATTTGCTGAGATTTTATCTCCGTTAAAGGAAAGTAAAATATTTGGCCTAAAAATTGTCCAGAAACTCACCAAAGGCACGCCTAATCCTTATTCTGTTCCAAAAGAGGTAAGTTGCTTATTGTAATTTTGCTAGTTTTTTTTTCTGGTTGTAAGAGGAGAAGACATTGACGTCATTTTGGTAAAATTTTCAGCTTGGAGTTCTTCTCAACTCAATGAAAAGAGTGCTTGACATTTTACGCCCGAGTATAGAGAACCGATTCAAATTGTGGAATTCATATATCCCTGATGGAGAAAACAGAGTCTTGGGGGAGCGGTTAAGTGAGGTGACAGTTTTGTTAAGAGCCAAATTCAGAAGTTATATGCAAGCGCTTGTAGAGAAACTCGCAGAGAATGTATGTACTCTCTCTAATTATCTTCCAAAAATTCGATTTTCTTCTGCGTTTTGTTCTCAGAGCCAGCTTTTGTTAAAATCAATTTCTTGATTTTGTTTATGTTAACAGACGAGGATACAAAGTCAGATGAAGCTAAAGACAATCATCCACGACTTAAGGGAAACCACAGCAGAACCGGATGTTAGAAACCGAATGACGGCATTGAAGGATTTGCTAGACAAAACTATCGATCATCTACACGGTGTTTTCTTACCCGATGTGTTTGTGACAATCTGCAGAGGAATCTGGGACCGAATGGGACAGGTTAGAGACATCGTTACATTTCATTACACTGGTTCTTTTTCTCTTCTGCAATTACCTTCAATGTTCTGTTCTTTCTTTTGTTTTCCAGGATGTGCTTCGTCTTTTGGAAGATAGGAAAGATAATGTGACTTGGCACAAAGGACCGAGAATCGCAGTTTCTGTAAGTGTTGTTTTGAAACCTTTTCATTGTTGTTGTTGTTGCCATGTTTTCTGATGAAATTGGTTGATACGTTTAGGTGTTAGATGAAATATTTGCGACACAAATGCAAAGCTTGCTTGGAAACGCATTGAAGCCGGAGCACTTGGAGCCACCAAGATCAATGATGGAACTCAGGTCGATGCTATGCAAAGATTCTACGGATTACAGAGAAGGAGGTTACAACTACTAGTACCAGACATTGAAAGCCGGTGAAGAATCTGGTTCTTTTTGTTTTACTGTGTTTGGTTCATTGGTATGGTATGGTATGGAGAAGTTTTGGGCATTGCCTAGCATATGTAGTTAAAAAAAGAAAGAGGGGGTAAACAATGATTGTAACTGTACTGTATGTAGTAAAAAGTTGAGAAGAAAAGAAGAGACTCGCATTTTGTAACAACGGACCGAGTTTAGTGGTGCAAATCGTTGACTCTGGTTAAAAGACAGATGAGAGACGGTTAGAAAAGGCGCGTGTTAACTAACGTCTGTCTAAGTTGGGCACTAAAAGATACAGTAAAAAAGAAAAGCAAAATGTCGACAGACAGATTCGAACCCTGGAAATCACACTCACTAACCACTCGACCAGAGCGAGGAGTTGCTTTGCACACCGCAATAATTAAATATATATAACTAAAAAGTTGAAAAAAAAAGAAAAAAAGAAACGTCGCCTGAGAGATTCGAACTCTCGCGGGAAAATCCCACTCACTTAGCAGGCGAGCGCCTTAACCACTCGGCCAAAGCGACGTTTTTGATAAATACGCCGCAATAATTAAATATATAATAATAAAATAATGGCTTCCATATTAAATAACACGTACCAACTACACGAAGACATAAAATTGTACTTTTCAGCTAGTTCGGTTCGTTATAGTTTTTGAACTATTCGGTTTGGTTCCGAATAAGTTTTTGGGGTCACAGGATAATGTGGCCAAAGCCTCGAATATATAAAGTCTTTGTTGAAGATTCCAAAACGATAGAACCAGAACAGCTCTTTTTCTAGTTTTGTTTTAAAAAACAGTAAGAACTAAGAAGGGACCAAAAACACACAAAAGAAAGAGAAAAATAAAAATCGAAAACGACAAAAGAGAGAGAGAACAAGTGCACGTTTATTCCCTCCTTTCTTCACTTTCTCTCTCTACAAACAAACACAAACCAATTCCTGATTTCTTCCTTCTTCTGTCTCTCTCTCTCTCTCTCTCTCTCTAGCTTTTTTTTTAGTCTCTCCAGATGCCCAAATCCTTCACCCGCCGTCGCTTCTCTAACCTCCGCCGTCTTAGATTCCACATTTACTCATCATACTCTCATCATCACCCACCTCCTCTGCATCATCATCAATCTCTCTCTTTCTTTCTTTGTAGACAATGTTAATTACAGCTTCCTCCTCCTACGTTTCCTCTCTTGTCTGAGATTTTATTACACAATGCCTGAAACTGGAGGAGTCCTAGGGTTTCGTTTTATCTTGATTGGGTTTATCCTGTTGGTGTTTCTTCTCATTCGCCGCCAATGGAGATCTGCTTCTGTCAAAAGAGACCAAGTCCTTCGTCTCATTGCTTTAGCCACCGAGGAATCTTATCTCGCTGAGGAGGTTCATGTTCGATCCCCCACTGATGCCGCCGCCAACTCCGTTTCGGATGTTCATCGTTGCGCTGTTTGTCTTTACCCTACCTCTACTCGTTGCTCCAAGTGCAAATCTGTTCGTTACTGGTTCGTTTCCTCCCTAATTTGATCATCTTTTTGAATCCTGAGAGATTTGAAGATGGCTAGTTTTAGAATCCGATCGATCACGAAGTAAAGTTTAGATTTTTATTTTGGTTCTGTACTGTTTCGCTTTTAAAAATTCATTCTTTTTTTGTTGTTGGAATAGTTCTAGCAAGTGTCAGATTCTTCATTGGCGACGAGGTCACAAGGATGAATGTAAATCGCCTTCTCTTCCTGATTACGATGAAGAAGAAAAGGACGATTCTGTTCATTCTAATGGTAACTTTAGATACTTGAGATTTAAGCATTTGATTTGATCTGTAAAGGTTTCACATTTGGTGGTTTGTGATTTTGATGACTTGAACCTCTCTGTAGGTGCAAAAGAGTCGAATTTTGAACTTCCATCTCGTATGACTGGAATTGAATCATCATCATCATCAGAAATACCCTCCAATGATAATGGCAAGTCTGTTGATGTTTCCTTTGATATGTCTACAACTAGGCCTAGTATTCATAAAGTGCAAGCTACATCTGAAGCTGTTGATTTCACTACTTCTATAAGCAAAAAGGTTGATAATCTCTATGAGACCAGGCCACTAGGTAGGAAGAAATCACGTCATCGTATAGAGAAGGTTGAATCAGCGAGAAAGACTGATGCAAAGCCGCGGAAAACTGGCAATCAAAATTCACGTAGGTCAGGTGACTTGGCTGAAATGTCAGTTTCAGATCAATTTTTGTCAGTTGGGTATGAAGAAGAAATGAATGCACTTGGACATGGAAGAATTACATCTGAACCATCTAGTGCTTCTGCTGCAATGTCATCTTCAACTGTTCTCCTACCTTCAAAACCTAATAGTAAGCCAAAAGTGTCCCTAGGTTCATCAAGTAGTGGATTGAAAACATCGGTGCAGAAAGTTGTTCAGCATTTTAGACCCCCAAAATCGTCAAATATATCTCAACCTTCCAGTTCTATTGATGAGGTTACTAGATAATACGATTGCAAGTTTAAGTTTTTTAACTATGAATATATCTACTCCCATTATCCCATTAATGTTTCTGTTTCCTTTTTTTTGTGTGCAGATGAGCTTCTCTTATGAGTTGTTTGTGAAACTCTACTGTGATAGAGTAGAATTACAGCCATTTGGCCTTGTGAACTTAGGGAACAGGTACGTTCAGATAACTTTTCTTGCTTATAGCATGATGATATTTAGCAATTGTAGTTTGAGAGATATACTAGTATTAAGCTGTGGACTGGCCGTGTTTTTAATGTACTGTTACTAATGCTTATCACTTATATTATTACTTTTGTAGTTGTTATGCAAATGCTGTCCTTCAGTGCTTGGCATTCACTCGGCCACTTATATCATACCTTATTCGGGGATTACACTCTAAAACATGTAAGCTGCACACCAAAGTGATTATTACTGCTCTTTTTGTAACTATGTGGAATCGTATCTTGATAGTTGAATTTTTCAGGTAGAAAGAAGAGTTGGTGTTTTGTTTGTGAGTTTGAATACTTAATTTTAAAGGCAAGGGGTGGAGAATCTCCTCTATCACCTATCAAGATCTTATCAAAATTACAAAAGATCGGGAAGCATCTTGGCCCTGGAAAGGAAGAAGATGCACACGAGTTTTTAAGGTGAATCCATATGTGTTATGCTTTTCAGTAGTTTTTTTCTTTAATTCAATATTTTCGCAAAGGTGTTCACATTGTTCTTTCATAAGAATGCCAGGTGTGCTGTTGATACAATGCAATCTGTTTTTCTGAAAGAGGCTGATGCAGCTGGTCCATTTGCTGAAGAAACTACTTTAGTAGGCCTTACGTTTGGTGGATATCTTCACTCCAAGGTTATATATTATTAGCAAATTGTATATTGCCTTTATTACCAAAATTAGAGCATTGTCTGTTGCTTTGTTAGCATTCAAGTAATCATTCACTTTATTACACAGATTAAATGCATGAGATGCCTCCACAAATCTGAGCGATCGGAGCTGATGATGGATCTAACTGTTGAGATAGATGGGGATATAGGAAGCCTCGAAGAAGCACTTGCTCAATTTACAGCCTACGAAGTCCTAGATGGAGAGAACCGGTACTTCTGTGGCAGGTAGTAGAAATTTTCTATTGGAAACTTAATATATACGTTAGGAAAGCTACTCCTAATTCCTTTGCCTTCTTTATACAACAACCACAGATGTAAATCTTACCAGAAAGCCAAAAAGAAACTGATGATACTGGAAGGACCCAATATTCTTACTGTCGTGCTGAAACGTTTTCAGGTGAGTCATCATCCTCATTAGTTTGATGGTGTCTACTACTATTGGGTTTCCTCGGAAGAATGATTTCTTTTGGTCATGCAGTCTGATAACTTTGGGAAGCTGAGCAAACCAATACATTTTCCCGAGCTTCTCGATATTAGCCCGTATATGAGTGACCAAAAGAACGGGGAGCATCCTGTGTATAGTCTCTACGCAGTGGTGGTCCATTTGGATGCTATGAGCACTTCGTTTTCAGGTCATTATGTTTGCTACATAAAAACCCCCCTTCATGGAGATTGGTTCAAAATTGATGACAGCAATGTAGGTCTCAGCAGTATACCATTTAAATCTATTATATATATATATATATATATATTTATCGAAACTTGATTTTTGATTCTGAGAATTCGTAGGTTTTCCCGGTGCAGTTAGAGACTGTATTACTAGAAGGAGCTTACATGCTTCTTTATGCAAGGTGAATATACAAAGAGAGAGAGGACACATATCATCATAAAAACCCAAATCTTGTTCATTTATTTAATGATCCTCTTCTTTCTTTGGCAGAGATTCTCCGAGACCGCTGAGCAAGAACGGTGGTGGTCGGAAACCAAAGGAAAGAAGAAGTTTGGCCGCAATTCCGTCAACAAGACACGGCAACAAACAGAGAGACAGTACTTTGTTGCCGCGTGTGGACTCGTCGAGTGGAAGTCTGTCGTCACTGTTTAGCTCATCAGACACAACAAGCTCATGTAGCACAAAAGACTCATCAGGAGGCATTGAGAATTTATCAGATTACCTGTTTGGTGAAGTTGAACCGGTTTGGAAACTAGACCGTCGTGATTCATCTGCTCAAACGTTTTATTGAGGTTTTGTTGTTGAGTCTGTTGGCCATCATTTTTTTTTAACTTTGAACCAACAAGCCAAAAAGATAGAAAGTGATCATTTTTTGAATCCACTATATTGGAGCTAAAGTGTACAGTTTTGAATAACTCTGTTCATCTTTCTTCACTTCTCACATCCAATTTACACTACATAAATAATACATATTTTGAATAAAAAATCGTAAGATCTGTGCTCAAAGCAGCCACTGTTTTGACTAACACATTGTAAATGTTGAGTTCTCCGGTCGGTAAGAAATGAGAAAGAATCAAACTATCTCGTTCCACATTGGTGTGTTTTTTTTTTTACTTTTGCCCAAATTCTTGAATTGTTCTTGTGGCCAGCGTAAGAACGTCTACAAACGCAGAGAAGGAAGCGCGAAGAAGCCTTGCCTCTGTTGCTTCAAAATGCCTGTAAGATTATCCGGTGAGAAAAGATCCAAATTAGTATAAAGAAGTAGGCGAAGTCGAATAGGACCCGAAAGAAAGATGTCTAGTTAAAAATCAGTCTTGTAAGCGATTCAAGGATCAAAGAAGGCGATGGAAGGAGGACTTGAAGAAACTCACACAGAAAGCTTGTTGTTTGATACCGACATAACTCTTACTCACCTTATCAGGCTGCAACTGCATTAATGATGAGATCACACATCAGTAACATGAGTGAAATGGGATAAAAAGCTTGTTGGAAATTTCGATTATTAATTCATAGATTGGAGTAGAATTCAAACCTCTGTATCAACAGCCAATGATGTGTAAGCAATCAAAGCATGTTCTTCTGACTCGAAATTCACATCCAAATTACTGCCAAAGATAAAATTGGCAAAAGCTCTGTTACATCAATTCAAATCCCAAACTTCCCCATTATGAAGAAACAAGTCTATAACAGTGTAATCCTCTTAATTAAGCTAATTGAGCGGAGTAATAAAACTAACTAGGTCGTATTATTACTCTTGTTTATGTGGGGGTAAAGATCGAAACTTTTGAGTCTATTCCTTCAAATTGATCAGACCCAAGATTTCTATAATCGAATCCGTCTGTTCTATAATCAGATACAGAGGAAACGTGTAACTAAGAGCTAAATCGAATCACCAGAGAGTAGAAGCGAAGTACGAGAATTTACAGAACATACCAGCTAAAATCCCAGGTTTGGTCAGAACGAACAGTCGCAGCCATTTTTCTCTGCTCCTTCCTTCGTCAATGGAGGTAATACATAATGCAAAACTCACTCAAATCAATCCAACACAAAACAAAGTGGTCTTTTCTAACCAAACTCAAAACAATGATTGATCTTTCGAACCAAACAGAGACACTGCAAACTCTCAATTTCTCAATACAATTCGATAAAGCAATTGAATGCTCTCTTTAAGCAAAAAATTGTTAAAAAGTTTCGCGATTTGATCAAATTACCCAATTATGAGACAAAAACTGATTACAGATTAGCTAACCGCCGAAGTAATCTTTATAATAAGGTTTTTTTTTTTTTTTTACATTCTTTTATTGAAACGGCGCCGTTGCTTCAAACTTAGGTTTAAGGGCGAGAAGAGTTGTGAGGTGCGTGGCTAGGGTTTTGTGTATTTTTTTCGATAAGCGCAAGTGTGATGAGGTGCATTGACCATGGACGGTACTTGAATTCACTATATTCGAGCTGAAACGGCTCTCTTACACACTATACCATCACCATTGGTGGCCGCAAAATACAGACACAAAATATAAAATACAAACAAGTCCAAAGTATAAAAAAAAAAAAAAAAGCCTCACAGTAAAAAAGAAAAATATGTAATACTAAATACTTTCATGTTTTAAGTCGTCGATTTGGTATCTTTTAAGACTCCTCCTTTCTCTAGCTCTCCAACGAGTTCCCTTAGAGAGGGAACCTTCATGGCTAGAGTTCTGTATAGTCTAGAGTACCGAGCCCGTGTGCCATCTGCTGTTCTAGCTAAGGCCAGTGAACTTAGAGCTTCTGGTAACTGACCAAACACTTGTTTCATTTCCTCTAAGCTCATGTTTTCTAAAACCGAAGGTCTTGGCACAACTCTCACGATTTCTCCTCCTTTAGGTTCTTGAATACGAGCATCCGCTTTGATTACGAGCTCCGAGTTGGAGTTTGCTCCGCATTTTACGATGAATGGAGCTGAAGAGCCTCCCGTGTTGAATTGCAAAACGTTCCATTGAGACACATCGGTTTCTGTTGAAGATATTGATTCTAATGGAGGTCTCTTTTCGTCTTGAAGAATGTCCTCCTGTTCTCGAATCGTCTGCAGTCCAATAAATAAAAACAGCAAGTTACAAGTTATCAAACTTCTCAAGACTTTTGGATCGATCTTTTTTTTCTCGACTTGTATTCATCACTTACCTCGACCAACTGGTGAGCCGTATCAATTTCTCTTTGTGCACATGGATGATCAACATCAAGGAGAGAAGGCATTCGTTCATTAAGTACATCAAGAGACTCAAGCAATGCTTTCTTCTTGCTTTTACTCAAAACGTGGACTGAGGCTTGTCTTGTTATTTCCTTCAAGAAGCAAACCGATTTTATTTCTTCTTGTAGTTAATCATAACTAAGATAGAGAGAAAGACTCGTAATGGTTTCAAATGATAAGAGTTATAGATACCTTGACTTGCTTTAGTATGGCATCTAGAGAAATGAGGGAGGCTAATCTTGAGTCTTCAGCTGCTGTAGAAAGATTTTGAACAGGAGAATTGCCTTCTTCCAAGGTAAACAAAGCTGCATCACTTCTCATCTGTTCCAAAATCTGATATATAGAACGAAAATGGAATTACGGTACTTGAAAAAACTCTTAGGAGATCAAGACTGAGATTAACGTTATGACAGCATATGGTTCTTTTTCAGGGTTTACCTTTCTTCTTTTGTGGTCAACAGACTCGAGAGCTGATCGAAGCTTCGCGACTTGACCAGCATCTTCTGCTTCTTCTGAAGCCAAAGTACCAGCAATATCCTAATCAAACACTCCCATATCAGATCTCACATGGCAAACAAGTTCTCTAGCGACTAAGACCGAGATCTCAACATAATCCCTTAACAGATTTCTTATTTAAAATCAGTTACTGCTGAAATCATTCTGAAATTTTCAACTCAAAAAAAAAACACACATCAAGTTCACCTTTGACATGGCATATATACCTTTAAATGCTGCATCTGAGAAGTGTAGACTCGTTTTGCATACTCAGATAAAAGCTGTCCTAAAGCGTCCGTGTGAGGTGGCACCGCAGCTCCTACTCCAGCCATCCAGCCATCCATAATTGCTGTGGAAAGAAGCTCTAATTGGCCAGTGGTTCCTCCTGAAACATCATCTACTGTAACAGAGAGAAACTCAAAACTTTCTACAAGCCATGACCTAATCTGTCTTTGCAGTTCACCAGCCGGAGTGTGAACAAATAAAGCAGCCAAGGGTTGGTTTCCAATGGCAAAACTTTTGGCTTCATCTTGTATCTCCCTCAGCTTTCCTCCAGTTACCTGCTGCCTCCCAGTATCCTAAGAAAAATTAGAAACAAGAGAAGCATGTATGTTTGTATCTTGGATAATCAGTTATAAGGTTAAAATAAAGGATCTCTGGGACTCATAGATATCTTACCTGGTCATGTCCACGGATTCTTGAAACTACAGATACCAACTTACTTTTCTTGTCTAGCTTTAAATTTACTTTAAAGCCATGAATCTGCTCATCATGATATCGAACTGGTGATCTGCCTGGGCTGCTACTCCCGCTGGAGCTTCTACTTCGACTAGTATATGGCTTCTCCAAAAAGCGTTCAACAGGAGCAACCTAAAAAAAGTGGGTGACGTGAGATTGATCTTTTCCGGGAGAAGAGACTTAGAGTCACACACCAGCAGGAAAGCTAAAAGGAAAATTAGCTAATTAAATCTGGTTATGCACCTTGATCGACTGAAGCTCAGGTGATCGTGCAAGTAAGGACCTTATGTACAATATCCTGACTCGAGAAACAAGCATTGTATCCATTACTCTTCTTGGTTCCATTTTCCGCATAAATGAAAAGACAGCATCTCTGATCTCAGCAAGGATTTCATGCTCTCTGGAAGCACCAGCCTTTATGACAGCTGCCAAGACCTGCAAGTCAACAATTAAACCCATAAATTCTCTTAACATATAAACCTATGAATATTTGAAGACCTATCCCAAACAGCAATATATATGAAACAGAATTTACTGTAGTTCTAACTTCAAATTGTGGTAAAATAGATTCAGTTATTTACATCCCTGAAAAATCTAAAAGGGTACTCCACATCAAATATTAGCACGGTGGCAGTACCAGCATAAGAAGCTTGTTTGCGCCATCAGCAATGGCTGCAAGACCTTCATATTGTTCGGGATCAAAATCATTCAATGCAGCTGTTAAGTATTCTCCAGCTGGAGTGGTTTTTACTAATTCAGAGCTGGATTTTACTATTGCAATCGCGCCTTCATTTTTATCCACTGAAGATGCTAAAGCGCCAGCGCTATTTTTCCTGAAGAAAAATACAGATCAGGTGGTAAGGGGAAGTAAACAAAAATAGAGAAGACATAATGTTGGATTAAATGGTTCCAAGTGATCAAATAACTACCTGTCAACATCTGTAGGCTGCACTGTTGGTGAAGCTTTTGATGAGGGGCTAGATACCTATATACAACAATGAATGAGAAAGCTTTAGCAAATAGCTAGCTGGAGCAGGAAAATCTCCATGTGTATGACAATTAGTAACATTTAATAAAGAGAGGAGATAGAATTATTTTGCTTCCAACAGCTCCAAAAAGAGAAGCGTCCATGGTGTGACTGAATCATGCGCAGTGTAAGATAGAGAAAAGAATCACCTGAGTCGAGCTAGCCACCGACTTTTCTGTTAATCTGTCAAACAATTTTTCATTTTCTTCATGCAACCTCTGCAGAAAGCAACTACTCTCTTCAGACAAATGTTCAGGTCAAATATTATTTTGGTAACTCAAAAATATGGAAGTCACTAATTAAAATGTGCTCAGAAGGAAGACAACGCAGAACCTCAATCAAAGCATCACGTTTTTTCAGTTCTTCCTCAAGTTTCTTGGTAACTGCAGAAGAATCGACTGTGTTCTCAGCTGCCCTGGGCTGAGATTCCATTGGATCTCTTGATCTTGTCATGTCAGACTTCAGGGCTTCCCTTAGTTGTGATTCTAAGTCTTTCATTTTAGACTGCACAAGATTTATGTTAAAAAAAAAAAAGGGAAAGTGAATGTCACGTCTATCACATTCACGGAATGCTACTTGAAAGCAATTTCACAATCTACTTTCTGTTACGTAGATGTTTAAGATAAAAGGCGAGGAGACATGTGCCAAAGTTTAGAAAGTAGATACTAATAAAGTACCAACCTGAAGATTTTGAATGGTGGAATCTTGTTGTTGCACCTGCAGCTTTTGTTTCTGTTCGAACTGTAAAAGTTGAGCTATTTGATTTCGTAACTGAGAATTCTGCTCCTTTTCTATTTTATGCTTGTCTGCAACCATCGTATTCTCTGACTGCAAAAACAAATAAGTTAATCGTTAGCAGAAAGGAATCTTATAAGGAATAACTGATATAAGGAGACACTATCCCAGTCATCATTGAATACTTTTAAATCTGATTGCAGTGTGAATGAAACTCTCCACGCTCTCTGTACTTCATTGTAGAGCAGTACACACTGATCATTTGCTTCTTTAAGTGCTTGTTTTAAACCTGTAACCTCTTGTTTTAGACGCTGAGTTTCCCTCTCCTTCTCCAATAACTCCTTCCGAGAATCATTTGCCTGCAGGAAGAATGATATTTTCAAACCACGTGTACATATATAAACGAATAGCAACTTAGAATAAAAAGTTACTATTAAGTCAAATCGTAATATGTATTATAATTTGAAAATTTAGAATCATCTGCTATATGTATCAAAGTCAAGAGACGGGAGAGAAAGGTAGATGGCTGGCAATTCTCTAATTCCACTTACCACGTCTCTCCATTTCTTAATTGTGTCTCGATTCCCAAGGCTTGGTACAGTATTCCTAGCTCTAGCGGCATAATTGAGACATGACATTATCTCAGACAAGTTCCGAGCACTTGGACAAATATTGACGATCATCAATGTTTTGGAGCTCCCCCCTGTACGTTAAAGAAATTTGTTCTCACTTAAACATTCAATCACTGGGGAGAAATCCTTAACACAAAGGAAACGTAGAGGCACATGCACTGGATAGGATAAGCATTTACCTACTGAATCTGCAAGTATTCTTGTAAGAAATGAGTTCTCGTAAGGAATCGTATCTTTTTTTGACGTCAAAGAGGATAAAACATCTCCCAGCCTACAGAACTCGAGACGTGTGCAGTGAGCAAAGGCTACTGGGACTATTGGTAAATAATCAGAACATAGGTACAATATACAATTGTAAAGTAACAAAAAAAAAAGGAATGGGGAAGGACACTTAAACTTACGCGGAAATTGAATTAGTTACATGGAGCAAATCAGTTACATGATCTCCATTGTCATCTTCCACAGTTAAACCTTCACTTCCAGCCAGGTCAACTAAAGAGAGCTTGCTATTTACATTTTCTCTCGTAATTGTATTGCTATAACAAATGTGCACTGAGACGACCCTACCAAGAGAGCAGAAATCCGGAAAAAAATAGCATGAGTAGAGAATCTTAGCAGAGAATTATAAGCATAAACTAAGAGTAAAGCACAAAGTAAAACATACAAGTGAGTCACATTAGACTTTGGTTTATCTTTCCCTCTTTTTTCAAATGCAGATTTCAGGACTCTCAAGAACTCCGATGGACTATCAACTTTTTCCTGCGATAGTTCTATAACAGATTCGCGTAACCCCATATTGATCTTCGGCAAGTTGCTCTGACAACCCAAGAGTAAATCCCTGATCTAGAAAATGAAAGTTTCGGAATTAGAAAAAACTTTTAATTTTCATATCATAATCATGTTTCACTTAAAATGAAAAAGGAAGCACCTGTTCGTTATAGAGCTCAAAAACTGAAACAGAGAACCTGAACTGAGATGTTGAAGTTGAATCAGAATTGGCCAAGTTGATAAGTTCTTCAAAACAACGAGCATATAAACCATGGTCCTGATTCGATCCTTCCTGCGAAAAAACCAACATCATATCACTCAAACTAACAGAGAGGAAATGGCCTTATGTAGAACTCTCCTAAATCGATAAGATAACACTATGAACATACATGAGCTTGCCTACCGTATTAAAACCTGTCACCATGAAATTTTGTACAGTTCAATGTTCATTCACATAGATATTTTGGGCTTGTTACAGAGCCAAAATGTATAGGAAGCATAAACATATAAATAACCACTTAAAAGCAGGAGAAGATTTTAGAAGCAGAACAGCATCAATGATACGGATACCAAACAAGATTAATATCTAATTTCAAAATTTCAGAGAGGAAAGGGAAAGGAGGGGTAACCATTGTATATGTCTTCCCTGCACGAGTTTGTCCATAGGCAAATATAGAGACGTTAGACCCATCCAGCGCAGATTGCACAAAGGGTTGGACATCACTGAACAATGAAGCTGGGGAAAATTTACAGAATAAGTTCCACAGTTTAAGGAGTACATAGACTATATTTGTAAACCAAACCAAGTATGGATACTTGCTACATTTTTAGACCAACACTGGAAACAGTTCTAAGCATAAAGTAAGACTACATCAACGGTAAAGTAAGCTAACTCACCTTGTCCAGCTTGAGGTCCATAAACTCGGTCAAATTCATATTCTTTCTTAGGATTGGTCAGAGTATCATCACTAGTGTTTACACGTATGGTAGAGTTATCAGGGAATTCAATAATAGAAGGACCCTCGTCTTCAAATAATGGTCTTGCTCGACAAAATACCTTTACGTTCCCTGAAAGGTAGAAAATAAACTACACATTCAGGTCATATAGAAAATCAAGTGTTGAAGGGAAAATCAACAAAAGTATAGATAGAGAAAGGGGGGCAGAGAAAAGACTAATCACGTCGTAAATGGAAGATCTGCACCTTTGGTCGTCAATAAGTCATTGAACAGTCTTTTCTTCTCATTGATAAGTGGAGATATCCTAGCCTGGGTCTCAATGGCATATTGATCTGTGATAGGCTATGCAGATAAGTGAACAAAACACATTCGCCCAAATTCACCACAACAAACAAACATGAAGGAGATAACAGTAACAAAAATCTACAGCAAAACGTATATAGACAAAGATATATAATATTCCTCCAGTATTGAATAAGTGGCCAAGAAATTCTTATCTTCTCAGCGTTCCTTATACATAAATCCTACCAAAAAACCTACACTGTTGTCAAAACTTGACAAGGAATAATACAGTGAAGGGAACTAAAAAAAACTTACCAAGTTTACGACTTTTATCAGCGAGAACACCTAAATAACGTGTAACCCTTTCAAGCTTAGCATTAGAGTACTCTTGAAGATCAGTAGCTTCCTGTCTCAATCCCACATAATCGTCCTTTGCAAGCTGTTTTAACCAAAACCCACTTTTCTTAAACAACAGCTTCATCAACCATCATCCCACTTAATTATTCAATCAAGCATCCCTACTCACACAACCACCCCAATACCATTTCACTAAAAACTTGTACAAGCTCAGCTCTATACTCGTCTAAACATAAAAATCAATTCTCTTAATAGAAACGTAGCTTTCAAAAAAAAACAAAAAGACAAAAAAAATACTAATCCAACCACATTCACATTCAAATCGCTAAGATTCTCATCTGAAAAGAAACATTAAGGAAAGAAATCACACCTGAACTTTATCCTTCAGACTCTGAACCTTAAACGCAAGCTCCGACGAGTGCGAGTTCTTCGGGATCGAGTACCGTCGGAGCGTGGACGACGGAGTCCGATGAACGGAGTCCTCACTAGAAGAAGACTTCCTCGATTCGAACCCAGTAACCTCCCAGTTCCACCTATTATTGTTATTATTACTCTTCTGCTCCGCCATTTTTTTTTACAAATCCAAAAAAAAACCCTAACCCTATTCCAGATTTAGCCACAAACCCACTACAATTCTGGTAGCTGAGAATCTCAGATTCTTCCAAACGAAAGTTTTTGAAATTTATTACCTCCAAATCCAATTTTTTGGTGTTCTCTTTACTTTTTTTTCTTACTTTGTCTCTTTGTCTCTCTCTCTCTCTCAGATATAAAAAAAAAATGAAAGGGCAGAGGCACTGAATATTATACGATGTCGTTTTTTGATATGTTCTTCCTTTTTTAATAAAACTAAACAAAACAAATTGAATGGCAGAGACACCAAAACGTCTTTTAAGACACAAATTGAATGACAGTTAACGACGCCTTCTCGTGTTCGATTTTGGTTCTTTATTTTTAATTTTTTTTTTTTCAAAGATTAAGGAATATATCAAATATAGTAAGCATTTTATTTGACTGATTAAATTCAGGAATATATCAAATATAGTAAGCATTTTTATTGACTGATTAAATTATATAGAGAGACTAGTAGTTAGTCTACTAAAACACAATGACACTTCCAAATTACGGTGCAATGAGTAGGTAGCTACAGTATTAGTCTCTATAGTTTATTTTTAATACGATTAAAGAAAGAATCAATGGCATAAGATGATGATACTCATGATTCATGATAAAGGTGCAATGAAAAAAAAACGAATTTTAATCGATTAAATGATAATGGCACACGCAGTATAATCAGAGATCTGTGTGGTGGTGCTTATTGAATTTTATTTGTTATTTATTTATTTCTTTTATGGAAGTTTGGACCGACCAGATAGCGTGTCATTGAAGGTAAATAATTATTTGTATGTTATCTCTTTATACT
>NC_025686.1:27966286-27967819 GCF_000633955.1 Camelina sativa | reverse complement strand
TTCTAAACTACATAAATATTGTAAAAATCACATATAAAATATTACATTAAATGTTCCGAATCTTATTTGAAAACGAAATTTAAATTAGGAAATATTAGAAAAATGAAATTAATAAAAGAAACAATTTAATAAGTGAATCAAATGAAAAAGGAAATATTTTTTAAAAAAGATGAAACGTTTGACATAGTCAGTCATCTTCAACCTTCGACCATGGATATATCCACTGTTCATCTTCTGCAATTTTAATCATCTTCAGCAATTTTAAGTACATCAAAACCATTGGTTAACCATTGAAGTGGAAACGGTAAGCTTTTGTTCATCTTCGACCATGTCACTAAACTTTCTGTTTGTATTAAAAAATTAGTTTGATTATGATTCAGTGTTATATAGCATATTGTATGAGATTTTTAATTAATAAGCTTTTGGTTTGTAGGATTTTTAAATACAATCAATGGTGAATAACAAACGCAACTGCAACCTTAATCTCTAATATTCAACGATCATCGAGATGGAGGTAACTCTTCTAGAAGTTTTATTNATTGTTATTATTACTCTTCTGCTCCGCCATTTTTTTTTACAAATCCAAAAAAAAACCCTAACCCTATTCCAGATTTAGCCACAAACCCACTACAATTCTGGTAGCTGAGAATCTCAGATTCTTCCAAACGAAAGTTTTTGAAATTTATTACCTCCAAATCCAATTTTTTGGTGTTCTCTTTACTTTTTTTTCTTACTTTGTCTCTTTGTCTCTCTCTCTCTCTCAGATATAAAAAAAAAATGAAAGGGCAGAGGCACTGAATATTATACGATGTCGTTTTTTGATATGTTCTTCCTTTTTTAATAAAACTAAACAAAACAAATTGAATGGCAGAGACACCAAAACGTCTTTTAAGACACAAATTGAATGACAGTTAACGACGCCTTCTCGTGTTCGATTTTGGTTCTTTATTTTTAATTTTTTTTTTTTCAAAGATTAAGGAATATATCAAATATAGTAAGCATTTTATTTGACTGATTAAATTCAGGAATATATCAAATATAGTAAGCATTTTTATTGACTGATTAAATTATATAGAGAGACTAGTAGTTAGTCTACTAAAACACAATGACACTTCCAAATTACGGTGCAATGAGTAGGTAGCTACAGTATTAGTCTCTATAGTTTATTTTTAATACGATTAAAGAAAGAATCAATGGCATAAGATGATGATACTCATGATTCATGATAAAGGTGCAATGAAAAAAAAACGAATTTTAATCGATTAAATGATAATGGCACACGCAGTATAATCAGAGATCTGTGTGGTGGTGCTTATTGAATTTTATTTGTTATTTATTTATTTCTTTTATGGAAGTTTGGACCGACCAGATAGCGTGTCATTGAAGGTAAATAATTATTTGTATGTTATCTCTTTATACTATTGATTACAAATTCTGGTGGGGGTCTACTTTTATGAATGAAATGAAGTACCCACCCACTTAAGTGGAAATATTTGAGCTTGTGACTTAAAAAAAAAAAAAAAAAAAAAAAAA
>NC_025686.1:27948864-27964822 GCF_000633955.1 Camelina sativa | reverse complement strand
CATTGGTTAATCATTGAAGTGGAAACGGTAAGCTTCTGTTCATCTTCGACCATGTCACTAAACCTTCTGTTTGTATTAAAAAATTAGTTTGACTATGATTCAGTGTTATATTGCATATTGTATGAGAATTTTAATTAATAAGATTTTGGTTTGTAGGATTTTTGAATACAATCAATGGTGAATAACAAACGCAACTGTAACCTTAATCTCCAGTATTCAACGATCATCGAGATGGAGGTAACTCTTCTAGAAGTTTTATTGATGTGGAATATGAAAAGTTTAATTAGTCTGCCATGTTTTGGCTGACTTCGTGAAGACGAGGTCTTCCAAAGTCTGCGTTTTATGGTAGACTTGGATTTATCATCAAATTTACTATAAGTCTATAGATAATCAGCAGATTTACGTAAAAGTCTTCGAATTTTCGGTAGACTTATAAATATGCTTATCAGACTTATAGTTAGTCTGCGGAGATTCATAGATTTCGGTGAAGTCTTCTATTTTTTGGTAGATTTCAAAAATATATTTTGTCAGACTTAAAGTTAGTCTGCGGAGATTCATAGACTTCAGTGAAGTCTTCTCTTTTTTGGTAGACTTCTTAAATATAGTTTGTCAGACTTATAGTTAGTCTGCGGAGATTCATAGACTTCGGTGAAGTCTTCTCTTTTTTGGTAGACTTCTTAAATATAGTTTGTTAGACTTATAGTTAGTCTGCGGAGATTCATAGACTTCAGTGAAGTCTTCTCTTTTTTGGTAGACTTCTTAAATATAGTTTGTCAGACTTATAGTTAGTCTGCGGAGATTCATAAACTTCGGTGAAGTCTTTTCTTTTTTGACAGACTTCTTAAATATAGTTTGTCAGACTTATAGTTAGTCTACGGAGACATATAGAGTTCGGTGAAGTCTTCTCTTTTTTGGTAGACTTCTTAAATATAGTTTGTCAGACTTATAGTTAGTCTGCAGAGATTCATAGACTTCGGTGAAGTCTTCTCTTTTTTGGTAGACTTCTTAAATATATTTTGTCAGACTTATAGTTAGTCTGCGGAGACATATAGACTTCAGTGAAGTCTTCGCATTTTTGGTAGACTTCTTAAATAGATTTTGTCAGACTTATAATTAGTCTGCGGAGATACATATAGACTTCGGTGAAGTCTTCGCATTTTTGGTAGACTTCTTAAATAGNTTCAATTAATTTTAATTAAAAGGCCCAAAGTTTTACCATTATTCCTGACCTTTTTATAAACAATCTAGTCCAATGAGAGGGCTTTTCTTAATTGGAACAGGCCCAAGTGATTTGTAAGCCCAGATCATTATAAGCTTAAATAATCTTGTTTTTAAGTATTGATTACTCAAGAGGAATTTTAAAAACTGGTTGTGAACAGAGAGCTTAAAGCCTATTTAGTGTCAATGCTGAAGGCATTTAAATAAAATCTTAAGGCATTAAAAACTTGTGAAGAAAAAAAAAAAACTTAAAGCCTAATTAGTGTCTGTCGATGCTTAATGCATAATAAAACAAAATTAGATTATGCTATTTGGATTTTTAGTTATTTGTTGGTATTTATATACACTGTTCAAGTAATTGATTCTCTTCATCTCATCCACTGATTTGGACAAAAAAGCTGGAACATGAATAAGATAGTTTTAATTCATATAGATACTAAATGAATATCTAACAAAATAAAAATGTTGAGATTCTTGGCGTTGTGGTACTATTAACTTTAATTGCGCTTTAGATAAATTCATGAAATTCGTTGTATCCCAAAAAATTAAGTGAGTAATCCCAAAACTTTAGGGAGATTTGCTACAATAACCTAGAATTTATTAGAAACAACTAAACTAACCTATTAAGATTTTAAAAGATTTGTAAAGTACATTTTTACCATATTACCCTCCACATATTATTAATTTTCCTTCTAAACTACATAAATATTGTAAAAATCACATATAAAATATTACATTAAATGTTCCGAATCTTATTTGAAAACGAAATTTAAATTAGGAAATATTAGAAAAATGAAATTAATAAAAGAAACAATTTAATAAGTGAATCAAATGAAAAAGGAAATATTTTTTAAAAAAGATGAAACGTTTGACATAGTCAGTCATCTTCAACCTTCGACCATGGATATATCCACTGTTCATCTTCTGCAATTTTAATCATCTTCAGCAATTTTAAGTACATCAAAACCATTGGTTAACCATTGAAGTGGAAACGGTAAGCTTTTGTTCATCTTCGACCATGTCACTAAACTTTCTGTTTGTATTAAAAAATTAGTTTGATTATGATTCAGTGTTATATAGCATATTGTATGAGATTTTTAATTAATAAGCTTTTGGTTTGTAGGATTTTTAAATACAATCAATGGTGAATAACAAACGCAACTGCAACCTTAATCTCTAATATTCAACGATCATCGAGATGGAGGTAACTCTTCTAGAAGTTTTATTGATGTGGAATATGAAAAGTTTAATTAGTCTGCCATGTTTTGGCTGACTTCGTGAAGACGAGGTCTTCCAAAGTCTGCGTTTTATGGTAGACTTGGATTTATCATCAAATTTACTATAAGTCTATAGATAATCAGCAGATTTACGTAAAAGTCTTCGAATTTTCGGTAGACTTATAAATATGCTTATCAGACTTATAGTTAGTCTGCGGAGATTCATAGATTTCGGTGAAGTCTTCTATTTTTTGGTAGATTTCAAAAATATATTTTGTCAGACTTAAAGTTAGTCTGCGGAGATTCATAGACTTCAGTGAAGTCTTCTCTTTTTTGGTAGACTTCTTAAATATAGTTTGTCAGACTTATAGTTAGTCTGCGGAGATTCATAGACTTCGGTGAAGTCTTCTCTTTTTTGGTAGACTTCTTAAATATAGTTTGTCAGACTTATAGTTAGTCTGCGGAGATTCATAGACTTCGGTGAAGTCTTCTCTTTTTTGGTAGACTTCTTAAATATAGTTTGTCAGACTTATAGTTAGTCTGCGGAGATTCATAGACTTCGGTGAAGTCTTCTCTTTTTTGGTAGACTTCTTAAATATAGTTTGTCAGACTTATAGTTAGTCTGCGGAGATTCATAGACTTCGGTGAAGTCTTCTCTTTTTTGGTAGACTTCTTAAATATAGTTTGTCAGACTTATAGTTAGTCTGCGGAGATTCATAGACTTCGGTGAAGTCTTCTCTTTTTTGGTAGACTTCTTAAATATAGTTTGTTAGACTTATAGTTAGTCTGCGGAGATTCATAGACTTCAGTGAAGTCTTCTCTTTTTTGGTAGACTTCTTAAATATAGTTTGTCAGACTTATAGTTAGTCTGCGGAGATTCATAAACTTCGGTGAAGTCTTTTCTTTTTTGACAGACTTCTTAAATATAGTTTGTCAGACTTATAGTTAGTCTACGGAGACATATAGAGTTCGGTGAAGTCTTCTCTTTTTTGGTAGACTTCTTAAATATAGTTTGTCAGACTTATAGTTAGTCTGCAGAGATTCATAGACTTCGGTGAAGTCTTCTCTTTTTTGGTAGACTTCTTAAATATATTTTGTCAGACTTATAGTTAGTCTGCGGAGACATATAGACTTCAGTGAAGTCTTCGCATTTTTGGTAGACTTCTTAAATAGATTTTGTCAGACTTATAATTAGTCTGCGGAGATACATATAGACTTCGGTGAAGTCTTCGCATTTTTGGTAGACTTCTTAAATAGATTTTGTCAAGTTAGTCTGCCGACTTGTAGTTAGTTTGTGGACGGTCTCCTGTGTTTTGGGAGACTTCCAATATTAATTTTAACAGACTTGTTTGGTAGTATTTCTTTTCATGCTCCATCATTCTTGATTCACTTTACTAATTAAATTCTCT
Source organism: Camelina sativa (assembly GCF_000633955.1). Taxonomy (NCBI): domain Eukaryota; kingdom Viridiplantae; phylum Streptophyta; class Magnoliopsida; order Brassicales; family Brassicaceae; genus Camelina; species Camelina sativa. The sequence continues at coordinate 27,960,978 of NC_025686.1, read as the reverse complement.
AATTTTACAGGAAACTAAAGACAATGATGAAACAAGTGGCACCATTGATGAGGGTGGTGAACATGAAGAAAAAAGTGGAACTCTTGATGGATATTGTGTTGATGAGGAAAAAAGTGGCACTCTTGATGGATGTGGTGAAGAGGAAGTCANATAATAAAACAAAATTAGATTATGCTATTTGGATTTTTAGTTATTTGTTGGTATTTATATACACTGTTCAAGTAATTGATTCTCTTCATCTCATCCACTGATTTGGACAAAAAAGCTGGAACATGAATAAGATAGTTTTAATTCATATAGATACTAAATGAATATCTAACAAAATAAAAATGTTGAGATTCTTGGCGTTGTGGTACTATTAACTTTAATTGCGCTTTAGATAAATTCATGAAATTCGTTGTATCCCAAAAAATTAAGTGAGTAATCCCAAAACTTTAGGGAGATTTGCTACAATAACCTAGAATTTATTAGAAACAACTAAACTAACCTATTAAGATTTTAAAAGATTTGTAAAGTACATTTTTACCATATTACCCTCCACATATTATTAATTTTCCTTCTAAACTACATAAATATTGTAAAAATCACATATAAAATATTACATTAAATGTTCCGAATCTTATTTGAAAACGAAATTTAAATTAGGAAATATTAGAAAAATGAAATTAATAAAAGAAACAATTTAATAAGTGAATCAAATGAAAAAGGAAATATTTTTTAAAAAAGATGAAACGTTTGACATAGTCAGTCATCTTCAACCTTCGACCATGGATATATCCACTGTTCATCTTCTGCAATTTTAATCATCTTCAGCAATTTTAAGTACATCAAAACCATTGGTTAACCATTGAAGTGGAAACGGTAAGCTTTTGTTCATCTTCGACCATGTCACTAAACTTTCTGTTTGTATTAAAAAATTAGTTTGATTATGATTCAGTGTTATATAGCATATTGTATGAGATTTTTAATTAATAAGCTTTTGGTTTGTAGGATTTTTAAATACAATCAATGGTGAATAACAAACGCAACTGCAACCTTAATCTCTAATATTCAACGATCATCGAGATGGAGGTAACTCTTCTAGAAGTTTTATTGATGTGGAATATGAAAAGTTTAATTAGTCTGCCATGTTTTGGCTGACTTCGTGAAGACGAGGTCTTCCAAAGTCTGCGTTTTATGGTAGACTTGGATTTATCATCAAATTTACTATAAGTCTATAGATAATCAGCAGATTTACGTAAAAGTCTTCGAATTTTCGGTAGACTTATAAATATGCTTATCAGACTTATAGTTAGTCTGCGGAGATTCATAGATTTCGGTGAAGTCTTCTATTTTTTGGTAGATTTCAAAAATATATTTTGTCAGACTTAAAGTTAGTCTGCGGAGATTCATAGACTTCAGTGAAGTCTTCTCTTTTTTGGTAGACTTCTTAAATATAGTTTGTCAGACTTATAGTTAGTCTGCGGAGATTCATAGACTTCGGTGAAGTCTTCTCTTTTTTGGTAGACTTCTTAAATATAGTTTGTCAGACTTATAGTTAGTCTGCGGAGATTCATAGACTTCGGTGAAGTCTTCTCTTTTTTGGTAGACTTCTTAAATATAGTTTGTCAGACTTATAGTTAGTCTGCGGAGATTCATAGACTTCGGTGAAGTCTTCTCTTTTTTGGTAGACTTCTTAAATATAGTTTGTCAGACTTATAGTTAGTCTGCGGAGATTCATAGACTTCGGTGAAGTCTTCTCTTTTTTGGTAGACTTCTTAAATATAGTTTGTCAGACTTATAGTTAGTCTGCGGAGATTCATAGACTTCAGTGAAGTCTTCTCTTTTTTGGTAGACTTCTTAAATATAGTTTGTCAGACTTATAGTTAGTCTGCGGAGATTCATAAACTTCGGTGAAGTCTTTTCTTTTTTGACAGACTTCTTAAATATAGTTTGTCAGACTTATAGTTAGTCTACGGAGACATATAGAGTTCGGTGAAGTCTTCTCTTTTTTGGTAGACTTCTTAAATATAGTTTGTCAGACTTATAGTTAGTCTGCAGAGATTCATAGACTTCGGTGAAGTCTTCTCTTTTTTGGTAGACTTCTTAAATATATTTTGTCAGACTTATAGTTAGTCTGCGGAGACATATAGACTTCAGTGAAGTCTTCGCATTTTTGGTAGACTTCTTAAATAGATTTTGTCAGACTTATAATTAGTCTGCGGAGATACATATAGACTTCGGTGAAGTCTTCGCATTTTTGGTAGACTTCTTAAATAGATTTTGTCAAGTTAGTCTGCCGACTTGTAGTTAGTTTGTGGACGGTCTCCTGTGTTTTGGGAGACTTCCAATATTAATTTTAACAGACTTGTTTGGTAGTATTTCTTTTCATGCTCCATCATTCTTGATTCACTTTACTAATTAAATTCTCTAATTTTACAGGAAACTAAAGACAATGATGAAACAAGTGGCACCATTGATGAGGGTGGTGAACATGAAGAAAAAAGTGGAACTCTTGATGGATATTGTGTTGATGAGGAAAAAAGTGGCACTCTTGATGGATGTGGTGAAGAGGAAGTCAAAAGTTGTTTACAATACAATACTTGTGACGAAGAGGTCCAAAGTGGTATAATTGCTAGATGTGGTGGTGATGAGAAAAAAAGTCTTACATTTGCTGAATTCGACAAAGACGAATATTATTGTCGTTCAATTGATGGTAATGAAGCGTCTTCTTCAGATATGTCTTGTAGTGGGAAGATCGAAAAGCAAATGATTCGAGGTTTAGAAGGTCTAAACACCACTTCAAAGACTCTTGAACGTATATGGGTAGGGCAAATATATGATAGTAAGGAAGAGTTGCAGTTTAAGTTACGTATGATCACAATTTTTCAGAATTTTGATTATACAACCATCAAGTCTACGAAAACTTTGCTAGTGTTGAATTGTTATGTCCCTGGTTGTTCTTGGAGGATCCGTGCATCAACGATNCCCTCCACATATTATTAATTTTCCTTCTAAACTACATAAATATTGTAAAAATCACATATAAAATATTACATTAAATGTTCCGAATCTTATTTGAAAACGAAATTTAAATTAGGAAATATTAGAAAAATGAAATTAATAAAAGAAACAATTTAATAAGTGAATCAAATGAAAAAGGAAATATTTTTTAAAAAAGATGAAACGTTTGACATAGTCAGTCATCTTCAACCTTCGACCATGGATATATCCACTGTTCATCTTCTGCAATTTTAATCATCTTCAGCAATTTTAAGTACATCAAAACCATTGGTTAACCATTGAAGTGGAAACGGTAAGCTTTTGTTCATCTTCGACCATGTCACTAAACTTTCTGTTTGTATTAAAAAATTAGTTTGATTATGATTCAGTGTTATATAGCATATTGTATGAGATTTTTAATTAATAAGCTTTTGGTTTGTAGGATTTTTAAATACAATCAATGGTGAATAACAAACGCAACTGCAACCTTAATCTCTAATATTCAACGATCATCGAGATGGAGGTAACTCTTCTAGAAGTTTTATTGATGTGGAATATGAAAAGTTTAATTAGTCTGCCATGTTTTGGCTGACTTCGTGAAGACGAGGTCTTCCAAAGTCTGCGTTTTATGGTAGACTTGGATTTATCATCAAATTTACTATAAGTCTATAGATAATCAGCAGATTTACGTAAAAGTCTTCGAATTTTCGGTAGACTTATAAATATGCTTATCAGACTTATAGTTAGTCTGCGGAGATTCATAGATTTCGGTGAAGTCTTCTATTTTTTGGTAGATTTCAAAAATATATTTTGTCAGACTTAAAGTTAGTCTGCGGAGATTCATAGACTTCAGTGAAGTCTTCTCTTTTTTGGTAGACTTCTTAAATATAGTTTGTCAGACTTATAGTTAGTCTGCGGAGATTCATAGACTTCGGTGAAGTCTTCTCTTTTTTGGTAGACTTCTTAAATATAGTTTGTCAGACTTATAGTTAGTCTGCGGAGATTCATAGACTTCGGTGAAGTCTTCTCTTTTTTGGTAGACTTCTTAAATATAGTTTGTCAGACTTATAGTTAGTCTGCGGAGATTCATAGACTTCGGTGAAGTCTTCTCTTTTTTGGTAGACTTCTTAAATATAGTTTGTCAGACTTATAGTTAGTCTGCGGAGATTCATAGACTTCGGTGAAGTCTTCTCTTTTTTGGTAGACTTCTTAAATATAGTTTGTCAGACTTATAGTTAGTCTGCGGAGATTCATAGACTTCAGTGAAGTCTTCTCTTTTTTGGTAGACTTCTTAAATATAGTTTGTCAGACTTATAGTTAGTCTGCGGAGATTCATAAACTTCGGTGAAGTCTTTTCTTTTTTGACAGACTTCTTAAATATAGTTTGTCAGACTTATAGTTAGTCTACGGAGACATATAGAGTTCGGTGAAGTCTTCTCTTTTTTGGTAGACTTCTTAAATATAGTTTGTCAGACTTATAGTTAGTCTGCAGAGATTCATAGACTTCGGTGAAGTCTTCTCTTTTTTGGTAGACTTCTTAAATATATTTTGTCAGACTTATAGTTAGTCTGCGGAGACATATAGACTTCAGTGAAGTCTTCGCATTTTTGGTAGACTTCTTAAATAGATTTTGTCAGACTTATAATTAGTCTGCGGAGATACATATAGACTTCGGTGAAGTCTTCGCATTTTTGGTAGACTTCTTAAATAGATTTTGTCAAGTTAGTCTGCCGACTTGTAGTTAGTTTGTGGACGGTCTCCTGTGTTTTGGGAGACTTCCAATATTAATTTTAACAGACTTGTTTGGTAGTATTTCTTTTCATGCTCCATCATTCTTGATTCACTTTACTAATTAAATTCTCTAATTTTACAGGAAACTAAAGACAATGATGAAACAAGTGGCACCATTGATGAGGGTGGTGAACATGAAGAAAAAAGTGGAACTCTTGATGGATATTGTGTTGATGAGGAAAAAAGTGGCACTCTTGATGGATGTGGTGAAGAGGAAGTCAAAAGTTGTTTACAATACAATACTTGTGACGAAGAGGTCCAAAGTGGTATAATTGCTAGATGTGGTGGTGATGAGAAAAAAAGTCTTACATTTGCTGAATTCGACAAAGACGAATATTATTGTCGTTCAATTGATGGTAATGAAGCGTCTTCTTCAGATATGTCTTGTAGTGGTAAGATCGAAAAGCAAATGATTCGAGGTTTAGAAGGTCTAAACACCACTTCACAGACTCTTGAGCGTATATGGGTAGGGCAAATATATGATAGTAAGGAAGAGTTGCAGTTTAAGTTACGTATGATCACAATTTTTCAGAATTTTGATTATACAACCATCAAGTCTACGAAAACTTTGCTAGTGTTGAATTGTTATGTCCCTGGTTGTTCTTGGAGGATCCGTGCATCAACGATTAGAAGATCTTCTCAGTTTAAGGTACGAAAGTACATAGATATTCATACATGTCCTGTTACTAAAAGGTGTTCTCGTCATCGACAAGCAACATCAAAATGCTTTGGAGAGTTGTATTTGGCAAAATTTGGAAAAATTAGTGTAGGAATAAGACCCATGCATATCATGGATGTGATGAAGGCAATGTATGGTATTGATATTGATTACTGGAAAGCATACAAAGCATTACTGCATGCACGTGAGATGGTAAGAGGTACATGGGAGAGTGGGTATGCTGATTTACCTTCTTTTCTGCATAGGATTAAGGCAGCAAATCCGGGTACAATTACCGAACTTGAATGCGATGAAGAAGATAGATTTAAGTATTTATTCATTGCATTTGGTGCATGTATCAATGGTTTTCAGTTTATAAGAAATGTGATTGTGGTGGATGGGACTCATTTGAAAGGAAAGTTCTTGGGTGTTTTGCTTGTATCTGTTGGGCAAGATGGAAATGGTAAGATATTCCCCCTAGCTTTTGGAATTGTAGATTCTGAGAATGATGTTGCATGGGAGTGGTTTCTAACTCAGTTACGTACAATATGCCCCGACCATCAAGAGCTGGTTTTGATTTCTGATAGACACAAATCGATTGGTAAAACAATTAGCAAGGTGTTTCCATTAGCTCATCGGGGAATATGTACATATCATCTCCATCAAAATCTTCTCAAGAATTACAAAGATAGTAGTTTATTGATCTTGGTAAAAAGAGCCATGAGAGCTTACAGAGTTTCTGAGTTCACTACGATATTCAATGACATTCGAATTCAAAAGCCTGAGCTTGCGACATATTTGGAGAAGGTTGATGTTCGTTTGTGGTCTCGAGCAAATTTTCCAGGAAATAGGTATGGTATAATGACAAGCAACATCGCCGAGTCTATGAATAAAGTTCTTTTAAATGCACGTGAATATCCTATTGCTTGTTTATTAGATGAGTTACGAAAGTTGATTTCGAAGTGGTTTATGAGACGTCGGGAGCGCGCTATGTCACAACCAACTCTGTTCACTCCGAAAGTTGAAAAAACATTGAAAATAAGAACTGTTATTGCCAATACTCTTTATGTGCAACACATAGATGCTCATCGTAGCCATGTCACTGGCGGTGATCTTGCTTGTGTCGTTGATCTACAACAGGTACCTTTTTTTTTCTTTTCGTAATTCATATATGTTAAGACTTAATTTACTAAACTCCTTTTTCCACTTGTAATAGATGCGTTGCACTTGTCGCGTTTATAATATTGATAAGATTCCATGTGAACACGCTCTTGCTGCTGCTATGAAGCGTCCCAATCTATCCGAAGAAACACTCATACATCGTTACTACACAAAAATCTATTGGTACAATGCATATGCTGAGTCTATTAATCCAGAAGATGTTGAATTGGAGTCTCCGCTTGATATAGCAAACAAAAGATGTCTTCCACCAGAGGAAATTCGTGGTGCTGGTAGACCAAAGAAGTCAAGATATCTTTCTGCACTTGAAAAGGCGATGGGTAAAAAACTATTCAAAAAAAAAGAAAAGAAGAAGTTCTGTGAGAAGTTATCAACCCAGAAGTTACGTAAACATCATACATGTTCACAATGTAAGATGGCTGGGCATAATCGTGCAACTTGCAATAACATTTAATTATTATTTTCTTCAGGTTCTTTAACATATTGTTTTTGAGAATTATGCTTTGGTTTTCAGATTATCGAGTTCTTTAACATATTGTTTTTGAGAATTATGCTTTGGTTTTCAGATTATCGTTACGTAGTTTAATTCCAAAGGCCTGATACCATCGATTATTTGTGAAGTGTCATATTCATATGAAGTTGCATGTGGTGGCTACCACACGTGTTGTTACAACTTACAAGTAATACTCTCTTATTTTATATATACTGAGTCGTTTGTGTATACTGCACATGCATTTCTTGCTTAAATTTCTATTTGTTGTTCTTTATAGAGGCACACGAATGTCCTGCTTAAATTTGATTATTAGATATGGAAGACTGTTTAAAGCATCATTGAAAAGTATAATCATCATTTGAAATGTAAATTTAAAGTCTGTAAAAATCTGAAACGCACAAAATATATGAATATTGTGATAGAAATGAAGCAGCCATAACTAGTCAAAATAAATGAAAAATCAATAGGGATGTAATAACTCATGGTCATTTGTTCCAATTGGGATTGGGTTAGAGACTGTTCGACCATCTTGCTCTGTCTCGTCAAAAATCTCAGCTGCAAGCTTCTCTCTAACCATTTTGATGCTTGTATCAGATAGAGGCTGCGTAAACTCAGCATTTAATGCATGGCATTCGACAAACTTTATAGCATATATTCCACAGTCACCCACTTTATGCATTTGGGGAATCTTGGTCCGCGGCCGTCGGATTTTGTATTGCTCGACACTCATTTTTGCCTTTTCTATTGATGATGCAGCTGCTCGAAGTAAATGTGGTAACATATGAGCTATTGGCTTCACCGCTGTGACAATATCTTCATTCTTATTACCTTTATACCCACAATCAAAGACATCAACACAGCGATTCGGGATAGAAATGAACAGTCCTACCCAATGGTTTTTATTGACATGGAGAACACCATAAATATCATCCACCTCTGTCCTCCATTTCTTTCTTGTTTTAGCAAATGCAGGTAGTTCCCCACTAACGTATTCAAATGCTCCGTTAGGAAAAATAGGAAGTGCTTTTGACTCTAGAAAATCCTTGTAACTTGTGGACCAAATTGCTGTGAAATAAGCATCTGTAAAAGCAATCCTCTCACTTCTAAACGCTTCTGGATTCTTCATTAATCTTAATCGCAGCAAGTTCATGCCACTGTTAATATGCTGTTAAAAAAGGACATAATAGATTATCATAAGAAAGCATAATATACTTGAAAAAACCTGAAACATGTTATTATTGAATGAGAGAATTACCTCTTCATTTAGCCACTTTTGAGGAGTTCGCAGAAGATGAAAAAACTCCACGCCACTTTTCTGGGAGCCAATAGGGTATTCACTACAAGTTAACACACGTTTACTTATTAAAAAAACTGCAAAAGAATCACTACATTAGTAACATGACAGTCACGTAGATAAACAACTTACTTGTCCAATCATAACCAATCGTCTAAAACTTTAACTTTTTGCACATCCACGGGAGCAAATGGATCATATCCACGTCCAACAATTGCCATTGACTGGTTTTCTGTTTTTATGATACCTACAGCAGGTTGCGTACCTCGATATGGTGGTAGTAGAGACGGCCCCGACTTCGTCTCCCTTTTACTCTTCTCTCGCACAATTTTAGTATCATGGTTTGTTTCCATGATTTTGATTGTCTTACCGATTTTCTTTTGTTTAAATGTTTCTATATTAGAAGCAGTGGGTTGAAATATCTTTACTGGAGAAGATTGTTGCGGCTGCTCGTTGTAGTTTTTTTTTGGGTCTCGTCCATCCACTATACTCTCTTCATCTGAATCGACCACTTTTTGTCTTGTACCATTTAGTACATCTAAGTTAGCATGCATGTCACCCACATGAGTTTCTTCATCGTCACTAAAATCTCTTAGCTTGTATTCTTTTAAAACCTACATATACAAGAACCATGAAATTAAATATTAAATAGTAATCCATGAAAAATAACACCTACGATATGTTAAAATTTTCATATTAAAGTACAGAAAAATATATCAAAACAAGATTCTTATTATTATGACTTACCTCATTAGTCTTTAACTTCTCACTTAACAATGTTATTTCTTTCTCGAGAAGATCAACTCTTAAGCGCATCAATTCAATGATTTGTTGCTGGTTTTTCATAGCCTCTACTTGAGCCTCAAGCACCTCAATCCTTTTTGTTTGTTGGTCGATCCTCAACTGTAGCGTTTCAACAGATTCACTAGAAATAATTGATGCTCTTGAATCCAATGTGCTCTTCATAGCCATTGTATCCACCTCTCTTTTACGTTTCAATGATATCTTTGTATCATCGTCTGTTCTGTTTTTCTCTTCAGCCTTTCCACATAATTTTTCCACTATGTTTTCTTTCAATTGTAAATCAGTCGAACCATCTTCCACCCAAGTAACAGATTGCAAACTTCCTTCTTTGCATATGGCTTCAAGAAGAGCATCAATTTCCTTGTCAACAACAACATCCTCCCAAACAGCAGAAGTTAAATGTTTCACTATAATTTTTTTGATGTTATTCTGCAATTCAAAGTAAAACACATATTAATGTTTCTCAAGATGAGACAAATTAAATCAGCACCAATAATAAAATTTCTCAAGCTATGATAAATTAAATCAAGAAAATTGTAAAACACAAGTAACAATATACATACCTCATCATTAACTACAATGGTATGGATATCAATGTTACTTTTCCCCTTTGTACCTTTGAACTTTAGAAGGGGAGGGCCATCAACATGTGAAGGGCGACCAATCTTTGTTCCGAGACCGGGAACAACTGTGTAAGCCCATATTTGAAGCGCTTGTGTAAATCCATGTATTGTGTATGATTGCGCGTTATAATCGATTCGTTTCACAGACTCAACAAGCTGTTTGAAAACCATTCTACCCCAAGGATATTTTTTGAACTTGGGCAAATCAAAAACCATCCGAGCTATTTGAGAACTAAGCCGCTTCTTATCATCATAGCCTAAAATAACAGATACTATAGATAAGTATGCAAACCGAGTTTTGTCATCCTCATCTGACCAAGTAGCAACATCTTTACACACTCTTCTCAAATCATTTTTGCAGGGATTCGTCTTTCCTTTGATTTTCAACTTTTTCCACAAATCTTTATTCAGTTTAGCTTCTACGTCAACCTCACAATCATCTGGAAAAGGTGCACAATCTAAAGTTGTGATCTCTTCGAACTCCGACAAAGAGAATCGAGCTGGTTTATCACCAAACAAACACCAAATCTCATATTTTTTCTTGCATTCAAGTTGTTTCGCAAGAAGATATTCAACAACCTTAGAAGACCATGTGAATTTATTATCAACGAACCGTATGATGACTCCAAGAGGAGATTCACAGATGTCGTTCCACACGTCTTTTCCAACTGCACTTTCCACATCTTCCAAAAAGTCAGTTTTACTGTGATAATTGATGCTTTTCTTGGGTTTTGGTTCATAACCAAGTGAAAACATACGCAAAGGAAATCCTGAATTGATGTTTGTTTGTGCCTCCATCCTGTAAAACATCCATAAAATTAATAAACAATCTGATAAAGTGAAAAGTATAATAGAATCTATTCATAGATAAAAGTGTAAGAATTTAGCTGGATCGAGTTTTTCATACTATAAGTAAAAGAAGTAAAATCCGCCAAGAACAGAGAACAGAGAATTCAATTGTTTAACAATAATCCAGCCCAGAAATCCAATTAGCTTGAACAACTAAAACTAGTCAATAAGGAAAAAGGCATGATAGAGTTTGTCATTCTAGAAGTAAAAGAAGTAAAACTCCCTTGAACAGAGAACAGAGATCAGAGAGCAGAGAACAGAGCATTGAATTGATTAATAGAAGTTTAAATCTAAACAAGAAGAGATAATTCTAGAAACGAAATAGGAGAATATAATTTTATAATAAACAATAACCCAGCCCAGAAATCCAATTAACTTAACAACATAAGAGATGGAGTAAGAGATCTTACGGTGGTAGTGGTGTATATGGAAAACAGGAGAAGGATGTTTCACGTTTTGAAACGGCCAGAACACATGGAGAATGAAGAAAGTTTATTTGACTAATGCTAATACCAAATTAGGTCTTAAACAATTAATATATTTCCATAAATATTTAGAAATTGGATTTTAATTTAATAATTTTATGAAGAAAATCATTTGACATTTTTATTTTAAAAAGAAAAAAACAAAGGACAGTTTTGGTATTATGAAAACTATTACACAAAAAGTAAGTTAGTGTAACAATAAAAATAAAAAGAGATTACCCTAGCTATTCATTAATAAAAGTAGGTTATCATGGGTAATTCTCCAAAACTTTAACTTTAAACAAGTTTTGTTTATGCACGAAACACTTTAATTAATATCCATTCAACTCAACTTATGTACCTTTTTCCTATGCTTCAAAAACTTTTTTTTGTTTGTTTATTGTATTTGTATGACCAACTTTTATTTTCCTTTAAAAAACATATCAACGTACGGTTTAATAATTGCTTAGTTGAATGAAAAATATGATAAATAATGAAAAAGAAAAGTAGGAGAATCATATTCCCACGCCAGCAACAAATCGTATAATGCTGGTTCATCAAAAACCTCTGAAAATCACGTCCATAATACATTAATCATGTGTAATCCAAATTAAGCTCTCACGTTCTCGCCGAATCAATATCTTATAAATTTTATAATACTAGCAGTAGTACGTATATATCTTTAATTTTAACCTATCACTCGATTCATTAAATATCATTCTATTATTGTTCTTCTTTTTTAAAAATCTCTTTCGTATAGTAATTTACTCCTGTTAGGTTGATTTACCAAACGGGATATGTTTTATAGATATGTTCAAAAATAATCTCACCTAACAAAAAGTGTATAATTTATGGAGTGATATTCGTTCACGAGTATAATTAGATGTTTAGCCAAACGTAAAAATAATAAAGAGTAATGTGATGTACGAGTTTAGTACTATTATTATTATTATTATCTTTTTTTTTTTTTTTTTTTT
>NC_025686.1:27912519-27948379 GCF_000633955.1 Camelina sativa | reverse complement strand
TTATTAACTATAGGAAACAATTATTAGTTGGGAAATTAAAAGTAAGAAAAAGAAAGTGGGTGAAAAAAGATGAGAGGGAAAGAAGGACACGAAGCTAAAAGAGTGGATCTTTTGATAGATATGAAAATCTCAAGTCAAGCTGTAATGGGATTGTGATGAAACACATAAACCCAGTGTCGGTGCCCCTAAGCAAATTCACATATTTTCTACTACTATTAAATTTTATTTTCGGAAAATATAAATTCTACATAAAAGACATGAAACGCCGAATTTTTGTTACAGCCATGCGTATATATAAGCTGTCTTTTCGGAAAAAAAAAACAAAAAGATAAAGCTGTCTTTATCTGTCCCAACGGTCCAAAAATCTAATAGTAATATCAATGCACTTCTTAGTCCCAATGTTTTCACAGTCTTTTTGATATTTTTGGGTTTATCTTCACGAGGATTAAATAAAATAGGTTGCCAAAAAAAACTCAGCTATCAAGCAAAATAAATAGCTGTAGATAGATAGCGCCACTAATCTAATCCAAGGCCATTAGCTTATGTCGACTGTCGTGTATGTGGTACATATACATCTAATGTGTTGTTTAGTGATTGCGACGTAATAGTATAGTATAGTATAGTCGTAATTTTAAATGACGAGTATGGAACGTGTTAGAATTTTGTTTGTGAATATTTCTTTCCGAGGTCCAAATATTCCAAATTGATTAATTCCCTAAATGAAATTTTTTTATCATTGAATTTTACATTGAAAATTTTGTTTTTGTTTTCTTAAAAATCTAAACCAACATCATGAACTTCGGACTAGTCGACGACAAAATGTTTAGTTATACGTATGTATTTAATTTAGTCATTATGGAAAATCAGTTGTGTTATTAAATGAAAATTTCCCAATCTCTTGACAATCATAGAATATATGTAAATTATGCAATAATCACTATAATAATATACAACAGTAATAATCATAAGTTCAGGCGTTATATATATATCATCATAACAACGTAACCGATTATTTCACTATTCAAACTTGCCATAGTTAAACAAAATCTACTACCAAATAGAGAGAGTAGCGAAAAAAAACAAAAACATACTAGTATCTCTTGATTTTGTTTCCTTATACTAGTATTTTTTTTTATTTTTTTAAAGATATGATACCCTCATATGAAAATTGTTATCCATCGAACTTAATTTTAATAGATTTATTAGTATTGTCATTTAGTTTAGTGAGATAATCAGTAATTTAAGCAACGTTGTCATTCAGGAGTCCCAATAAATAGAGTTACTCCATTTTCGTGTCACGAGAATTTTTATTTACAGTGCTAACTAATTCATTGTATTGTGGGCAAAGAGAGAAGAGACGAGGGAGGGACCCCATGGAGACAAGACAGCAAATTTAATGAACAGGTGTCCATGTGATACACAATTCACGCGCGCTCTCTCTCTCTCTCTCTCTCTCTCTAGTCTCTTTACTACTAGTATAAACCGTTCTGGGAACTTGATCAAACATTTTTAATCCCAAACTTCATCCTTAAGTGTGTATTGAAGAAGAAGAAGAGAAAGAAGAAAAAAACCGAAAAAAGTGGAAGAAGAAGAAGAAACGAGAAAGAGACAAGAGAGCATTCTGATTCATGCGACTTTGGTTTCGTTTCTTTCTAACTACTCTCTGCTTTGTGTCGTCTTCTTGGTATTGATCTTTCGTTTCCTTGGTATTTGATTGATTGATTCAAGAAAAAAGTCTTCAACTTTACCGGAAACTGGATCTGGGTTTGTTCTGTTTTTAATTACTCGCCTGAGAGAGAAGATTAAAGGATGAATCTTTATGATTCGAAAGATAATGTCTTCCTGAGTAGAAGGATTCTCTCTTTGCTATTCTTCGTCGTTTTGCTCTGTAACAACGCTTCGACTTCGTCTTCTTCATCTGTAAGTTTGGGAAAAAACCAAAAAAAAATCTCTCTTTTCCTATTTTCCAGGGATTCTTTTGGTTGGATTCTTTTGCTTTTGGGGGTTTTCTTTTGGTTGGATTGTGGAAATTTCATTAAACTATGAATGGTCTTAAGACTCTTAGGATATCCAGAAATAGTAGTTTTAACTTGTCTAGTCTTGATATTTCTTAATTTGTATTCGTTTGTAGAATGACTATGAGAAAGAGACATCAACGGTGGTTGTGTTTTGTTTCTTGATTGACTCTTTTTTCTGTGGTTTGTTGAATTTTTAAAAACACTTTACTAACGATTTTGATTAATTATTCTCCGGATTTATTAGGAATTTGACTAGTTTTGTGACCGGAAAATAAATTTAAGACTATAGTTTCAATTTCAAGTCAAAGAGTGTGTCTCTTGAATTAGTAGTTAAGTAGTGATGTTCTTCTCATTAAAATTAAGTCATTTCATTACTGCAGGACGTGATCACGATAAAGCCAAGACATTTATCTTTGCTAAAGAGCGCTTTGCAACGGGTAAATTTAAATGTTTCTTTCATGATCTCATTACCTTTTTCAGACAGTTAAAAAAAACATCTGACTTTTTTTTGTTGTTTCTTTTGATTTCAGTCAAGTGGAGAACAGTCTGATCTGTGGAGGCCATTGACTGATCAAGGATGGAGCCCTTGTATTGATTTGGGAAACTCCCCTTGTAAGTATTGACAATTTGTTTGATACTTTCTTATTTAGTTTTCAGATTATATTGATCTCTGACAAATCTTGTTGTCTTGGAGCAGCATTACCGGTTAAATCCGAGGGATATATTCAAGTATTTCTTGATGGAGGACTTAACCAGCAACGAATGGGGATATGTGATGCAGTTGCGGTTGCTAAGATATTAAACGCAACACTCGTGATCCCATATCTTGAAGTGAATCCTGTTTGGCAAGATACAAGGTAATGTTAGTTTCTTCCTTTCAGAGAGTTGTGTTGTTGCCTTGGGGGTTGTTCGAAGCTGAAGTTGTGTGTTTTTTTTTTCTATCCGTGTGCAGTTCTTTTGTTGATATCTTTGATGTTGATCATTTCATTGATTCGTTAAAAGATGACATAAGGGTAGTCAGAGAACTTCCTGATGAATACTCTTGGAGTACAAGAGAGTATTACGGTACTGCAGTCCGTGAAACCAGAGTCAAAACCGCACCTGTTCATGCTTCTGCGAATTGGTATATCGAGAACGTCTCACCAGTTCTACAGAGGTAGGTCTTTTACTTAATCTGACTAGTATAAAATAAGAACAACATGAGAGGTTAAAGTTTTTGACTTTCAGACTAAGTGTGGAGCATTGTTGTTTTGGTTTGTAGTTATGGGATTGCTGCTATATCTCCATTCTCTCACCGTCTATCGTTTGATCACCTACCTGCTGACATCCAACGGCTAAGATGCAAAGTGAATTTCCAAGCTTTACGCTTTGTCCCACACATTAGATCACTCGGTGATGCTCTTGTGAGCCGTCTTAGAAACCCATCATGGAGAAATAATAAAGAACAGAACAATGTGGATCATTTAAGAGCAATGACCAACTCACACAGCAGACAAGAGCCTGGTAAATTTGCGGTGCTTCATCTACGTTTTGACAAGGTATATTATACTTTGTGGCATCCTACTTGAAACATTTGATGATGATGTCTCTTGAGTTTGATGATCATAACAAGTGTGTTTCTTCGTATTATGATTACAGGACATGGCTGCGCATTCGGCGTGTGATTTCGGCGGAGGCAAAGCCGAGAAACTTGCATTGGCGAAGTATCGACAAATGATTTGGCAAGGAAGAGTTTTGAATTCACAATTCACAGATGAAGAGTTAAGAAGTCAAGGACGATGTCCTCTAACACCAGAAGAAATGGGACTTCTTCTAGCTGCTTTTGGATTTGACAACAATACTCGTCTCTATCTTGCATCCCACAAGGTCAGTCTCTTCAGTTATATTACTCGTTTCAAGACTTGTTACTGGTTAGTATTGCTGCATCATAATGCTTCCGTTTCTGTTTTTTTGATATTTCAGGTATATGGAGGAGAAGCTAGAATCTCAACACTAAGACAAGTTTTCCCAAGAATGGAAGACAAAAGAAGTCTTGCTTCTTCAGAAGAACGAGCTCGAATCAAAGGCAAAGCTTCTTTGTTAGCTGCACTTGATTACTACGTTAGTATGCACAGTGACATATTCATATCTGCATCACCTGGAAACATGCACAACGCTCTTGTTGGTCACCGAACATTCGAGAATCTCAAGACAATTAGACCAAACATGGCGTTGATCGGACAACTTTTCCTCAACAAAAGCATCACTTGGGTTGATTTCCAACAAGCGCTTGGTGAAGGACATGTGAATAGACAAGGTCAGATTCGGTTAAGGAAACCTAAACAGTCGATTTATACTTATCCAGCTCCTGATTGTATGTGCCATGTTTGATTAGTTTTTAAAAGGTCTTGATCTTTAGATATGTCTGGTAATAATAATAAAAAATAAAAACTTGATTCTTGATGAGGCTAGTTTGGTGTTTAGCTTTGTGTTCTTGAGAGGCTTAATAAAAAGAGTATAGTTTGATTAGAATTTGGATGTATGTATGTATCTGATTGGTTATAAATAAGATTTTTTTTTGGCTCTCTTAAGGATTATCATTATCCCATGTATCATGAAAATTGCAAAACAGATTGTAAAAGGATAAAAAGAGTTTAAGTTTTTCGTTAATACTAAGGAAATACTCAAAGTGGGATAATCCCTAAATTTCATTTATTAACTAACAACAACCACAACAAGTGTATAGAATATGCTAATTGTAAATACCTTCAGATTCTAATAAATCCACTATATTATCTGTAATCGTAGTATATAAATCAATTAATAATACGTTTATTATATAATTTTGAGACTTGTCGATGTGAAGAAACTGAAATAAATTAGTAATAGTGACCAAAAAAGCTGACATATTGGTAAAAGGTTGCCTCTAATTTTATTTGTTATGACGTCTGTTACCCATAATTTTGCAGGTTTTTGTGCGACCGTTAATTAAATTAACATTTTTCTAATTAACATGTTAATTAGTAGTACTAATACTAACATTCATGTATTAAGAGGTACGTTTTAAGAGATGAAAGCTCTGATAATACATAACACTAAAAAAAAGTATAACGACAATATAATACATGGACCATAAGGTACTAGCAATTGAGATTTAATTAACTTTTTTATTAGTTAATACTACTACTAATTAGGTGTCTCTATAATTACACAAAAATCCATACAGGAAACTAGAATGATTGATTCCGGATAAATGCATGAACTTAATAGTAATTATTTGTAATTGAAATTTCCAATATAATCTATCTACTCCTTTAACTCTATCATCATTATAGAAAAAAAAAAAGAAAAAAAATTAACAAGAAAATCGATTCGTTTTATGTAAGTCAATATATAATTAATTTTCCAACAAATAAATCCCCTGATATTCGTTTATATTTATTTATATTGAAAAAAAGGATCGAGTGTTATGAAGTGTATGGTAGAACCCGTAGATAAACAGTTGCCACGAAAGCAAGTAAACCGCTACCAACCGTCGGATCAATCTTTATTGGGTTTGGGCAGAAGCGAAGGCCCAATTAAAAAACGGCCATAATATAAAATTAAAAAAAAAAACAAAAAAAAGTAATATAAATAAAGGAAGCAGAGAGCACAACAAAGGATGAGCTTCTTCTCTCCGTAAACTAAAGTCAGAGAAAAGTCAGAGAAAAGAAGAAAGAAGAAGAGAAGTCATCAGAGACGACGGACGAAACGACGCAATTCTCTCTTTTTAAGGGTTTCTTCTTCGATCGTCGATTCTTCTTTTTAATTTCTTCTTATTTTCTCTCTCGGTAATCTTACGTTCCCCCGGAGATTTTTTTATTTACTCTTCTTCCGATTTTTTCGCATTTATTTCCGCCGAATTTTCCGGTGAAGCCTTGCCGTGTTTTTGACGGACATCTAGAGGCTTTCCGATTTTTCTTCCAATTTCTCTATCGCTTTTGATTTTTTTTTTTAATTTTATAGTAAGAAGAAATTGAACCACCGATCTGATGATGAAAGCATTCATTTAATTAATTACTTTCCATTAATGAAACAAATCCGCAAAGGAAACAACTGGGATCTGAATTTGTTGAATTCCCGAAGATTTAAATCTGACTATTATTGTTTTGATTAGGAAATTTCGTGTGTTTAATTCAATTTTATTAGATTACATCATAAACAGTATTAATGGATTTGAAATTTTGTTTTCTCTTTTTGAATTTGTGAAATTTTGTGTAGTTAAAGTCAATTTTGTGTTTGGTCATTGTCATCATAATGGTGACATTATTATTATTATTAATGGAGATGGATGATTTTTTTTTAAAAAAGTGTTTATTTATTATTGTGGACAGGTTGAAGAAGAAGAAGAAGATAAAAGCATAAGATCAACCATGGCTGAATGATTAGAGTTTTCTCCGGGGGTTCGGAGTTTTTTTTAAAGGAATAAGATGGCAGTCTCGTTTCCTCGTCTTCCGAGGTGGTTGTGTGGTGGTAACAACACTAAAGATAGAGAGAAGAAAGATTCCATCACTAAAGGATCTTCTTCTTCTTCTTCTTCTTCACTGAGTCCTTCACTCAAGAAGACTATTAATAAGTCTGGTTCTTCTTCTTCGTCGGTGAAGAAGACTAAGAGAGGAGGATGGATTGGAAGAGGTGGGTTAGGATCAGGGTCTGGAGGAGAAGAGGATAAGATGGGGAATGTTGTGTTTCCTGAGCCTGATGATCCTGAGTGGTCTATTGGTTGGGTTGAGCCACATGGACCAGGTTTTAAAACTGAAGATGATGATTGTGGTGGCTTTGTTGTTTTGGTTCCTCTTTACAAGAAAGTTATCGATGGTTCAGGGAATCACATCTCTAATGGGTTCTTCTCTCCTACTACTCCTGGTATGTATTAATTGTGTGAGTTTTATGCATGTTTTAAGATGATTTTAATGATCTGCTTTGAGCTTAATAATACCATAATTGAATTGGAGTCTTTGGTTGTTTAAATTGAAGAATTGTGTTTGGTACTACTCATCATGACATTAAAAACTGCAGATGGGAAGAACATGGAACAGTGGCTGTCGTCTATGGGGAAGCTATAAACTGGAAGTTTGAGAAGAATAATAAGACTATTATTTCTCTGTTGTTTCAGTATCAAAAAATCGAATAATCTAGAAAAAAGAAAAAGGAAAAAGGAAAGAAAAAAAAAAGAAGAAGCAAGATTCGTGGATAGCTTCTGGAGACTTCTTTTGTTTCTCTGTTTGAAGCGAGTGACAACAAAAACACCAAGTCATCTCTCAAGAATCTACTAATGGACAAAAGATGATGGTGATGGAGACCTTAGCAACATGAAGCTTAATTGATTATGAATATGATTTGAGAGTATTGGATATTTTTCATGTGGGTGTTTTTTATCTTTTTCTCGTGAAAGCGTTTCTGCTTCTCTTCTGTGGTCGAGAAAAAAAATTGGGATTGGAAAAAAGAAAAAAAAAAAATCTTTTTCTTTTGTTCTTTTGTGGTTCGATGATGTGTAATACAAGTAGTGTACATAAGTTTGTTTTTCTTGAATCACATGTCATGTGCTTACTTTCGACAACAAACAATAACCCCCAACAACGTTTCCACACGAGTATAATCTCAGAAACTTAGCAAAAGTAATGTGATTAAACAACAAAGTAAACCCAAAACTACATTTGTGTGATCAGCCAGCATTTAGTTTTTGTCGTTAGAATCCTTTGGAAGCTGCAAACCCATGAGACCGAGCAAATTTGAAGCCGGACCTGGAAGTCCTTGTTGCGACGAGTAGGATTCAAGTAGGTTCTTAACAAGGTTGAAGTCTGCATCAATTGGTGTAAATTCATCATCCTTCTTCTCATCCAAAGTCTTTGATGATTCCTGCAGATGCACATCTTATTACTATTACAATCCAATTTTCAACCAAATATATTCACAGACGACAATATAGGAAGAACTGGCTCCAAGATGGTACCTCTTTTGGCTTCGAAGAATGTTGATTCACATGTTCAAAGCTTTTCTCAAGAGTTGAGTTCTTTAGTTCCTCATTCATTACTCCATAGTAGGATTCCTCAAAGCTTTCCTTAGCATCCTCGTTAGACTCTTCTCCTTCGCTATCATCTTCAAAGTCATCTGCATACCATCACATTTTATTGAGTCCTCACATTCCACAACTAACATACCACAGGGACAAAAAAAAACAATTAGCTTAAAGTAGGAAATACCAAAATCCATGTCCATAGAAGATCCTTCAGAGCTATCGCTGTCATCACCAGCTTGGTTGTCACGAGTTTGACTCCCTAGCATTGACTCAATATCCTTCATGAAACGGTCGACATCTAGATTCACTTCTTTAAAATCCCTACATAACTCAAGCAAAGATAATACAATAAGTTGAGCTTGAAATTTGACAAAGAGATGTTCAAGAAATATGGTTAATATTCAAGATAATAATAGATAACCTGTTGTCTGGCACTTCTGCTCCTTCGTAGCTTGATACTTTCTGGATGAATTGCTGCATAGACTTGGAGATATCACCAAGATCAAAATTGTTCATGTTCGCATCAGATGAGCTTCCAGCTTCTTGCTTCTCCTTTGCTTTCTTTTTGCTTTCCTTCTTTGAGCTATAAAACTCCATCTCTTTCTGCCTCTCTTGAAGAACAGAGTTTAGCTCATCTTCACCATCGTAGAGCCAAGAATCACTGTCAGAAACAGGAACTTCTACACCCTTGAAATCATCCTCCGAATAAGGTAGAGCAAGAACCTCATCAATACGTCTCACTGGCGCACTCATAATGTCTCTGCACAAAAAAAAAAAACAAGAACTCAAGATCACAAACAACTCAAAGACAAATCCTTTCGACTCCAAACAACCAAAAAAACTGCATTCTTTACCTTGTCCTTGAAAACGAAGAACTCTTCTGATAGTACTCCTCAGCATTCTCCATCAACCTCTTGTAATCCTTAGAACCAGAAAGCAATCCTTCAAAATAACCATTCTTCTCAAGATTCTCCTTATACTTACTCCAACTAATCCCTTTCCCATCTTCTCCATCTTTCCTTCTCACCTGATACATCATCTCCATACCACAAGCTATCTTCATCCCTAGCTCAGCTTCAATGTAAGCATCCCTGTCACTAACGCTCGGCATTGGATAACAACTCGGTGCTTGAAACTTCTGCTGCACTAACTGCCCATACATCGCACGAGACATCTTAACAAGAACAAGCACAATCTCTTCTTCCTCCTCTCTTCCTTTACTCAAAAACTTCTCCATCTTCGCTGCGTGCTTCATTGAATCAATATCACGATCGTAAAACCCTTCCACAGCAAGAGAAATCAATAAAGGTTCGTGTCTAAGAACCTGAGCTACTGATACCGGAACCCTAACCCTAACACGATGCATATTCCTCCACGCTCTCTCCGGATAATCAGAAACCCGAGTCTTCAACGCGGATTGAACTGTTTCCGAGGCACGAGACTCGTTCCCACGCTCGATTAGAAATCTCAGAGACGAAACTAAAGAAGGATCAGGTAAACGGCTTCTGGGAACGATGTGGAGGTCACCGCCGCGAATGAAGACACGATTGAGACTAGTCTCCGGATTAAGCCAACGAGGGAGGTGAAAAGCAGCTTCGATTAAGAGAAACTCGCCGTCAGTGTCCCAAACACGAATCGAATTAGACGGAAACGCAGCGGAGATACGAAAAAGCAAAAACACGGCGAACCATTCGTCTTCGAGATTGTCACCGTACTTGAGCTTCCCGTGGAGATGAGGGAGAGTAGTAGGAGTATCGGTACAAGCACAAGAGGAGGAAGAGAGAGCGATGGAGAGAGAGAAAGGTTCGTGTTGCCATATGTAAGGAGAAGTAAACGGAGAAACGAAATCGATGATTTGTAAGTGTAGTGATTGAAGAGCGGCTGAGGTTTCTGATACGGCGCCGGAGTGAGATGATGAGTCAGGAAATATTGAGAAGAAAACGGTGTCGTCTGGGAGCCGAGTAGTGGTGGTATCAGAGAAGAGAGAAGACTTCGCCATTGTTCTTGCTTCTTCTTTCACCGCCGGTGACTGATTTTATTATAGAGAACTTAAACCCTCTGAGTGAATAAGAAGGTTTTCACTTCTTTGACAATGACCAAAACACCCTTATTTAATGTTTTCGTTTCAGTGTCTTTCTTCTTCCTTTGAGAGAAGAAACCAAAAGAATTGATTTTTGTGTTATCTCTGTATTGCTCTATACGATGTGTTACGGTTACAATCAATCGTTTTCGTCGCGTAACAGTCTCCGTCGCCGATCGTACGACCGGGAAGAAGAAGAAGAAGATTCAGTGGTTGATGATCTCCGAGACCGGCTAGCGGAAACCGAGGCGCGGCTGAGACGAGCAAGGGCGAGAGAAGCTGAGCTAAGCCGTAGGTTGGAGCATATGAAGAGATTCGTTTCGGTTATGGAGATCATTGAGACTTTCTTGGAACGGCGATATCAAGAGCAGAAAGATCGACTCGTTCGTCTTTTCTCTCCTGTATCCACGAAATGAAAAAAAAAAAAATCGTTTCTTTCATCTTGATCTTTGTTTCTTCTTTTGGTGTGGGGGTTCTCTTTACCTTTTGACTCTGTTCCCCTTGTTTGTTTGTGTTTTGAATAGTATCAGTTATAAACGTAATTGTCAGCAGCAAATGTCTTTAAGAATCTGTAGATTTTGTTTTGTTGAGAGCACCACCACAAGGTAATATGAAAAGCTATGTGCATTATTTCCATTTTGATCATCTTCTTTGTGAGTTAAGCTTGTCAAGATTGAATCTTTTGTTGCTGATTACTACAATATATCCTCTTTTGATGTTTATATAAAAGAATTTAAGAGGAAGCTTGTGCTGCTTTTTTGCTATGCCAGTCTTGAATGAGAGAACGAAGGGTATGATTTGGTGTAAGAACCTGGTAATCTAGTCTCAGATTTGTCATAGGAGATGTGTCATGTCCCATGCTTAGCCATTCCTCTATGGCTTCAAGCTCATACGAGAACCCATCTGCTGCAATGTGTGGATTCTTCATTACTTCCTGCAACAGTTACGAGTTAGATTGTGAGTGATGATCACTTTCTCTTTGAGCTGCTATAAATAAGAGAATGAAAAGATGACTTGATACCTGAAGTATGGGACACATGAAAACACTTGGTATGTCATTCGGATCTCCTTCATCAATGTTTGAATTGGTTGCTTCCTCGTACCCTCCTGTGATTTTTAACTCATCGGCTTTTGCCCTTATCTTACCAAGCTCTTCCATTATCTCTTTGGTTGAAAAATCCATGTTCCCTCCTCTGTTCACTGAAGAACACTTCACTGCAAGCGCACCAAACTCTTTAGCTAACTCGAGTGGCCACTTACCAGCTGTTTGATCCAAATCCCTGAGAATGCTTGTCTGGTTCATCGACATTGCCTTGAGCAAACCAGGCCAGTTCCTTCCCGTTAAAAGATGCAGAAGCAATACCCCAAAAGCCATCACATCAGGTTTCGTATCAGATTGATCACTATGCATTATAAGTCCAAACCCGGCTATTTTCGGTACATGGTTACGGTCCAAGAGGATCTTAGAAGGCGTAAGGCGACCATGGACGATGGGTTTAGGCTTAACCGAATGTAGAAACCCCAGTCCAGAGCAAACTTGGTGAGCTATACGAATCCTATCATCCCATTTCAATATCTTGCTTCTTCTTGTTTTCCTCTGTGATGTGAATAGATTATCCCTTAAGTTCCCATTGTGCATATACTCAAAGAGTATCCATTTAGGCTTCTGTGAACAAAACCCAGCAATTGCCACCAAATTAGGATGCCTTATCTCATTCAAAAGCTTGACCTTTGCTCCAAAATCCTCATCTGATAAAGAATCACCAATCACTTTTACAGCCACAGTGGTACGCTCGATCCTCCCTCGGTACACATTTGTCCAATTACCACCAGATTTCAACCTCAACCTATCAGAATAGCTCTCAGTGGCCAATCTGATATCCGCTGCAACGTATTCTCTATACCCACATTTCACCTCTTCCTCCTCCGGAACCAAACCTCTCGCCTCTTTCTCCTTGCAAAACTCTATCCTAAGGTTGAAAACATCTCTCTGATTCTTTAGTTTCTCAATCTCCGTTATCATCTCTCCTTTCTGTAACACAACTCTCTCTAGCTCAACCTCCACCTGCAGTTTATCTTCCATCATTGTCTTAACTTTGCTTGAGAGCTTTTCTTGAAGCTCCCCAAGTGAATGAAGCTTTGTTTTTCCTTTTTCGACATAGTTCTTCGCTTCTTCAATACAACTGATATCCGAATCTAACGTCACTTGTAGTTTCTCTCGTCTCTCGCTTTCTTCTTTAATCCAGGCTTCAAGCTCTTCAATCTGATTCAAACAAAAAAAGAAGAAGTATTTTAACACTTTAAGGCTCTCACTCAGTTCTTGTTGAAGTATGGTTACAAAAGGTTAGGTGGTTTAGCTATTACTCTGCTATTGCATAAAGAGATAGCCCATTCAGCTTTGTCGGATCTTTCAGAGTTGACTTTGACTTCTTCTCTTTTCTCATCTATCATCAGCTTAGCTTCATTTACCTTTCTTCTCACATACTCCAACTTCTCTGCCACATTCTGACAATTTCAACAAATATAAAAATATTTAATCAAAATGTAATAATCAATTCAATAAGAAGCATATTCTCGGACAGTATCTTTAGTTCTTTACCATATGTTGCAGCACGTCTAGTGCCAGGTCTTCTTCTTCTTCTCCCTCTTGTTCTTCTTCAACACCATTTTCGTCTTCCTCTTCTTCAAGATTCAAACTCAATAATTGCTGGAAATAATTCTCTATCACCTGTAAATTATTATCCCATGTACTACTTCCACTAGCCGTTGAATCATCATTGCTACCAGATGAGCGGTCTAGATTTCTTCCTGGATCATGGAACATCTTCCCAATCCAGCTTCTGATATTGTTGTTCTCATCGTTCTCTCTCTTTAGTGAAACCATTTTGCCTCCACAAATTATATAAAACTCGCAATATTCTGGTTTGTTTTGATAAACATAGAACGATCCGCTTATTGCACTCTTCGATTTCCTGCATTACAAGAAAACAACAAAGATTTCTTAAGGTTTAAACGAGATCAATTTGCAGAATCTATAAAAGAAGATGTTATTACCAAGAAGATGAAGATCTCATGAAAGTGATTCCCATTACGAGTTTTGTGATTCTAAGCTTTGAGATTAAATCTAATATCAATACTTGAATTGAGTCATCTTGCTTCTCAACTTTGAGTAACTCTGCTTTCACCTGTAACTGTTATTAAAAACAGAACATAAAAGTTTTACATTTTAAGACCCCAAAGAAACAGATTACTTCGATTTCTTACCATGATAGAATAAAATTTACAGAAAAAGGACAAACCTTTCCACAAAAAGCAATGTATTTGGACAGCAACTTGTCGATCTTTTGTTCCTCGTATTTTCTGAGAACTTGAAGCTTTTCCTCGCTCACAGAACTCGCTGGAAGCTTCCCAACTACGATGCAACACATGTGAATTGGGTTTATATGATGATATAATAGGAAAGAAGAGGGTGTGAATTGATAAGAAAGAGATTTATACAAGGGGTGTAGACAAAGTCTTGAGAAATGTTGCAGAGATGGAGAAGAACAATGGAGATAGGTATGTTGTTCCATTTCTTTATAGCCCAATGGATCGTCTTGTAACCTTCTTGTACATCGTTTCCTACAGCTATGTATACTTTCTCCATTGTTGTTGATCCTAATCCTGCTTCTTCTTCCAATTCTTGATTCTTTATTTCCTCCATCTTCTTCAAATTTGTGAACTGTGATGGTGATCGTTTTGTGTTTTGTTTTCAAAGAATGAGTTCTGTTCTTGTGTGTTTATGTTATTGTAGATGGAAATTTCACCAGTTTCCGTAGTCAACTAAACAAGATTGAAAAAGTCAATATCTCTATGTGTATGGAAATCATTAATTTAGGCATATAAAGGACGATAAATTAAACTAAACATTTGAAGTTTGATTGAGGAGAAGAAAATTCTGAAGACGTGTGAGCTTTTGTAACATCGAGGTCGAGGTAATCACACCTCAGCCTCAGGTGACCAAAGCATATCTCTATATATCCAATTAGGGTCCAGGTTGACTATGTTTTCAAGAACTTCATTTTCTGTTTTCATTAGATATTATTAGCTTAATGTTAAAAAAATCCCAAAGTTTTATTTGGCTTTTTGGATTTAGAAATCATCAATTCAACATAATTAGTAAAGGCATGGAAAAGCCCATCTTGTATTCTTGTTTAGAGAGTTTTTGTGAACAGTTGGCATTGGCTACATTAAGCCAAGAACTTGGGTATACACAGAAGAAAAGCTTCACTAATAATATAGGGAGGGATACCAAAATGCTCTAATTAAACAAGACGACATTAAGCCTTAATCACGTGCCTTAATTGCTGGGCCAACCTTATTTGTTGCACTTATTTAAAAATTAAAATTTGTGATTTTTGACAGAGTGAACCCGCCGAACCATCTGGAAGGTTGTCTCCACAACAGCCACAATCCATGTTTTCTTTAGATTTTTTTTTAATTCAATGACTGGAATTTTTGTATTGCATGAAGGACAAATGGGAAAACGTGGGACATAATCAAATAAATTATCTAATTTTGTTCATCGACATTAAACGATAATGGAGTTATGAACCCATCATATACTGTACTAATACTATTAATTAATTAAAATAAAACAAAATTAGAGTTACTAGTGATTTAATTGGAGTAAATCATAGTGATGTACTTACACACTACTTACATTGGTCACCTCGGCCCAGATATTTAGCGACCTTTGTTCCAGACAAAATCTATCTTCCGCAGTGCTAAAAGCCTAAAACCACCTCCACTCACCTAAAAACATTATTTTATTAAGAGATTTTCAACTTAACTAATGAAAATATAAACAAAAGACATTGGTAATTAAAACAGTTTGGTTTAACTTCTATCATACCATAAAAAAAAAATGAAAGAATATTAAGATATCTAATTACCGCTTATGATTTACCGCATAAATAAGGACACTAATCAACTTTTGTCTTGGCAGCATTTATCACTTTCTTTTACAAATACAAAGAAAAAAACAAAAAAAAACTGTCACTCTTTATAAGAAAATCTTCTCCTTTCCTTTTTTTTTCTTTAACTTCACATTCTCTCAATATCCTTCACTCGAACTGCAATTTGGTTAACTTTTTTCCTTTTGAGTAAAAAAAAAAAAGATAAACAAATTTCTCTTTGTCTTATTAGAAAAATAAATGAATCAAGTCTTTAAAAAGAGCTTTTTATATGCCTCTACATCTTCTTCTTCTTCTTCTTCTGTTTAGCTCTCTTTATGTAGTACTGTTTTCTCAAATCATTCGTACAAAAATGCAAAACCTGAACCACTTCCAAAGCTAAAGCTAAAGATAGAGAGACTGTAACGCTCTTTTTACAGGTTTTTTTTAACTTTTTCTCACTTCTATAGGTTTTTTTTATTTTTGTATATCAAGGAGTTGCTTTCATTAATCTATCTTTTGTCATTTTCTTCAGATAATTTCACTTTGAATCCTTGTTGATGGCTCCTCCTCCAATGACGACGAATTTGTTAACGTTTTCTCTGTCACCAATGGAGATGTTGAAATCACCTGATCAGTCTCACTTTCCTCCACCTTCTTACGACGCTTCTTCAACTCCTTATCTCATCGATAACTTCTATGGTAAAACCAAAAACTTCAAAACTCTTTCCTTTTCACTTTTTCTTTATGGGTTCTTTTTAACCCAGTAGTAGTAGTGACGTATATTATGCTCTGTTCTGTGTTAACCGACTTATCCTCTTTTTATAACCGAGTCGCTGAACCCTCAGAGAGCCTCCTTTCTCCTCCTTTTCTCGGCTGCTGAATTTGTCTTTTTTCCCCCGAGAAAGCATAAAACAAAAAAAAACAGAACAAACTTTGTAAACAGAAAGACACCTCTCTCTCCCCTGAGTCCTAAATCTTTGCTTTTCCATTTAAAAATCATCTCTTTTGGTATATATTACACTCTGTTTCTTAGTTAATTTTTCATGTGTGTTGTTGGTTTATATAGTTAAAAGTTGCTAACTTTGTTTTGATTTGTTTTTGATTTTTAAGTATTCAAAGAAGAAGCTGAGGAGATAGAAGCTGCTGCTGCATCTTCAATGGCGGATTCAACAACCTTATCCACTTTTTTCGATTCACAAATCCTTTCTCAGACTCAGATTCCAAAGCTCGAAGATTTTCTCGGCGATTCCTTCGTCCGTTACTCCGATGACCAAACCGAGACACTAGACGACTCTTCTTCTCTCACTCGATTCTACGATCTACGTCACCACACCGTTACCGGAGGGTTCTTCTCCGATCATCATCATCACCACGATTTCAAGACGGTTAACTCTGGTTCAGAGATCGTCGATGACATCGTTGCCACTCATCTCTCTGGTCACGCGGCGGTGAAGTCATCATCAACCACGGCGGAGCTAGGGTTTAACAACGGTGGTGCAACCACCGGAGAAGCTTTGTCTCTGGCGGTTAACAACAACACATCGTCAGATCAACAACCTCAGAGCAACAAGAAGAAGACGATAGTATCTAAGAAGGATTCATCGGATGAGTCGAAGAAGAAGGTTGTCGAACCATTGGGACAAAGAACTTCGATTTATCGAGGAGTCACCAGGTAAGTTTTATTATCATGAACTCTTCTTCCTCATATTACATTCTACTAATCAAGTTCATCTTTTTTTTAAAGTAATTGCAAAGTGAAGCTTTCTAAGTCAAAGTTTTGATATTTATCTGGTGAGTGGAGGAAAAAGATTGAAACTTTTGAGATTTTGGGTTTTGTTGGATTGGCAGATTAAGTTTAAGTTTAATTTTTTTTTTCATGGGAAATGTAAAATGCTGCAATGTGGAGTGAGAGTAGACAAGCATCAGTTCAAAATTCAAAGTTTTGTTTTTGTGGGTGGGAAAAAGATTTTGATATTTGATTTTAGAAAATATTGAATTATGTTTGATTGATGCAGACATAGATGGACTGGGAGATACGAAGCTCATCTATGGGATAACAGCTGTAGGAGGGAAGGTCAAGCCAGAAAAGGACGTCAAGGTAAGTAAATTAATGGGATACTTCTCATTCTATATTCTATTCTTAAAAAAGTGAAAAAAAAAAAACATATGAAACTATTTCTTGAATTATTTGCTTGATTAGTATGGTTGAGAAAACTATATTAGTAAATTTTGCAAATTCAAGACGATAAACTCGATCTCACGTGTGTCAATCTAACTTTTGATTGTCCCTTTGAGTCTTTTTAGTTCTTCTGATGAAAACTAGTTTTATTGGGGTTGAGAAAACATTTTGTTCCTTAAACTTTTATGGTTGGGGGAAACAAAAGGCTCTGGAAGCAGTACAGAGCTTTTGTCAATGAAAGAGTGAAAAGAGAGGTGCATGCAAAGGATTCAATAAATATAAACTACTTAAAAAGCTTTTTCTTTTAGGTGACTGATATGTCCATCTCTTTATGATGATTGATAGACTTTGGTATTATGGGCATAATAGTGTCAAGGAAAGAACCAAAATTCAAACACAAAGGACTTGCAATAATATAGAATAGAATATGTAAAAATATATATAAATTTGGTTGAGTTTTTCCATCACAAGGGTGCCGCCATTTTTGTTCCTTGTCTTTATTAGAGCTATCTTTGAAAATCTCTCTCATTTCACCTTGTTATGGGGACCCAATGCTGATGCCTTGTATGATGCATTCTCTGTTTCCTTGATTGACATATTTTTGTACCCACTTTTTGATCCCTTTATTCCAATTATATGATATATGTATGACCTAAGTCTACTGCATACAACATCTATTACAGGCATCAGGCATGTGATGTGAAACTATTTAGACACTATGCCTATGTTTCTCTTTTGGCTTTTTTTTTGGTTTGGAATTGAATTTTTAAAAATCTTTCTGGTTAGATAGAGATTGATTTTGTAGGGTTTCCTATGTCTACAATGTGTCAGATTGATTTGTGTCTTGTGTCCACATCGCACACAAAAGCAAAGTGTGATGTGAAGTTGTGAACACACTAGGAATCTAGCTTTGACCCTAATCAAATCCTTCTTCCCTTTTTTCTCGTATTTTATTTTTGTAGTACTATGATATTTACCATGATTTTGTTTGTAGTAGTAAGTAGTAAATAGATTCAAGAACATGATAAGTTATGAGTATTTGTGTTGGCTAAACCTGTCTTTCTTTGTTTTGCATGTACTTTTGAATACATCGCGGCCTCAACAGTGTACTTAGGTAAGAAAGATAATACTCTATTGAGAAATTTATTGAATTAATATATCGAGTTTGGCTAAATAATGTCCATTTTTGATTGATTCAAGGTGGATATGACAAGGAAGATAAAGCAGCTAGAGCCTATGACTTAGCAGCTTTGAAATACTGGGGTCATATTGCTACTACAAATTTCCCGGTTTATATGTTCTTCCTTTTTGCTCTGTTTTGCTAACTTTGTTTTGATTTTTCGTATGCTGCCCATTACTTACCTTGTCATCGGTCTATCAATCATAGGTAGCGAGTTATTCAAAAGAACTTGAGGAAATGAATCACATGACCAAGCAAGAGTTCATTGCATCTCTTAGGAGGTGAGTCCAATCAATGATTGTTGTGATATATTCATCTATATGTTCTTGATCTCTACACTGAACTTTTGGTTCATGTAAATGTAATCAGGAAAAGTAGCGGTTTTTCGAGAGGAGCTTCTATGTATAGAGGTGTCACAAGGCATCATCAACAAGGTCGTTGGCAAGCAAGGATCGGCCGTGTCGCAGGCAACAAAGATCTTTACCTCGGAACCTTTGGTAAAACCTTATATTAGTAAACAACAACCTATTCTTTATTTCCAAAAAAAAATCAGTCATTGATCTGTATACATGTGTATAGCAACCGAAGAGGAAGCAGCAGAGGCTTATGACATAGCAGCCATAAAGTTCAGAGGAATCAACGCAGTAACTAACTTTGAGATGAACCGCTATGACGTTGAAGCAGTCATGAAATGTTCTTTCCCCGTAGGAGCTGCGAAACGCCACAAGGTCGCTGTTGAATCTCCCCCTTCATCTGACCATAGCCTCCAACAACAAGATTTGCTTCCTCCCTCTTCTTCCTCTGATGTTCACCCTAACTCAATCCCATGTGGTATTCCATACGACCCGTCAGTTCTTTATCACCACCAGAACTTCTTTCAGCATTATCCTTTGGTTTCTGACTCCACAGTTCAAGTTCCTATGAACTCAGCTGAGTTTTTCTTGTGGCCTAACCAGTCTTACTAAATCATATGGTTCGTTCTTTTGCTTAAATCATATCCTTCTTATTCACTGTAGCTAACCAAGGACCCTAGGCTTTGAAGTTCCTTTTTAACTGTAGTCTAAGACAGCAGTAGAGGGGATAAAAGGTAAAGAAGCTGAAACTTTTGAGGGTCAATTTTGTTTTGTAGTAATGTTCTTTTGTTAGGGGTGGATGATCGGTTTTAATACTTAGTTTTTGTAATGTAATCGGCCTTATCGGAGTAACTCTGTTTCCATTTATGAAATACCTTCTCCCATTTTCATAGTTCTAAAAGCACAATTGAATGAACACTCTTTAAATACAAGGGAGAAGCTCTTGTAGGGGTCATGAAAGCATTTTACTAAAGTTATAGCCGCAAAACAAAAATAGCGAAAAGTAGCAGGGTACAATGAGAAAATTCAAAGAGATATATTAAGTCCGGTCTTTTTTTTCTTATCCATCACGAGCCGTTGCTGAACTTGGTTGCGACTTTTAAAGATTCATTAAAAGCCCAATGGGCCTTCTCATTCAAGCCCTTGAACTCATAACACTCGCCCAGTAGACGGAATAGTCTCGCCGTATCCGTGCCGGCGGCAAGCCTCACCGCCTCTTCCAGATCCTCAATCGCCGAATCAATCCTACGTCGCCGATTCACAGCCAGTTTCATCTCAGCTCTTTTAACAAGCGCATCGGCGCGTTCTCCCACCGAAAGAGACTTCAAACGCGGATAAGTCAGCGCCGTATCGAACGATTTGAGAGCAGAGGTGTGGTGACCAAGCAGATCTAGAGCTAAGGCACGGACGATATGACCAGCTGCATCGTCCGGTGAAATCGAGATCACATCGTCGGCTTCACTGAGCGCCGTCTTGGCGAGAGATTGAGATTGGGATTTCTTAGGTGTGGTTCGGGCTCGAGCGAGGAGACGTGAGGCTTGGATGAGCTGACGCTGGGTTTGGAGTGTGGCTCGGTGTTTGTTTCGAAATTTGGTTAGGCCTCTTTGAGAGAGATACTTAATCGCCCAAAACGTAACAAAGGTCAGTGCCAAAATCGCTCCTTGTATAATTGTTTCTGTAGTCATTTTGCTTTGTTGTATGAATCTCAGAAGTCATCATATATATATATATGCTCACTTTATTTCCACTAATATTTTTTTTTTCTCTCTTTAAAAAACATTTATGATCTGAATATTTGTAAAGTTTTACTAAAAGCTCTTTTACAAGAGAGAAACAGAGAGATAAACCACAATTAGAGAGACAAAAGCCAAATTATACATACAACATTTTTCACTTTGGAGATTTTTACAGTGGAGAACATGAAGCAAAATCACAGGCATGAATATAAAGTAAAAACACTTTGTTATTGTTTCGTCTCTGTTTCCTTTTGGGTTCATCAGATTGATTACTTACTCCATCAAGAGTTGTCTATGCCGAGTGAGATCATTAAGGTAAGAGGAAGAGGTGTGATCTAAGTCGCACTCGTCGAGACTCACTGTTCTTGCTCCGCCTGTTTTTTGTTGCAGCTCAGCTAACCGGTCATCTCCACGCAAGAGCTGCACCAACTGCATCCAAAAAAACCTCAACAATTCATCATCATCCAAGTTGTGACTATTAGAACCTACTACCTAACAGTGGTTTTGTTTTGTGGGTTTTGGAACATACCCGGTTCATGTCAGGACGCATGGTGGATACATGGTGTATGCACTTGGAAGCTGTTTGCATCACTCGTTTCATCTCGGTCTCATCAAAGTCATTTCCTAGCTGAGGATCAACTATTTCTTCCACGCTGTTCTTCTCTAAAAGAGGTTTTGCCTATATCAAAAGCATTCAAAGCTGTTTTTAACTGTTTGATTCAAAAAAGATGGAAGATGCAAACAAAGAGAATGGGATAAGCAGATCATTACCCACATAACTAAGCTTTGCCTGCTAGCTGTATCAACAGCTCGACGACCAGTTATGATCTCTAAAAGCAATACACCAAACGCAAACACATCTGTCTTCTCATCGACAATCCCGTGCATAAAGTACTCTGGAGCTAGATATCTGTATGAAAAAAAAACAAAGAACCAACCATGTTTTGAAAAACAAGGTTCACAGCAGAGAATTGTAGCTATGGGGATTCTAAGTCTAACTCTGACCCGAATGTGCCTTCGATTGGGAAAACAATGTGATGAGGCCAATTCTCTGGGAGCCACTTAGCTAGTCCAAAATCCGAAATCTGCAAAAAACCGATTCATATCAAATTCTCAGCACACACAAAAGAAGTTGATTACTTGTTGTTGAATCAAACAACAATACCTGAGCTTCGTAATCTTGACTGAGCAAAATGTTAGAAGCTTTGATATCACGGTGAATAATCCGACGAGGGCAGTCATTATGAAGATAACTCAAACCATCAGCTATACCCAAAGCCACTTTATACCGTTTCTTCCAATCCAAACACCCCTCAGATCCTACAAAAAGTTTCAAAAACATAAACAAACACAACAACAGCAACGGTCTAATAATACCAACCACAAAAAGGTTTTTTTTTTTTTGTACCAAAGAGTAGAGAAGCGAGACTGCCATGAGGAGAGTACTCAAGCACAAAATGCAAACCGCGATCACTGCTGAAACCACGAAGCCTAGCTGCGTTTGGATGGTTAACATGTGCTATTATCCCAAGCTCCGATAAGAAATCACTGGCTCTTTCTTCTACTTCCTTAGCGTTTCTCGTCAGCTTCTTGATCGCTACGGTCTCTCCGTCCGGTAACACACCTTTGTATACCTCCGCATGTCCTCCTTTCCCAATCATGTTCTCTACCAATAACAACAACAACAACAAAATCATAAGACTCTGTTTCACCATGAGGGTAGTAAGGTTTTTTCAAGATTTGAACTTTTTACCGGGATTAAAATTGTCGGTGGCGGCAACGAGCTCGTCGAAGGTGAAATTACGCCAGGAAGGTTTAGCGAAGAGGATTGGACCACAATCGAATTCGTTTTCCGAGGAAGGAGTCAGCTTATGCTGTTTCCGACGCATGTTCTTACGGGTGAGCTCGTAGCTAGCGAGGAGAGGAATGACTGAGAATCTCCTTATTGATTTCTTCTTGATGGAATCGATCATCTTGTTCCATTGGTGAAACGACGAAACGTTCGTAGGAGTTGTAGATAACGGAGACGTTGATTTATCAGGAGAACACGAGCTACAACTGCTGCTGCTGCTGCTGTTATCGGAATCAGAGCTCATTACCGGGATTTCAAGCACGCATCTTGGAGTACTCTGTTTTAGCTCCTCCGTCTCTTGGTTTCCTCTGTTCTTCTTCTCCATCTCTGCAACGAATCAAAATGACGTTTTTTTTTTCTTTCTAAAATTTCAAATGCACGATAGAAAACAATAGCAGAAAAAAATGATTTTTTTTTAAATTTGGAGACAAACCCAGAAAAAAAAAAATCAGAACAGACAAAACAAACAAGTCGGAAAATTAACAATTTGTTTCTTGAGAAAAAAAAAAAAAAAAAGAAGCTAATTTTAAGCCATACCTTCAACCGCCATAGCTTGGAGAAAAAATTCGTCTTTTGGGATTCTTTGTTAGAAGCTTTGAATAAACTTTTAAAAAAAAGAAAGAAAGAAAAAAAAAAAACTCAAAGCTTCGTAAAAAAATCTCCCAAAAAACAAAAAGAAGACAAAACAGGGAAACAGAGTAACAACATCTCCGAGAGGGAGAAGGAGAGAAAGCACAGAGCCGGAGAGAATCCGGACAAACAGTAAAACTCAGGTTTCTCTTTCTTTTTTCTTTTTTTCTTATTGCTATTGTTGTCTCGTTAAAGAGATTATGATTATCTTTAGAAATAGTTATTCTTAGAAAAGCAAAAAGAAGAAGACTAGAGATTTTGATGACTGGGTGGTAATGGATTGGAATCTCTATCTCTCTCTGCTATATTTATACAACTTCCACCATGCAAGTCAAGTTCTCTTCTCTTTTGTTTTGTTTTTTTTTTTTAAATTGCGAATTTTAAATTATTTTTGAAGAAGAAGATGAAAAGGTGATACGATGCCGTAACTAACGCCTTCCAACGAACAGACACGCCGACGGTTAGAAATATCCAAAACTTTAGTCAATGGCGTTTCCGTAATTTACTTGTGAATGATAAGACAAGACATCATCCTCTTTGCTTTTAAAAGATGGTTCTCAATTTATTTATGATTCGAAATTTACAAAAACATTTTTACTCAATTTGTCATTTAATATTAGCCATGTGAAAATACTGACAACTTGTTTTATTTGGTCCTGGTTCAGCAATTTTCTTCATTAATGTATGTAAAGTTGTAAACCTACACACAAAAAACTTCTTTATGAAATGGCGTAGAATGTGAAATTTTCGAAGTAAAGGTTATGCCGTATCTTATTTATCGGTTATCGTGGCGCCATCGTAACGAGAAAGGGAAACATATGGCAAAGTAAAGTAGCTTCACAATCACCACACTAGGTAGACGAAGCCATTGTTCTTGACATCTTCTTTTCTTAATACTAGTATAATATACACTCGTAAATATCAAATCTAACACGTTTATAATTTTATAACTTAAGTTAAGACAAGCAGGACTGAAGACAAGAGTACATTTATGAGATTGTTTTCGTTCGCGACACGATCGTCACGAGTCATCATGAACCTTTTATCCGATCCACTTCAGGCCGCGACATTGTTTATTATTTGGACCCACAGCGTCAAAAACTCTCATTAATAACTTGAGAATTACGTGAAATAAAAATTAGTTTTTGATTTATAGCTTACGTGATACAATGATCATGATTATAAAATTGACAACAAGAACGATATGCATGGGATATATTACCAATTCTGGTAACATACAGATTTTACGCGAATGTCTTTGCGCATTCATCCGTTAGATTATACTTTTTAGTTTTACATATTAGTAAAAAAAAAAAAAAAAGAATAAATGTTTTTAAAGTAAACATTTACTAGATTTGGTAATTCTTTACCTGAAGTCTCAACTTCGATTATCTTAATGCCGGTACATTTTTGTGGGCTGGCAAAAAGGGATTTGCATTTACGTGTATATTATTTGTTGTAATATTATCTAGACAAGCACATATAAAAAATAACAACTTAAGTGAAGTTGTTGCTCAAAAAGTAATATTTTTGTAGTCTTTGGTGAAATGCAAAACTCTTAACGTAATACATTCTTTTAGTGATTAGTTACTTAATTGGTAAATTCAATGAGAAAGGTTATACTGGTGTCAGAAGAGGTTCCTTGCATAGTGGGTGAACTAAACCCTTTAACTAATTTGACTATCCAAATCTAATCTCTCTCTCTCTCTTTCTCAATTGGGCCCCAAAGTCCAAATCAAAATGGCCACCAAACTCACCAATGTAATGCTCTGTCGGAGAAGTCAGTCTAACCGATTTCATTCTCACTTAAACAGTCGTGTAAACACACACACACTCTCTTGTTCAATCCGAAATTCAGTTAGGTTTTTTTAGTTGACTTTTTGTTTTTGTTTTTTAATTGGTCTCAAACAAATAGTACAAATCAAAGTGACATGCGTTTATCGTAATGGTCTCGAATACAGAATTGACACGTGTCCTGCGCAAGCTTTTATACTTCTAATCTGAATTAATTGTGTTAGTTTAAGAGGCAATATAATGACTTAATCCAACGAGTTAGAGAATACTAGTACTACTAAAATCTAACCGAACCACATAGATAGTGGATGTGACAGAAGTGTATACGTCTCTACATGGAAAATAGTCATCGTCATCACTGCAAAATACCAACAACAACCATGTTATTTTATAACCAAGATATTGTTGTCAGATCATACAAATCATCAATCCAAAGACCAAAGTAACTAACTAATAAAATAAAAAGATTATCATATTCGACGACTCCTCTGCTAGTATTAATTTCTTGCATCTGGCTAAGGATAAGGTTTACGTATGGGGATCAACAATTAGCGCCTGTAGCTCAGTGGATAGAGCGTCTGTTTCCTAAGCAGAAGGCCGGAGGTTCGACCCCTTCCTGGCGCGTTTAGCTTTCTTAAATAATTTCACTATTTTAATTTTGTTTTTGACTGGGCAAATTAAATGGGCCTTAAAGGCCTACTAAGCCCATTATCATTAAGCAAAATAGATTTTCTTGTCATCAAACTTAGACAGAAAAATTAAAGTGACAACTGACAATGGCACTGCTCGGCGACGACGGTCGTGGCTTCGATCTAGCTAGAAGACTTGAAGTTTCCGGCGTGTGGCGGACATGGCTCGGCGATTCTATCTATTCCTCCTTTCACTATCACCTCTCTTCTCCTTCAAACTGGGAAGCTTTTATGCGCGTTGATGAGTCCAAGCCTAGGTCTCAGATTCAGCTCCAGCTCCGCGTTCGTGCTCTCTTATTCGATAAAGCCACCGTCTCACTTTTCCTCCGATCCAATACCACCGCCGCGTCATCTTCCTCTTCTTCCGTTTCCGATGTCTCTTCTGTCGCCGTGTCCAAGCTCAATCCTAATTGTATGTTTGTTTCCTTCTTTGAAACTTTGTTTTTAATGGCAATTTCAGGTCTGTTGAAACCGTTTCAATTTCAGATTTACAGCTTCACGGAGATGATGTGTACTACACGTTGGAGAACGCTTCTCTCGAAGGTGGGTTTCACCGAGACGGTGGGATTCGCCACAATCCGAGCTTAACCAAGGTGAAAACTTTGTGGATCTTTAGGGATTTTGGAGTTAGTGGTTTCATATTTTTGTTTGTTTACCTTCCATTACATGTGTTGATTTCTATGTGAATATATTTTCAGAGTCTATCTAAGTCAAGTGCGAGAGGTAGCGAATCTGATTACTGTAATCTGTCTCAAAGATCTAGGTTTGAGGAGCTACCAGACACATGGTACACTCAGTTTATTTCAAGGTATGGTTTTAAGTATGGGATGTCAGTTGGAGGGCAAGAATCTGATAAACGAACAGCTGAAGGGATGTCTACTTACCTTAGAGTTGTGGATAGTCATAAGAGAAAGCGTGCACCTTTTTTAGAAGATCGAAGTTTAGGTCATATGAGTAGGTCATCTAGTGCACATCCAAGTTCTGGCTTCGATAATTCAGAAGATGATATACTTTTTCTTCCAGAGACAATGTTTAGAATGAACTGTGTACCCGAGTCTGCCCTTTCGCCGGTTACCAGAGCACAAAGCAACTTCAAAACAGACTTCTTTGGGGTACTTGATACTTTACCGCAAGTTACTACCAGGAGTCATGTCATGATCGAGAGGCTTGGGATGATGCCTGAGTACCATAGGATGGAAGACAGAGGAGTTCTGCGCCGTAAAAAGGCTGAAAAAATGGGTTTTAGTGATGATCAAGCGGCTCTGGTGTCACAGAAAGTTGTTGCACGCATGCTTCTGACGATGGGATTCGAAGGTGCAACCGAGGTTCCGATTGATGTCTTCTCTCAGTTGGTTAGCCGACATATCTCTAAATTAGGCAGTATTTTGAAGCTTCTTACTGATAGTTACAAAAAGGAGTGCTCAGCGATGCAGTTGATTAAGATGTTCCTTAATACGACGGGATATAGGTGAGTTTCTTTTGAGTGGTTTTGCCTCCTTCGAGTGATTTGTGAAGGTCAATCTTTTCCTTAATGAAGTCTAAAATCCTTAGATGTTTCTTGTCGTATATGTTCTCCCTTTCATAGCATTTTCCTCATAGACACATGTTAGTAATAAAACTAACATTGATAGTTTTGTTCATCTGTTCATATGATTAACTTTGACGCTGTTTTTCAGTAATCTTGGGAGTTTAGCAGAGCTTGTTAGAGATAGTACTAAGAGCCATCCTCCTCCAAATCAGAAACAAGCACAAGTACTGCAGCAACAGTTACATCTGCAGCAACAAGCATCTCTCCGGTTACCGCAACAAGTATGTACATAAAATTGTTGCGCTTATCATTTGGCATCTTAATTGGTTTAAATATTGTGCACGAAGAGATCATTTATTTAAATAGTTACTTTTTTCGCTTAACTTCTCTGACTTCTTGTTCTGATGTGATTGCAGATCCAGAGGCAAATGCATCCACAGATGCAGCAAATGGTTAATTCGCCAACCTTTCAGCAGCAGCAACAGCTAGAGAGACTGCGTAGGCGTCAAGTTACATCACCACGACCCAACATGGATATGGAAAAAGATCGGCCGCTGGTTCAGGTAAAGCTAGAGAATCCTTCTGAAATGGCAGTAGATGGAAATGCCTTCAACCCTATGAACCCAAGACACCAACAGATACAGCAGCAACTCAGACAGCAACAGATTGCTGCCATGTCGAATATGCAGCAACAGCCGGGCTATAACCAATTCAGGCAATTGGCTTCAATGCAAATTCCACAAATGCAGACACCGTAAGTAGCCTCTCAGAACTCAAAAAGTCACATTGTTCTATATACCTACTCGACGGGTCTTAAAAGTTTATGTCTCCATTCTAATTGCAGTACACCAGGAACGGTCAGGGCTCAACCCGTTAAGGTAGAAGGATTCGAACAACTAATGGGAGGGGATTCTTCTCTTAAGCATGAGTCAGATGATAAGCTGAGATCTCCACCTACCAAATAGCATTTTGTAGAGAGACCAACTACCTTGACCAAGGTAATCTGTGTTTCACGTGTACACAAAGCCCTGTTAGTTTAACTTTTTGGGTCAATTTATTTATCTGATAAATGTCATCTAAGTTCTATTATCATCTTGTGCAAAAGAGAGAATCGGATTTGTAGGTTTCGATTATTGTATGAAGAACATTAACGTTGTGTTGTTACATTATTTGCTTTTATTTTTCAACTCTTATTAGTAATAATTTATTACACATCTCGCTGAGGTTGATAGAGAGTACAATTAACTTCTTTATTATTTGCTCTGGGCTCCTGTTCTGGGATTCTCCAAAACTCAATAAAAGCATATGCATACTGATCTTGCAGTCTCTTGTAAAGAACAGAGCACAAAATGACACTGTTTTGTCAATGAGCTCACATTGTGTCAAGCCCATCAAACCAAAAGCCTGTGAACAAAATACAAAGAAGAAGCCCACGACTCAAGAACGGTCACCTGCAGCAGACAACAAAGCAGTAGCAAAGGAAACCGTACAAGGTACGACAGTGACCCTGCATAATCGATTCAAGATGTTGGGACCAGTTGATGAAGATGAAGCCACATAATCTCTCCCAAAGAACTCTCTAGAATCTAGGTTTAATCTTATGAGACTATATAAGTGAGTTCTACACAATGTAATAGTTTTAAGGATTGAATAATAAAGAAACAATCTTTCACCTCTCATATTTTCTTTCATGGTATCAGAGCCATGGACGGCTCCATGGAACTCTTTTCTTCTCCTTCACTACACATCTCTTACTGTGTTACAATCAAGCTCACAGAAGAAAACTACATCATATGGAAGTCTCAGTTTGAGTCTTTCCTTCGCAGTCAAGCCCTACTTGGGTTTGTAAACGGTGCAACCAAGCCACCACAAGAAACAATTCCTGTCCGAAACAAAAATGACAACAAGACGGAAGAGGTTTCAAATCCAGACTTCGAGAACTAGTCTCGAGTAGATCAAGTGGTTAAGGCCTGGTTACTTGGTTCGATGAGTGAAAATGTAATGAGGCTGGTAGTCGGATCTACAACTTCTCATAAGGTATGGATTACTCTAATCTCTCACTTTAACCGCACATCGTCTTCTAGGCTGTTTGAGTTGCAAAGACGTCTTCAAAATAGTGAGAAGTTAGATAAAAGCATGTCAGAATATCTTAGAGGAATTAAAGATATCTGTGACCAACTTGCTTCTATTGGTGATCCTGTTAGCGAAAAGATGAAGATTTTTGCAGCTTTAAGAGGTTTAGGTAGAGAGTATGAGCCAATCATAACTGTTGTTGAGGACTCCATGGATAGAGTTCCTGAACCTACTTACGAAACTGTTGTCTCTCGCCTAACTGGATACGAAGATCGTATACAACGATACTCTGTTTCAACTGAAGTGTCTCCTCACTTAGCCTTCAACACGATGAGAAACGTTGGCTCTCAATACAGAGGAAGAGGTAACAGAGGCAGAGGCCGAGGAAGCTACTCTACTAGAGGTCGTGGATTTCACCAACAGTTCAACACGTCTCGACCATCGAACTCCTCTGTTACATCAACTGAGAAACCAAACTGTCAAATATGTGGAAAACGAGGACACAATGCGTTTGAGTGCTGGTATCGGTTCGATGAAGAGTATCAGCAATCTCCTCAACCTGCAATCAATGCTGCTGCGTTCTCTGCTCTTCACATTACTGATGTCACCGAGGACAATAGCTGGTATCCAGACTCTGCTGCAACAGCGCACATCACCAGCTCGACTCAACGCCTGCAAAAGGCGCAACCCTATCATGGAACAGATATGGTGATGGCGAGTGATGGGAATTTTTTACCTATCACACATGTTGGCTCTGCAAACCTTCCCTCCACATCAGGTAATCTCCCACTTAAAGATGTGCTTGTTTGTCCTGAAATAGCTAAATCATTATTGTCAGTTTCAAGGTTAACTAAAGATTATCCTTGTAAAGTCTCGTTTGATGGTGATGATGTTGTTATAAAGGACAAAGCAACACGCAAAGTTCTGACAAAGGGAAGGGAAACTAATGGTTTGTATAAACTGGATGACCCTAAGTACAAGATATTTTACTCTACAAGACAAGTCAAGACTAGCGATGAGGTTTGGCATCAAAGGTTAGGGCATCCACATCAGCAAATCCTTCAACTTCTATCTACAAATAAGGCAATTCAAATCAATAAAAGTACCAAGAAGGTGTGTGAGTCATGTCAGCTTGGGAAGAGTTCAAAGTTGCCATTTGTTTCTTCGACTTTTATTGCATCAAGACCCCTAGAGAGAGTTCATTGTGATCTCTGGGGTCCCTCTCCTGTATCTTCTGTTCAAGGATTCAGATTCTATGTTGTGTTCATTGATAACTTCTCAAGATATTGTTGGCTATATCCTCTAAAAAGAAAATCTGATTTCTACTCAATCTTCATCAAGTTTCAGTCTTTTGTTGAAAACCTTTTACAAACAAAGATAGGGACATTTCAATCTGATGGAGGTGGGGAATTCACAAGTCAGAAACTTCTTACTCATCTGGAGGCATCTAGGATTCAACACTTTGTCTCCTGTCCTCACACTCCTCAACAAAACGGTATAGCAGAGAGGAAGCATAGGCAGTTAACAGAGATGGCTCTAACTTTGCTCTTTCAAAGTGCTATACCACAGAGTTTCTGGGTAAAAGCATTCTTTACATCAAATTTTCTGAGCAATCTCCTGCCTACAAGTGCTCTCGCAGATAACATAAGTCCTTATGAAGCTCTATTCTCGAAACCACCAGAATATTCCGCCTTAAGGACTTTTGGCTGTGCCTGCTTCCCGATGTTGAGACCATACAGTCAAAACAAGTTTGATCCTCGCTCACTTAAGTGTGTTTTTCTCGGATACACTGAAAAATATAAGGGATACATATGTTTTTATCCTCCTACTGGGCGTGTATACATCAATCGCCATGTCATCTTTGATGAAACAAGTTTTCCATTCACAAGTGTATACAGTTATCTTCACAAATCATCGCCCACACCACTATATGCAGCCTGGCTCAAGCAGCTTTCTACTGATACTACATCAGAAGCCACTGCAACCGCAACAGAACAGATTCCTGTTACGACAATGCCAACTCCAAATACAACAAATGACACTGTTTCTACCGACGATATGCCAACACAAAACGTGACTGATCTTGAACATGATGCTGGTGATGTGAGTTCTGAGTGTACGG
Source organism: Camelina sativa (assembly GCF_000633955.1). Classification (NCBI taxonomy): domain Eukaryota; kingdom Viridiplantae; phylum Streptophyta; class Magnoliopsida; order Brassicales; family Brassicaceae; genus Camelina; species Camelina sativa. Next base: position 27,917,171 of record NC_025686.1, on the reverse strand, counting down.
CAAGCTTAGATCTTGATCCTATAGGCAACAGCTCACACCCACCAGTCTCAAATGTGCAAAGTTCAGTTACCAGTGATAATATCTGCACAACTGAAACTACTTGTGAGTCAATTGCAGAAACTTCAACCCATCCAATGACAACTCGATCAAAGGCTGGTATTGTCAAACCGAATCCTCGCTATGCTCTTCTCACGCATAAAGTATCCTACCCGAAACCTGCAACAGTCACTGCAGCTCTTAAAGATCCCAACTTGACAGCTGCTATGACTGAAGAGATAAGTAACTGCAAAGAAGCAAATACATTCTCTTTAGTTCCTGAAACACCAGAAATGCATGTTTTAGGTTCCAAGTGGGTTTTTCGGGTCAAACTCAATGCTGATGGATCTCTTGACAAGTTCAAAACCAGACTCGTCGCTCAAGGATTCACACAGGAAGAAGGCATAGATTATCTTGAAACCTATAGCCCAGTAGTCCGAACAGCAACAGTAAGAGCGGTCCTTCACTTTGCAACAGTCATGAACTGGGAAATCAAGCAAATGGATGTTCAAAATGCCTTCCTCCATGGTGATCTCAATGAAGTTGTTTACATGAGACAACCTGCTGGTTTTGTTGACAAGGATCATCCAAATCACGTTTGTCTTCTCCATAAATCACTCTATGGCCTTAAACAGGCTCCAAGAGCTTGGTTTGACAAGTTTAGTAATTTTCTGCTTGATTTTGGCTTCACTTGCAGTCTACGAGACCCTTCTCTGTTTGTCTGCTTTAAAGGAACAGACATCATTATGCTGTTACTCTATGTTGACGATATGGCGATTACAGGAAACTCCTCTGAGCTTCTCTCCACTCTCCTTGATGAGCTAAACAAGCAGTTCAAAATGAAAGATCTTGGGAAGCTTCACTACTTTCTTGGCATTCAGATTCAATATCATGAAAACGGTATGTTCCTGTCACAACAAAAGTATGCTGAGGATCTCTTAGCGGCTGCTTCTATGTCTACTTGTGCTCCTGTCGCGACACCACTTCCTCAACAACTGAACAAAGTACCAAAACAAAAGGTTTTGTTCGAAAATCCCAAATATTTCAGAAGTTTGGCTGGTCGACTGCAGTACTTGACATTAACAAGACCAGACCTGCAATTTTCTGTCAATTATGTTTGTCAGAAGATGCATGAACCTTCAGTGTCTGATTTTCATCTTCTGAAACGGATTCTACGCTACATCAAAGGCACCACTACGATGGGAGTCTCCTTTGCTCGTCACACAGATTCTAAGCTTCGAGTGTATAGCGACAGTGACTACTCTGGGTGTCCCTCCACAAGCAGGTCCACTGGTGGCTTTTGCACGTTTCTTGGCCGTAATATGATCTCTTGGTCGTCAAAGAAACAGCAAACTGTGTCCAAAAGCTCTACTGAAGCTGAATAAAGAGCCATGTCCGAAGCAACCTCTGAAATAACGTGGATTGTGAATCTTCTTCATGACTTAGGCATCCAGCTACCTGCAACACCGGAGCTCAACTGCGATAATCTCTCCGCTGTCTATCTCACTGCAAATCCGAGCTTTCATGCTCGCACAAAGCACTTCGCCACACACTATCACTATGTTCGTGAGCAGGTCGCCTTTGGTAACGTGATTGTCAATCACATTCCTGCTCACTTTCAACTGGCGGACATATTTACCAAATCTCTACCCCAAAGGCCTTTTGAGTACTACAGAACCAAACTTGGCGTAGGCGTTCCCCCCACTCCAAGTTTGCGGGGGAGTGTAAAGAACAGAGCACAAAACGACACTGTTTTGTCAATGAGCTCACATTGTGTCAAGCCCATCAAGCCAAAAGCCTGTGAACAAAATACAAAGAAGAAGCCCACGACTCAAGAACGGTCACCTGCAGCAGACAACAAAACAGTAGCAAAGGAAACCGTACAAGGTACGACAGTGACCCTGCATAATCGATTCAAGATATTGGGACCAGTTGATGAAGATGAAGCCACATAATCTCTCCCAAAGAACTCTCTAGAATCTAGGTTTAATCTTATGAGACTATATAAATGAGTTCTACACAATGTAATAGTTTTAAGGATTGAATAATAAAGAAACAATCTTTCACCTCTCATATTTTCTTTCATCTTGTTCCCGAAAATTTTCTTTTGCTGAGATGTAGCATTGTTTCTATAGAAGTTTCCTTCTTCTTCCGCAACAAGCGAACAACTAGTCTTGATTATGTTGACATACTGACCTCTTCCACTCTTTGAGGTCAGTTTACTTGTCATTCTATAGTTCTCTGTTTCACTCTCTGTTTTGAAAAAAAAACTTATGAACTACATTTTGTTATTGGATCTCAAGGATAATCTCTTACAACACGTCACACAAACACTTATACTAGTTGCTGCACTCACACTCTCAAGGATAATCTCTTACAACACGTCACACAAAAACTTATACTAGTTGCTATACTAGACGTCTTCTCTAACATTCTCGTTCTCCGCACCGAATTGAAATATTTTGATTTCCATGGTGGGCATGCAGAGGGTAAAACAGGTGTGTTCTGGGACGTGGTGGATTTCCCAATCCCTGAATGTGATCCTGATTTGATATCTAAGAAGATCAAATCAGCTCTTGATGAAAAGGGTGGTTATAATGGTCCTTTGTCAGTCCGGTTGTACGATGTCGAAGATGAGAAAACCACGAAACAAGAATTGATTGATAAATATGAGGCTGCCGGAGTCAGTTTCAATTTCGTACCTGAAGGTGTGAATGAAAACCTAGTCCCTCTCTTATCTTACTATATTGACATATAGATATGTTATCTATTCTTAAATATCTCCCTTGTTGATATGTATAATATAGCTGCAGAGGCTCATGGATATGATAGGGTTCATAAGATGTTATTGGACATTCTTTTGTGGGCACTCAACGACGGTCGTGACTTTTCAAATTTGATTATACTCTATAAAAATAATCAAAGAAAGTATACCTTCAATATTCTTGAAAGTTTGCATTTGGGGGCGGGCCATGTCAATGTTCTCTTATCAGAGCGTGCATCAAATTTGCTACCTTTTACTGAAAGCTCAGCATGGCTTTGGGATAGGCTTTGTGAAAGCCTTTCATCGGATTCAGATGGAGACGGAAGCTCACAACGTGCTGATCATACTGATGCTGTTGCCCATATATCCGAGGACTAGCTAGGAAGCAATTCTAAAGAGGAGAGTAACTAATGTATTTTCTTCATGTTATATATGTTTATAATCTGTGATTGGTTGGTTCTCTTTGGTTTTGATCGTTTAGTCTTTTCTTCCCGTAAAACAACAAAAATAATAATTGAAATATCTTTTAATCTCAACCAACACAACTCATAACATTAAAGCTAATTTTAAACAAAATTAAAGCTAAGTTTAGATTTCAAAGTGTAAACGATGTCAAACCATAAGATGAATACAAACTTTGGTAGTAAATACTGGTAATGAGCTTATAGCTTGGATCAACAACATTACAACAATATGGTCGCCCTTTGCCCTCTCATAGCTCTGGTAGCACCTACTTTTTTTTTGTATATTCTTCCATTACACTCAAACCAAAACACACAGCTCATAATTTATGACATGCACTCTAATTTTAATACACGGACTAAATCTCAATGGAGGCTTTCAAGTTAAACAAAAGAGACAAAACCAAAAGATGTATACAAACTTAACTAGTCAAATACTAGCTAGTAATTTATTCATAAAATCTAAAGATGAGAATACTCTCTCGGCCTTTTGTCTTTCTTGAGATCTTATTGGTTTTGGGAGTTACTTCCTCCTTCCTTGATTATAGACTTACATGTGGGGCAGCGATATCTACAGTCCTCCTTGGGTGAGGTTCCGATTTTGTTTAAGGGATCTCCAACACTTGCTTCTAACAAGGTAGCAGGATCAAGGAAGACAATATTGTAAATATCTTTCTCTTCCAAATTTCCAAGAACACTTGCGACCTCCTTCTCTTCAATATTGATGTTTCTTGAGAGTATAATCAAATTGGCTAGTCTACCACGGTTGAGCAGTGCCCAAAGAAGAATTTCCAATAACACTGCATACTTATTTCCTGAAATAGTATAAGACGTTAAAAAAAAACAAAAAGGTTTACATTAGATAAAAGGAGATTCACACCTTTGGGTAAGGAACAGATTCGGATTCCGTTATCGTAATATATATTTCTCAATTCTTTGGAGAGTGTATTCTTATCATCAACAAGCGCGCGGATACTCACTAAACCATTATAGCGCTTTGTAAAATTAGGGTTGCATTAATTTATGCTGCGTCCATGCATGGCCAGTATTTGGGTTTTAGATTCGGTTTTGGATATATCCGTCCAGATATCTTAAAAAAATGCTTATTTCATCAGTCTCTTTGCTAGGGGCTGTGTGTATTAATTTACGCCGCAGTGAACTGAGCGTGAACTGGGCCTAATTGATATCCGCCAGGCCCATCCCTATAAGTTAACAAGTCTTAACCCTAAGAAACAAAAGTTTCTACGTGATCTAGACGTCTTCTCTCATGTCGCGGACGCCGAAGATTAAGGGTGTACACGCCGGTAAGATCCCTCTGTGTCTTGCTCGACTCGAAATTGTTACTTCTATATAGAAAGATTATGATTTGTTAAAAAAAAAAAAAAAAAAAA
>NC_025686.1:27908655-27912418 GCF_000633955.1 Camelina sativa | reverse complement strand
TTTGATATCTAAGAAGATCAAATCAGCTCTTGCTGAAAAGGGTTGTTATAATGGTCCTGTGTCAATCTCGTTGTACGACGTCGAAGATGACAAAACCACGAAACAAGAAGTGATAGATAAATACGAGGCTGCCGGAGTCAGTTTAAATTTCGTACCCAAAGGTGAAAATATGAATTCCTCCTTTTTACCTAATTATTATCCCTCCTCTCTCTTATATAGATATATAGAGATATATCTAAATCTAATCTAGAGATCTCCGTTGTTATATGTAGTTGCTGAGGCGCATGGATATGAGAGAGTTCATAAGATGTTCTTGGACATTGGTTTGTGCGTACTGAAAAAGGGTGAATGGTCCAATTTGATTATACTCTCTAAATACCTCAAAGAGATAGAGATGTTGGCTTTTCTTGGCTATTTGCGTTCCTTCAGTATCAATGTTGAAGCATCTGAAGTGATACCTCCTACTGAACGCTCCGAATGGCTTTGGCTTAGGCTTTGTGAAAGCCTACCATCACAAGGAAGCGGAAGCTCACAACTCTAGTGTTGACGATTAAGCTCAAGTGTTGTGGTGATTCTCATGCCCTTGCCAATTAGCAATATGAAGAGGAGACTAGTTATATAATCTGTGATTGAATTATTCTCTTTGCTTTTTTGATCATTTTGTCTTTCTCTTTGCATAAAACAGAAAAATATATATACAATTGAAATATCGTTTAATCCCAATAATCTTTTATGGACTAAGAGAAAACGTTTTTGTTATTCTGATGCTGTTTTATAAATATGTGAGCTGATGATTTGTGTGTTAGATGTTATGAGGAATCCAGTTTCTAAAAGATTATCACTTTTCTTATGCAATCTAAAATTCCTGACGCAGTTGAAATCGTTACGGGTTTATCATCTCTCTGACTCATTATATTCACAACGTACTCCCTAGCTAGTAGTACTGTGTGTATTATTTTACGCCGCAATGATTAAGGCAACAGGGTTTAACTGATATCTACAAGGCCCAATAAGATACTATCTGAAGTCTGAACTAACCCTAATAAGAAGAGAGGTTCAAGATATGCGGCCATGCACAGGTCTCTTTACTAGGATTGGTACTGGCTTGTTGTTGAGACAAGTCTCTTGATCGAAACCATGTCTTCCGATTCCGTCGAGGAACCCGCCAGGTCTCATTGGAATCATCGTCACGTCAGTAAGAGATCCCTATCTATGTCTATGTATTGCTCGAAATTGTTTTGGTTAGAATCTCTCATCTGATTGTAAAATTTTGAATCGATTGTAATGAATTATTATTTTTGATATCGTGGTGGGCAGAGGTTAACAAGAACACAGGTGTGTTCTGGGACGTGGTGGATTTCCCAATCCCTACTGCTGAATGTGATCCTGATTTGATTTCTAAGAAGATCAAATCAGCTCTTGCTGAAAAGGGTTGTTATAATGGTCCTTTGTCAATCTCGTTGTACGACACCGAAGATGAGAAAACCCTTCTTCCCCCCTCCACGAAACAAGAATTGATAGATAGATACGAGGCTGCCGGGGTCAGTTTAAATTTCGTACCCAAAGGTAGAATATGAATTCCTCCTTTTTACCTAATTTATCCCTCGTCCTCTCTTTATATCTTATCTGCTTATATAGATAGAGATCTCTAATCTAATCTAGAGAGATGTCCGTTGCAGAGGAACATGGATATGAGAGAGTTTATAAGATGTTAGTGGACATTCTTTTGTGGGCAGTGAATAGTCCTGCCTGTTCAAATTTGATTATACTCTCAAAAGGAGCCATCAAAGAAGAGAGGACCCTCGAAATTATTGAAAGTTTGTATTTCGGGAGTTTTGATGCCAAAGTTGTCTTACCAGAGCGTACATCAGAATTGATGCCTTTTACTGAAAGCTCAGCATGGCTTTGGGAGTTGCTTTGTGATGGAGGCGGAAGCTCACAATCTTGTGCTGATACTGATGCTGTTGGTCCATCCGAGGACTAGCTAGGAAGCAATTCTGAAGAGGAGGAGGAGACTAATTAATGTATTTTCATCATGTTTAATGTTGTTTATGAACTGTGATATTGGATTATCTTTGGTAGTCTTTTCTTCCATAAAACAAAAATAATAATTGAAATATCGTTTTTACTCTTTATTGAAGACTATCTTGCCCTTAACTGGCAGGTGATGAATGATCAGATATAGCTCAGTTATTTGATCGAACACACTTGTTTCTATTAATCTCAACCAACACAGCTCATAACATTGATGTCAAACCATACGATGAATACAAACTTAACTTAGTAATAATTTATTCATAGACCAACACAGCTCATAACATTGATGAATACAAACGAGTCTAAAGAGGAGAATACTCTCTCCACCTCTTGAGATCTTATTGGTTTTGCGAGCTACTTTGGCCTGCCCTGCCAATAATAGAATTACAAGAGGGGCAGCGGTAACTAGAGTCCTTCTTGATGGGTTCTCCAACACATGCAAGTAACAGGGTAGTAGGATCATGAAAGACAATATTGAACCTACCATCCTTTCTCAAACTTTGAAGAACCCTTGAGACCTCTTCATTGATGTTTCTTGAGAGTACAACCAAATTGGTTGGTAGAGCACGTTTTGTCAGTGCCCAAGGAAGAATTTCATGTAACATTGCATATTTATTTCCTGAAATAGTATTTACCAAATCAATCAAGACCAAGGCGTTAAAAAAAAAGAAAAAAAAAAACAAGACAAAAGATAGATTCACACCTTTGGAAAAGGTAAAGGTAAAGATTAGGTTTTCCAAATATATATCCAGCACTTCTTTGGAGAGTGTATTCTTATCCTCAATGAACGCGTGGATCATTCCCATATTGCTTCCCTTATAGCCCTTTTTCGAAAGACCGGATGTGATAGTCCGATAAACCAAACCAGGATCGAGTTGGTTAATGATTGACGAATCATCGACGAACCAGTAGACTTCTGTGTACGCGTCTGCAAAGATGAAATATTATATATAAACAATACACAGAAAAAAAAAAAACAAATTTAGAGGTCTGTCCTTACTAGCGAATTTTCCGATGGGCTGGGATAAATTGCTGAAAAATGTTTCGACGTTGGGGCTATCGAGTAATTTATCGACGGGGTTGGATGAGAGACTAGGCTTTGTAAAATTAGGGTTGGTTATAGAAGAAGAATTACAAGTGCCGCAACGGTAACTAACGTCTTTGATATGCTCGACGAAGACAGGGGGGGTTCCAGCACTGTTCTCTAATATGCTGCTAGGATCTAGGAAGACAATATCGAAATCAGCTTTCTTTTTGATACTCTCAACGAGACTTGTCAACTGCTCGTCAATGTTTTTTGAAAATATAATCAAATTTGATTCCATAAAATGCTCTCTCTCTCTCACTGCCCAGAGAAGAGTCCGCACTGACATGTTGTAAACTCTCTGATATCTACTTCCTGTAATACATAAATAATTTGTATATCAACGGAACGGAAAGATGTAGACTAGACCACACACACACATATAATATAAGTAAAAACAATAATAAATAAAAAAGGTAAAGGAAATTCTCACCTCCAATGTTGAGATAGATTCGGGAAATATAATATGAATTTCTCAAAGTTTCCGAGACATTACCATCAACGAACGCATAGATGCCATTACATTGAAAACCCTTATCCTCAAGATCCGAGTAGATATTACTATAAACCAAACCAGGATTTAGATGATCAAGGATTGAGACATCCTCTACGTCCCAGAACACCCTTGTATTTTTCGCTAGC
>NC_025686.1:27900296-27908422 GCF_000633955.1 Camelina sativa | reverse complement strand
AAAAAAAAAAAAAAAAAAAAAAAAAAAAAAAAAAAAAAAAAAAAAAAAAAAAATTAGATCATCCGTTAAAATTATTGACAGATCGAAAATTACCTACAAACCCCAATTGAGAGATCTTACAGTAGTGTTCTTTTGTGGTTTCCATTGACCCAGCAGCTTAGTAGTGATTTTAGAGACGAAGATTAATGAGAAATTTCGAGAGAGATGCTGGATGATCGGCACTTCGCAAAATTAGGGCTACTGATTTGTGTTGCATATCTATATATCCCAAAACATATCCGGCCTAAGGGCATTCTCATCCCTCATCCTGCTGTTGGGTGTCAAAAAAGCTAAACNGATGGGCTGGGATAAATTGCTGAAAAATGTTTCGACGTTGGGGCTATCGAGTAATTTATCGACGGGGTTGGATGAGAGACTAGGCTTTGTAAAATTAGGGTTGGTTATAGAAGAAGAATTACAAGTGCCGCAACGGTAACTAACGTCTTTGATATGCTCGACGAAGACAGGGGGGGTTCCAGCACTGTTCTCTAATATGCTGCTAGGATCTAGGAAGACAATATCGAAATCAGCTTTCTTTTTGATACTCTCAACGAGACTTGTCAACTGCTCGTCAATGTTTTTTGAAAATNCAACAAATCAAGAGATGACAGCTGTTGACATTGTGTCTTATTTGTTCTGGGCAGAGACACTGATCACACATCTTTCTACCATTTTCTTATTTTTTTTATTTTTTTATTTTTCTGATCCCATGTCAAAGATGTGCAAAATGGGAGTGCTCTAAAAGACATTATTTATTATTAGTTAAGAAAGTTTGTTCTTTGGCATATATATATATAACATTATTCTAAGAAAAATATGAAAAATATTTGAAAAGATTAGGCCCGGATATAAGAAAAATATATGAAATTTTAAGTTGTGATCAAAATATTATTTTATTTCATTTGATTTTTTTTTAAACCGGATTTAGAGTTCACACACTTTATTTTGCAATATAATTTTTTGTATATTATTACATGATAGTATAATTATATTTTAATTCTATGCACTCAATCAATCCTAATGAGTAACATTTATAATTTATATATAAAAAGTGCATTGTATGAAATTTATACCTTACTTAATATTTTATAAAAACTAAAAATTAATGAAACATCATTCTCAAAAAAACTAAAATTTAATTTTATCTCATATTTGAAAAAGTAACAATATCTTAAATATATTTGTTTAATATTTTGTAATCTCATAATTAATAGTTTACTACTTGTCCAACATTATCATAAATTAATCAAAAATTCAAAAACGTTATTATGAGAAAATTATTTGTTTATGTAAATGTGAGTATCTACAATCTTTTTTCTTTTAGGATGAATAATTAACAGTATAATTTATTTAACTATGGTATTATAGTAATTAATTTTATAATTTTCTTAATTTTTTTCTTATAGAATTAGTAATTTAAAATTAGAATTAGTATTATTTTTTATTTACATATATGAACTATCTTTTTATATTCATTAAATTGTTTAAATTTTAAATTTCTTATAATTTACTAATATGTTGAAACAAAGTTACATGACAAAAAAAATAATTGTTAAATTGACACGTGTCGCGATCACATGAGTTATTAACTTTGAAAACCAAGGTTTATATAACAACATAATATTGAATACGCTATTAAATCATTCACCGATTGAAAAACTTAAGAAAATTACATTAATTTATTATTTTGATTATCTTACATTATGTTAATCACTAATTTCACACATTAAATCTTTTCAAACTTTCATCACTTTTCTATATAAAATTCTTTTTACTATATGATTATAATAAATAATAATTGCAATTAAATTGCAAATATTTTCCTTATTAATTGCAAATATTTTCCTATTAAAATTAGTAATTTAATGGATAACTTTTCTGTTAGAATTAGTGATATAATAGATTACTTTGGTTTTATATACTTTCAAAAATATTAGTTGTAATCTTTTTATTTTTAGGATTTCTTAATTTTTTATAATTATTAAATAAATTTTCCTTTCACACATGTCAAAATATCTTATTATATAAAGTTGGGTTTTGAAAGTTAGCCACTAACAGGATTTTGACACGTGTCGAGTTATTAATTTGAGATTTTGAGATGTGTAAAAGTTAATATTTCATAAAATAAATTTAAGATAATGACAAAAACAACAAAATTATTTAAACAATATTAATAATGTAAAAAGATAATTATCAAAAAAATACAAAAATTAAACAGTTTCTTAAAAAATAATTATAAGGAGATTATATATTTTATAAAATTTAAAATTATAACATTATTTACTTATTTTTAATTTTAAGTTATTAATTCAAAAAAAAATAGAAAAGGGATTAAGAAAAATGTACAGTTAATTATTAATTCTAAAAAATATAAATACTCACTTCTACATAATCGTCACACATTTTTCATCTAACAAAACAATTTATTCAAAAACAATGTTTTAAACTTTGTTCTATCGGTAAAAAAGTTTTAATGGGAAGGTAAATTTTCTTATTTTTTTTAAACCAAAACCTTCTCATACTTTCTCTTTTTTTTTTTCAGTTTAGAATAAGTAAGAGATTAATATGTTCCTAAACAAAAAATGTAAGATTAATATATGCGTCTTCTTTTCTAATACAATATTTTAAATTTTTATTTTAGTGTTTTTAGATTGTTTTATTTAATTTTTATTTTCATCTCTGATTTGAGATTCATATATTACCGTACTTATAATTTTCATCTATTTCTTTAATTACGTCAAATTAATTTTCTTCTAATTTTTCAACTTTGATTGGTTGATCATAGACCCTTTTTTATGCAAACATAATTGTTACCATTCATTCAATCAATCCCAAAGGAAGATAAAGAGTAGAACCCCATCAATCTAATGGTTGGATAAAGTAGGCTAATCAAACACAAGCATAGGAGCTCGGAGATAGAGGCTACATCATGATGTGTCAAAGACACTTCCACAAATACATTGAGAAATATAATATTAGTTACTATCAAAAGATTTTGTGACATTGGAAAAGGGCTTTTAGTTTTATTGGTTGCCAGAGCATGCCACTTTGAGATAGTTAAAAGATGTGAACATGTTCTCTCCACACATGAGTAAGGCAGAGCATGTTCTCTTCATGGTGGAAGAGGTTGGACGCCTGCAAGGTTATCTCCCCAAGGGAGGAAGGCGGAGCCACGGTTTCCTTCATGGTGGAGGAGGTTGGACACAAGGTTCTCTCCATAAGGGAGGAGGGCAGAGCCGAGGTTCTCTCTATGGTTGGTCATACACAATTGTGTGATACATCATTGATTAGTATACTATGTAATATACTTTTTATTTGAGAAGTTTCTTGAACCGACAATTTTAGTGATTAAATAAATTATGCAAAAATGAAAATAAATAGAAGTATAATAGTTGGGTTAATGTGTTTATATAGATATTTTCTTAGGTGGTGGTAAAGAATATATTTGTAACATACAATATACTTAGAGGTAAAAAAATACACCTAATGGTTCGATAAAATAGGCTAATCATACACAAGCTTACAACAAACATAGATAGATAGATTGGAACACTATAAACTGTTTTTGATAGATCCATAGGAGCTCGGAGACAGAGGTTACGTACATCATGATGCGTCAAAGAAACTTCCATGAATACATTGGGAAATTTAACATTAGTTACTATCAAAAAAATTTGTGACATTGGAAAAGGGCTTTTAATTTCATTGGTTGCCGGAGCATGCCACTTTGAGATAGTTAAAAGACGTAAACATGTTCTCTCCACACATGAGGAGGGCAAAGCTAAGGTTCTCTCGATGGTGAAAGAGGTCGGACACATGCAATGTCATCTTCCCAAGAGAGGAAGGTGGAGCCAAGGTTCTCTTCATGGTGGAGGAGGTTGGACACATGATTCTCTCCATAAGGGAGGAGGCGGAGCCGAGGTTCTCTCCATGGTTGGTCATACACTATTGTGATGATACATCATTGATTAGTATACTATATAATATATTCTTTATTCGAAAAGTTTATTGAATTAACAATTTTAATGATTAAAGAAATGCAAAAGCTAAAATAAATAGACATATAATAGTTTCCGTTATGTGTTTATATAGATATTTTCCTAGGTAGTGATAAAGAATATATTTGTAACATACGATATACTTAGGTATAAAGAAATATACTTTTAATGGTAACAAAAATAAAAAATTTGTAAATGGATATACATCAGTGTATTATAGCAAAAAAATGCTTTTTATAAATAACGTACAACAAATTTTAATATATTTTTGTTAAATTAATCTTATTTACAAAAGTTTAAAACCCGCACATCGGCCGGGTCTTTATCTAGTTATTGATACACTTGAGAAATGTCGTGATTATATGGAATAAAAAGGAGTAAAATCTCCGTGAAGTACTCAGGCTAAGCTTCTTGGGGTCGAAGTTGCGGGTGTGAAGAGGATGCACATCATGTACATGGTAGTTAGTGAAACATACACATAACCTCCCTGACCAACATTGGGCCCATTAGACATCTTACATACGGGCGCCCGACGAAATCTCCACGGTATGGCTTAACTGACTCAATGATGACAGCATGATATCCTCTGAAAGAAACATTCTTCTCCAGTGGACCGAAGTATATATCCTCTCTTTGATCAAATAACTTGGAATATTCAATCAAATCCGCGGCAATTGGGCCAATTCGAAGATAGCATAAAACTTCTTCGACAAGACTAATTAAACTGCTTCACAAATTGTATCCTTTCGTTAGCGCTTAAAGAAGGAATTGGAATTGAACTGCAACTAAACTGCTTCACAAACTGCAAGTTGTCCAATCTTGTGAAGCAAATGCATCAAGACAGGTAACAAAATAATCATATGTTTGCTTTATACAAGTCAGAATTACAATAAAACCTTTTTAAAAAAATCATCATCTTTGATGTGGAAACACATTCTTTTGATCGGTTTTGCAGGCAAGGTGCACCGAGAAGAAGGAAAGGACCAACACAGGGGATCAAAGGACGTGCGCGGTTTAGAACCGAAGAAGCCTTTTATGAGAATCCATACCCAGAGTGTATTTGCAGTTCAAAGCAGCACAGATAACCCTAGCTAATATATTTCCAACTTTTTTTTTGGTTTCTTCAAAACATTCAATTTTTGTTCTGTATCATTAGATGGGCATAGTTATCGTAGTTATAGTTACCACATATTTCTCAGATTAATCCTGGGACATGTACGATTTTACAATTAGAATAGCCATGGAATTTTTTCTTTTGGCATTCAAAGATTCAAAAGTTCTTCCAGACCTATTGTTATCTATAATGGAAACACGAACGAAACATCATAGTTTACTACTGATCCAGACAAAATATTTCTACGGTTACAAGATCTACTGAACGAAGAGCGTGTTAATTTTTTACAGACAGAAGTCATCTTAAGGATTAAGCAAATGAAAAGAACACCATGACCATTTTGAAGTGTAATGACTCTTAGCTCTGCTCTTTGTAAGGAGTCCAGATCATTTTGCTAACATCTACATCAAGGCCACCACGGCCTGCCGCTTTCAAGTGTCGATCCAGTACCTTAGGATCCGCGCAGATCACGTGTTGTCCTTTCCTGTACTGTATCAGTTCCAAGCTCTGAAGGGTGCTTAATATATCTTCTGCTTTAATTGCTGTCATGTCACTCAGCTCCTACATTTGGTACAATGGTAGAGACATTATGAAATAACCTGTTGTTGGATAGGCTTAAAAGCATAATAAAAGATGCCTATGTATACAGTACCTTGATAGATATGTTGCCCTTGTGCTTTTTCAAGATGTCTAATAAAATCCGAGTCCAGTAACCTCTGTAACTCACTAAGCCTAGATCAGAGAGGGGTCGCTCTGGTGTCCCGACTTTGCCCTCTTTCTTTGAGAGTTCATAGGCTATATAACGAGGCATAATGTGTAAGCTTCATAGAGAGATGTGAGATAAAATAACAAGAGAACAAAAAAAACTCACAGAAGGCTATTAAGAATTTTCCGTAGCCTTTCCTTTGATAAGGAGGAAGGGTGAGGATGCAAGCCAAGTTGTAAGCTTCTTCCGAGTGTTTCTCCTGTACCAACAGAACTTGCATTTTTAAAAATCACACTATCAAACTGAAACCGAATATGTATATAACAGACTCAAGAGCCAAAGAGTGCTGAACCTTTGAAAAGTATCCAACCATGTGACATCCACGATCATCACATTCACAGAGAATATAGAACAGGAACAAATCAACATCATAGTAAAGAGTTTTGTGGTCAAGAAATAGCTTCGCCAGATAACAGAGATTCTGCGCGTAGACCTTGTTCTTCTTGCCATCCACCTGTAAAGTATTACAAAAATACTCCCAGCTAATGAAACGTATGTGACAAAGCTGAAGATATGAATATCCCTTGCATAGATAAGAAGGCTAGAGCAGACGATATAAAAATTCCATCCTCAAGATATTACCTCAAACATTGACAAAGTAGAACTTCGATAGATTTCATCCCCAGGGGGGTGCTTCAGATCACATTTTCTCTACATTAAAAAAGGAAAATTGAGTATAATTTAAGTAAAAAAGTAATGTATACAACTTGAAGGAACCATAAAAGGTATGTATGGAAAAAACAATAAAGATACTCACCATATGTCTTTGAAGCTGCTCTTTGCGCTTCATAAAACTAAGGCAAAACTCACAGAAAAAGAGCTTCACACAGTCATTGTATTCTGGCGGAAAAGGAGAGAAGTACCATGTCTCAATTTCATATTTCCCAAGCTCAATCGTTGCTATGTTCTTCACTTTCGTGAACTCCTCGTGTTCACGCAAACTCGCAGCATCCAGCTCTTCATGACCCTATATACAAATATTGAAAAAAAAAATCAGAATATAACTTTGACACACAGTTCACCACACTAAAGATACACAATCACTTACCTCTACATGTGTCTCATCAATCTTCCGTTTCTGGTGCCGTGTCATCTTCAAGCTAGTCACCTATTACCACAAACCCGCTTTCTCTGTTTCAGTACAAATCACAGAGAAGAAAGCTTAAGAATTTGAAGAAAAAAAATGGCTACCTTGTCTTCAACTTTTTCATCTAAAGCACACTCTACTGAATCAAGGTCTAGCTGTTCCAGCTTAATCCATTCATCCAATCTTCTATTAACTGCAGTATTCACAAGAAATTGTGATAAATTCAAACAACTTGAATCTCAATTTCCGAAATTTTCATCTCCAAATCCCTAAACCCTAAATTCACAAAATTAGATAACATACACTCAGTGTAGTGAACGTAATACTCGTAATCATTGTTGCCACCACCATAATTCTTCCGGCGCTCGATAACCTTCACCGGATGGTACTTCCCGTCTCTCCATTGACACATCACGCGAGTACCAACCTCGAGAGGAAGCACCCCTGTTCTTCTCTTCTTCGACGAATCCGATTCTGAGATCACGAGATCTAGTATCGGAGCAGGAGTATGATTCGTAATCGCACCTCCGCCGTTGGTTACCGGATTATTGTGGTTCGACGCCGGTGTTGCGATGACCATCGCCGTCTCTGTATTCGCAGACGATCCCATTTTTTTTAATCGGGTCGGAGATTTTTTTTTCGGGTGACGGGTAAAGAGCACAATTTGTAAACTATTGTAGCCCATTAATTGCTTTAAAGCTAATTTGGGCTTATCTCTTTAATGGGCCTAGAGTATATCTATTACCGTTGTTAATACACGTTTATAACTGTTGAGTTTAAGGTTTAATTTTATAATCGCCAGGGTTTAAAGTTTTTAACAATGATGATTAGCAGGAGAATTAAGAGTATTATAAAAAGGAGTACTATGAGATAAAATAATTTCTAAAATAAGAAGAAAACGAGTGACAGAGTCAGTTGTTTTTGTCGTGAATGGGAAACAGCCAAACAAGGCTTTATGATTTGTACTAATCACAAGATTCACAGATCAAAAAACTCACAAAGTTCCAAGAAGCAAACACCAAACACAACTCATCATCATGTCCTTGAAGTTATGGTCATAGATTCGCACACCATGTTCCTCTAAATTAACCAAAATGATTTTAAAGAACAAAAAAAAAAAAA
>NC_025686.1:27883991-27899955 GCF_000633955.1 Camelina sativa | reverse complement strand
TTTTTTTTTGGTCAAACTGTATCTTCTAAGTGAGAATTTACATATCATTTTTTTTTTCCGGTGAATGAACTAATGTGTATATATATGTATGACTTACTTTCGAATAATGAACTAATGTGTATGTATGACTTACTTTCGAATGAAGAAAGTTAGAAAGAATACAAATTGATTCTTATTTCAGTTGTTCACATGTAAACACGTTATATGGCATCTTGACAAAAAGAAATATCACTTAATTCACATTGAGAATTCTTTTGTTTTCATATAGGACTATTATATATAGCAACAATATGTATCCTGTAAATTTGAATCCCAATTGTAACAGCCATATATAATATTAGCATAACTATTGGACTAAATGTCATGGTTAACGTAGTTAATGTGCTATTGTAATTAATTGTCATACCACGTAAAAATCAATAAAAGGTACTAAAATCATTTCATATTTTGCAACTACAAATGATAAACAAAAGTAGTATTTATTTTTATATATATTTTAAAATACGTAATATCAAGAAACTGCTTAAAATATAAGACAAGAATCCTCTTTCTTCCATCTCTATCTCTCTCCGTAGACAGTTTGCTCAAACCCCTCTTCTTGAAATGGCTTCTTCTCTTATCTTCCTCCTCCTCATCTTTACCCTATCCTTTCCATCCTCAACCCTAATCTCAGCCAAATCCAACGCGACAATAATCGAATCAACTTGCAAAACCACGAACAACTACAAATTCTGTGTCTCGGCTCTCAAATCCGACCCAAGAAGTCCCACAGCCGACACAAAAGGTCTCGCAGCCATTATGATCGGCGTTGGTATGACAAACGCCACTTCCACCGCAACTTACATCGCCGGAAACCTAACATCCGCTGCAAACGACGTCGTCCTTAAAAAGGTGTTACAAGATTGCTCCGAGAAGTATGCTCTCGCCGCTGATTCTCTCCGTCAAACAATTCAAGATCTTGATGATGAAGCTTATGACTATGCTTCCATGCATGTGCTGGCGGCGGAGGATTATCCTAATGTTTGCCGCAATATTTTCCGCCGAGCTAAGGGGCTGTCTTATCCGGTGGAGATTCGTCGGCGTGAACAGAGTCTGAGACGTATCTGTGGTGTTGTCTCAGGGATTCTTGATCGTCTTGTTGAATGATTTACATTTGCATTTTAACTTTGGTAAAATCTCTGTTTAAGTTATCGTGTTAAATGAATTTTAATATGGAATTTGCATCTTTTTTAATACCGTTACTCTTTATATTACTGTTCTCCTTCGCTACTACTTTGAGTACTTTCAAATTTCCAAGAGTATTTGACTACAATACTTATCAATCAATTTACTAATCATACAAAAAAATCATAAGTCGTGTTTTAGTGCCAAAGATTTGGGGGAAAAGGTCTCTTAATTAAGAAGAGTTGGGAAGTAGAGATATTTTTATAATTGTTTGATTGAATATATATCAAATCTCTAGGTAACTTTTGCTTTATCTATATATGCATTATACGTGTTACCATCGCTCCGGAGATGTTTTATACTTTAAAAAAAATCGCGATAAGGGTCTTCAAAAGTGGTCTTTAAAGTGTCATCTTATAAAGAGAAAGGTAACGTCGTCTACATATTTTTAAAGCTGGAATAGTCATCGACCACATAACTACTACTACTACTACTGCTTTTCAAGACGACGTCGACTGATATATGAATCAAAAGCAAAAGATTGTGTGGCTTTTTAAACAAAAGTAAATTGTATTTTAGGTGGAAAACATTTATATAAATGATTGATTTGAGTGTGTGTATGTTCGTAGGTCAGTGACTACAGTTCTCTCCTTCTCCCTAATAATAGAACACGGCAATTCGAATTGTCAAAATCGAGTTTAGCGCGGTCCAGTCAAAATTGACACGAACCAGACCGGATTTAGATTTAACCGGGCTAGTCGGTGGATAAAATCGTCATTTAACACGTAGACTAATATTTTTTGGCGCCCAAAAGACGCGCCACTGCGAGACAGTTTCTTCTTCTTCTTCCCACTGATACTAAAATCCCTAAAACCTAAAATTTTTCCCCTAATTTTCTCGAGAAAATCCGCCACGATTCTGGGGGCATTGTGCACGATTTAACACATAGAAAAAATGAAGGGAGGTACGATTCAGATTAGTTGGCACGACGGGAAGCCGGTTTTAACCCTCGATTTTCACCCGATTTCCGGTTTACTCGCCACCGCCGGAGCCGATTACGACATCAAGGTTATGCAGTTCACAGCTCAAATCTTCGATTTATGTTGATGTTGACCAATTAGTATCTAATTGATCGGTTAATTTTGGAATTTTAATGTTTGAAACCCCAATTGTTGGAATTCAGATGTTTGAAATCTGGGAATTTTTTTTTTTGAATTGTTGAATTTTTGCATTCACTGTAGACTAATAAATTGAAATAATAATTTCAGCTATGGTTGGTAAATTCTGGTCAAGCGGAGAAGAAGATTCCTAGTGTATCTTATCAGAGTAGCCTTACTTACCATGGATGTGCTGTTAATACCATTCGTTTTTCTCCATCTGGTAAGCATCAGAGATTTTTTTGTTATTCCTGATGAGGTGTTCTTGAGTTGTATGTAACCATGTTAATTTATGTGCCATCTAGTGGTGACGAGTGTTTTGTGATAATGTGCAGGGGAACTACTTGCCTCAGGAGCAGATGGTATGACTGAGAACGAGCATATCTGGTTACTATGATACAAGTGTGTATTTGTCAAGAAACTAATTGCGCAGTTATATTTTTGTTATAATGCAGGAGGTGAGCTAATCATATGGAAGTTACATCCTAGTGAAACCAATCAGTCCTGGAAAGTTCACAAGTCATTATCGTGAGTCCTTTCATCTCAATTATTAGCTTCACTACCATGCTTTCTGTAATCTTTAAATTGAATACTGTTGTTCTATCATTAGGGGGGGAATGATTCTGTAGGTTGGTAACATTGTTGTAAGAATATGGACTCAATCACATGTAGTAGTAGGCCATGGTGGGAAGCATGCGGCACTAAAGTTATCCATTATCTCTTAAGCAGTAATGTAGTCTAAGATAATTATTTTGTTTGCCCTGCTAGATTTCATCGAAAGGATGTCCTGGATCTTCAGTGGTCTCCTGATGATGCTTATCTGATTTCTGGCTCAGTGGACAACTCTTGCATTATATGGGACGTTAATAAAGGTGAGCAAAGCTAAAGAGTAGATGAATTGTTTTTGGCTCCAGATTTTTTCTGCTTCTAAAAAATTCCGTATTTGCTACAAGGTTCTGTACACCAGATACTGGATGCCCACTGTCATTATGTTCAAGGTGTTGCCTGGGATCCCTTAGCAAAGTATGTAGCCTCTCTTAGTTCAGACAGAACATGCCGTATATATGTCAATAAGCCTCAAACAAAGAGTAAAGGTGTTGAAAAAATGAACTATGTTTGCCAGCATGTTATCATGAAAGCAGATCAGCAACGGGGTGATGAATCTAAGGTCAGAGAGAAAGAAATATTTATTCATTATTCCATCACAAATACACAGTATTCCTGATTTCAAAATGACATTTATGCAGACAATAAAAACCCATCTCTTTCATGATGAGACATTGCCTTCTTTCTTTCGAAGATTATCATGGTCACCTGATGGATCTTTTTTACTCATTCCAGCAGGTTATTATACTTTAAAACCTGTCTTGTTTTTCAGAAAGTTGGGATAGATCATAGATGGGCTAGATCATCACATTGTTAGCTAGGGTATTATTTATGTCGCTAACAGTCCTTGTCATCACTGTGTTGCATTTCCAGGTTCTTTCAAGGTTTTACCCACATCAGAAGCTGTGAATGCTACCTATGTCTTTTCTAGGAAGGACCTTTCAAGGTAAGATTATTATCAACCCACCATCTCTTGTTTGGAAGTCGTAGCCAATTGACGTCAACTGCTTGAGCTTATGTCTGAGATGTTTATAAAACAAGACAAAAAGTCTCACACTAGCTCATTTCCTTTTTCCACAAGCAGACCTGCACTGCAGCTTCCAGGTGCCAGCAAACCGGTTGTAGTGGTTCGTTTTTGCTCTGTTGCATTCAAACTCCGTGGTTCAAATTCTGCTGGTACATATTATGTCATTTTTAAAGTTCTTTTTTATATGACAGAAAAGCAAGGCCGTCATGACGTATATATTTTTCTTAAATCTGCTAATTTTGGTGATCTTAAATGGTATTTTGAATCATGCAGAAGAGGGTTTCTTTAAGCTTCCTTACCGTCTTGTCTTTGCCATTGCAACTTTAAATTCGGTGTACATATATGACACAGAGTGTGTCGCTCCAGTTGCAGTCTTAGCAGGTCTCCACTACGCTGCAATAACTGATATAACATGGTAAAAAGAATATACACATTTACTTCAGATCTAAATGCTTATTGCCCCAATATCATAATCATTTGTTCAATAGGTCACCTAATGCCTCGTATCTAGCACTGTCCTCACAAGATGGCTACTGCACAGTAGTTGAATTCGAAGATAACGAACTAGGAGAATCCATCCCCATATCAGGTTTGTGCTCTTAGTTCTTTCGCACTCAACCTTCCAGTATCCGATTTTGACCCATCAATCCTATTGCAGTCGGAAAGAAACCCGTGGACAGTGAGGAGAAACAGCATCATATAGGGAAAACTGATGAGCTGATGACCGAAACAAGACCAGCTGAGAGCAATAAACTGGCTGAAGCAGAACAAAACGAAGAGAGTAAACAGCCATTGCCGAGCTTAGTTACGACAGATGGCAAGGATAAAGAGCATCATGTTATGCAGAAAACCGATGAAGTGATGACGGAAACAAGACAAGAGGAAGAGAAACAGCCAATGCAGAGCAAAGTTAACACACCTGTCTCAAACAAACCAGCGAGAAAGCGCATCACACCGATGGCTATAGATCCCTAATGATAAACTAAGTACTACTGATGTATACATTTTGTTCCATCTGTTTTTTTTACTCCAATTATTATCTTTCTCATAGGCTACACATCAAATATATAAATTGCATCGATGGATTTTTTTTGTAGCAAATTACAGTCAAGAGACCATGTTGGAAGTGGATAAGTTTCTTTAGTCCTACTCCTATGTGGCTATGTCTCGTCTTAAAAGCAATGTACATAAACTCACTAGTATAACACATGAGAATGAGATGGATGGTTAAAGTTTTATTATGCATCATTAAGTAAATACATGAGTTAGTTAGCTGGGCATCAAAGGCCCAAAAATCATACAAGCAAAATGCAACAATCCGTGACGCGAAAGGGATGTTGTGTTGATCTTTTTTGGCCCGTTTCAACCAATGTGAATGTGTGAATAATTGACCGGTAAAAAAATAGCGAATAATTTTACCCTAATTTTACTAGTTTCCAAAAACCTTTCTTTTTTTGTCCCAATAGCCGTAAAAAAGGTTAAAAAAACAAAAACCCAGAAAAATCAACTCTCGTCTCCTCTCCAATGGCTATCGCTCTCAATCTCTGAATCTCATCCTCTGTCTCTTTCTCTCAATCAGAGAGATTTCTCAATTATTCTTCAATTTTTCAGTTTCTTTTTTTTCTTTCTTTTCCCACTTTCAATTAATTTTTTTTTTGTATAAACGTTATTAACACCAAATACACAAATATATACAAATATCTTCTCTCTACGGCTCCAATGGATTCTCCGAAACTCCCGTACTCTCTCTCCGCCTCTTCCTCCACCCCATTTGCTTCCTCCGCCGTAAAACCTCACCGGAAAAAAGTCCTTTCCCGTAACTGCATCCTCATCATCATCGCCATGTCCTCTATTCTCCTCCTCCTCTTAACTCTCCTCATCTACGCCACCGTCTCCAAATCCTCCCACAACCACCGCAACTCAACACCCCAATCACCACCAACCTCCAAAGACAAACCCCCGCCGGAGACTCCTCTCCCTCCTCCTCCCATCGCTCAGATCCGTCTCGCCTGCAACGCGACTCGTTTCCCAGACCACTGCGTCGCTTCCCTCTCTAAACCGGGTCAAGTCCCACCGGATCCTAAACCGGTTCAAATCATCCACTCCGCGATTTCAGTCTCCTACGAGAATCTCAAAACCGGCCAATCGAAAATCGAGTCTATCCTAGACTCGTCCGCAGATAACAAAAACCGTACGAACATCGCCAAAATTTGCCTCGAGATCCTCTCTTACGCTCAGCACCGTACCGAATCAACAGACGTCGCCGTGACGAGCGGCGAAATCAAAGACGCTCGTGCGTGGATGAGCGCTGCTTTAGCTTACCAGTTCGATTGCTGGTCAGGTCTCAAAACCGTCAACGACACGAAGCAAGTCGTCGACACCGTCACGTTCTTCGAAGGCCTCGTGAACCTCACCGGTAACGCGTTGAGCATGATGCTATCGTTCGACAGTTTCGGAGACGACGTCGTTTCGTGGATCCGTCCAGCGACGGAACGAGATGGGTTTTGGGAGAAAGCTGGGCCGAGTTTGGGCTCGGGTACTACAGGCACAAAGGCTAATTTAGGGGTTCCGTCTGGTTTAACGGAAGACGTGACGGTGTGTGGGAATGGGTGTACTCACAAGACGGTGCAGGAAGCCGTTAATGCAGCGCCGGATACTAACGGAACCGTTAAGTTTGTGATACGGATTAAAGAAGGCGTTTATGAGGAAACCGTTAGGGTTCCGTTTGAGAAAAAGAACGTCGTCTTCATCGGAGACGGAATGGGTAAAACGGTAATTACAGGTTCGTTGAATGTTGGACAACCAGGGATGACAACGTTCGAGTCTGCAACTGTCGGTGAGTTTTTTCCGTTAAACCCTATTTTTAAGAATTTATTAATTTTAACTTCTTTTATATTTTCTTCAGTTGATTTAATTTAGAAACATTAAAGTCAAAACAAAAATTTGTTTTTTTCTTTTATGACATTGATATATCAGGCTTTATAGTACTGTTTTAGATTTGCTCTGCCACGTAAAAAGAATATTAGTATTTATTAATTTCAAGATTTAAGTTATGTCGATTAAATGGGAGTGTTCCTGGTTTCAATAGAGACAGAACCCATGTGACATTCAGACAACTTACTTGGAAAATTATGTCCATTGGATCTTGTTAGTATAAACATAGATCTTCTAATAATAGTAGTCTATATTAATTTAATCCAAGATTTGGACAAAGTTCCAAGATTTTTTTTTGTTTCTTAATCTAAAAAATGTTTGTTGTTATTATATGTTTTTTGGTTTTTGGTAGGAGTTCTCGGCGATGGGTTTATGGCTCGTGATTTAACTATAGAGAACACAGCAGGAGCAGACGCGCACCAAGCGGTTGCGTTTAGATCAGACAGCGATTTCTCTGTACTCGAAAACTGCGAGTTTCTTGGAAACCAAGACACTCTTTACGCTCACTCTCTTCGTCAGTTTTACAAACAATGTCGAATCGAGGGCAATGTAGACTTTATATTCGGTAACTCAGCTGCTGTATTCCAAGACTGTGATATCCTTATCGCTTCAAAACATTCCAAAGTCGAGCAAGGCGCAAACAACGCGATCACAGCACACGGGAGGATCGACGCGGCTCAGTCCACGGGATTTGTGTTTTGGAACTGTTCGATTAAAGGAACAGAGGAATACATGAAGGAGTATCAAGCTAACCCTAAAGGGCATAAGAACTTCTTGGGAAGGCCATGGAAGGAATTTTCAAGGACGGTTTTTGTAAACTGCAATCTTGAGTCTTTGATTAGTCCTGACGGATGGATGCCTTGGAACGGGGATTTCGCGTTGAAGACTTTGTATTACGGTGAGTATAACAATACAGGTCCTGGATCGGTTAGATCGACTAGGGTCCCATGGAGTAGTGAGATACCAGAGAAGCATGTTGATGTTTACTCTGTAGCCAATTTTATTCAGGCTGATGAGTGGGCTTCGATCACTGCTTGATTTTTGTAAAGGAAAAATGAGGTTCTTAGGGTTTTATATAAAAAAAATGTCATGAGAAGTCGTCATTGTAACCTTATTGTAGTGTCAAATATTATTAGTGTGGTGTTATCGTCATCGCTCATTGAGATTCATAGTCATCAACCAATCAAAAAGATATAATTTTTTTGAGTGATGGAAGAAACCACATAAATCATGTCATAACAGAAAGTTCCAAACTTTAAAATCTTATCATACTTTTTGAGTGGTTGAAGACTCATAACTTCTTAGATTTATTTTAAAGAGGCAATAGTAACGATATGATAGCAAAAATACTTCTAAAATAGTTTGATGTTTCAAGGGAACTTCTACATATAAAATGTTTCAAAGGATAAAAACAAAGTTACTTTGTTATTTTTACCTTATGTGAAACACAAAATGAGGACAGTGATGAATAGCGTGACACACAAAAGCTATGGGGTCGAAGGAGAAACATGTTCTTTAGGTGTGAGAGAGAGCAAAAGAGATACTTATATTTATAGGTCGGCGGAATCAGAACTCTTCTCCTCCTTTGGTGGTGCATACTGCCTGGTGAGACGGGATCTTTCCCATGGGTCCAGCGGCACTCGAGGTGGCGGTTGAGGTGTTGCTGGTTTTGATTGCCTTAGCTCGTTCTCTCTATCGATAAACCTGCATCAGGAAGAGTATATAACCAGTAGTTAGCTCACCAAGGAAACTTCCTAAAATTAGAGAATCCAGTAACGGCATCTCAGTTACACATACACCAGATAATGTTTGATCTTATCATCATTGTCCCATTTTGTTTTTCATTGCAGCTAAAGAAAACTCAGAAATTCAATGTGCTTCTGTGAGAAGAATGAACAATAAAGAAAAGGAAGTTTTGTTTACTCGATATAAGCCATTGGTGCAGCATCACCAACACGTATACGAGTGCGAAGCATTCTTGTGTATCCACCAGCTCTATCTCTGTAAACACACAAAACATCCATATCATGAAACAGAGTTGAGAGATCCAAGATTAAAAAAAAAGAAAAACAAGGTTGGAGAATTCTCACTTGTATCGATAAGCCAATTCTGTAAAAATCTTGTGAAGTACATCATCTCCTCTAACAAAACCACCAGCTCGCCTTGCTGCAGCTAGTGTGCCCTGTAAATAAATCATTTCAATCACCCATATGACTCTGATTTTTTTGCTATGTATCTCAAACCAAAAAAAAAAACTACTTATCTCAGAGAAACAAAAAACACTTATAAAGCCAAGATTAGAGTTCACAGTACACTTTACATCTATGGTGTCTGATGATTATACAAAAGAGTAGAGAGTAGCTAATTTCTTGAACTTATTGCAAAGAAAAAGTATGAACTGGATTACCTCTTTGCCGAGTTGAACCATATTATCAGCAAGACGACGGACCTCTTTAGCCTGAAAAATCCAATGTATGGTAATAATGAGATTACATTGTTAGGACAAGACACTGCAACTTGTAAGAGGGATCACAGATTCTCTCATTAGCTGACTATAAACCCTAGCTAAACCTCAAATCAATGAAAATGAAGATAATAGGAATTAGTACCTTTGCGACAGTGGTCTCAATTCGCTCGTGTTTCACTAATTGAGAAACCATAGTCCTGATTACATTTGGATTCGAAACAAAAAAAAGAGATAAATCTTAAGCAATGTGCGAAGAAGAAGAACCTCAAGGATCGATAAGAAAGTTTATAAGAAGAAGAAAGAACCTGAGCATGGACATACGGTGGCCAGCTGGGCGACCGAGCTTCCTGAACTTGGTCATTTCTGCGACGGCGAAAGCGATCGGAGAATGGGCGAATTTGGAAGAAGATGAAGAAAAAAAAAGAACTCTGGCGAAGGTGAACGATAAACCCAGCAGCGGAACGCTTGGGTCAGTGGACCCTTAACTTTTGTAATGGGCCTGATCTTCTCGATTTGTAAGCCCAATAGAGTAATTAAAAAATTATTCCTTCTTTTTTGTATTGTTTAATCAGAGTTAAGCGTTGAATTATGCCTAACTTTTTCCACTGACCGTTGTTTATAAAACACAAAACAGTCCCAAAGAATAAAAACACAGATCCCAATTTTCAAAATTTGTGGGCGGTTTGTCGACTCTTCTTCTCATTCGTATTGAGAGTCAAAAGGCCAGGTCTCAAAGTTGGACTCGTTGTTAGTTTATAATAATCTACATATTTTAAATATTTATACAAGTATTTTGTAACGATGATTATATGAATAATAGCAATACTTAAAATTCCAAACACATGCACCAAAAGTCGTTAGACGTATATAGTCAATAATGTTATAAAGGCAATAAATAACATTTAAATGGTTGTATACTTATAATTTATTTTCTGTATTTAATAAAAGTGGTCCGATACCAGCTCATTTATGGGTTTCTCATTACCATTCCAAACTTTAAGTTTGTAGGAAGAAACATTTAGAGAAAACGAGAGTGAACTTACATGAACAAATAAAAACCATGTCTTTTTTTTTTTACAAAGACAGTTAGTTTGATCCGTTCAAATTTTGTTAGTGAGAGACTATAGTTTCTGAAAAACTATAATGGACTTTATAACGCAAAAAAATAATACCACAAGATGAGGAAAAGATAAAGATGATTATGACTTATATATATAGGCTTATGTCTATGTCGTGTATCATGTATTCGAATCTTCTAAAGATGAATTGAAAATCACATGTTACATCGTTACAAAATTGTGGGTCGATGGGAACTATATGACGTATTCATCTCTTTTTGACAATTTTGGACCTATTATTACCAACAGAATAATCATCGACATTCTTATTTAATAAATAAAAAAAAACAATTCCATATCAAATGATACGAATTAACAATATGATTGGAAAATTCAAGAACATCATTATTTTGATTTTTACTTTACAGTAATAACAGAATAATTTGACTACAATGAATTGAATCTTCTTTCTTTTTTTGTTTTTAGTTTATATTCACTATTCAAAATTTCAATTTGTTTACAATTTCTCACTTTTTTCCTTCCCAAGGAACAAATTTTAAAGAACGAACCCTAATTAAAGTGAGTAAAAAAAAAAAAAAAAATTGATCAAAACGGCATGATATGTGTCGTTTTGGTGTCGTAAGCCGAAAGGCAAGATCTTGAATTCACCTTGAACACCTTTAGAAGATCCGTTAACATTCGTCTAACGGCGGGAGAGCAATTGCTCTGTAACAGTAACAGAATCTTCGTAACTCCGTTAGCACTCGTAACGGCTTCCAATGCTTTATCCTCTTTGAAAAGATAAGAAACACTCCACAGCACCGTCACGGCGTGCTCCGTCGCCGCCGTCGACACTTTCATCAGCTTTTTAACAACCGTTTTCAAACACTCTCCGTCTCCGCCGCAAATCTCCGATCTCCCTTCCTTGGTGGATGCTAGAATCTCGAGAAGCTTCAGACATTTCTCGGTGACTGAAACGCTCGACGCCGTCGGATCTGATAACAGTTTCGTCACATCTCCGATGAGTTTCTCTCGGATCAGGTTTAGTTTCACGCGCTTCGGTGAGCTAATCGCGATCAAACACGATAGACTCGATTCGATCAAGCTCGAATCGGAGTCTTTACTAATCGATCTCATTAGCTCCGTCACTAATCCATCTCTCTCAGCGATTAAAAGCTTTGATTCAGCGTCGACGGCGATGAACTCGAGTAAACCGGCGCAATCGATCTTCAATTCGACATTCCCGGTTCGAAACAAGAAGACGATAACCGTTAACCGATCTCGACCGTTGGTTAAAATAAGATTAGAAAACCGTCTCCGATCTGAGATTTTGGTACGAACCAAACTCAGAATCTTAACCGCCTCTTGAACAACCAGCGATTTCGCGGCGGAGGTGGTTTCGAAACCGACCTGGTCAATCAGATCCACGAGAAGCCTCACGAAATCATCTTTTCCGGCGAGAAACCCTCTGTTATCATCAGATTCTCTCCCGAATCGAACGATCTTAGACAAAACCTCGCGATCGTCACGGTCCTCTTTCTCGATCTTGACTCTATCAATCGCATCGGAGATCTCATCTCTCGTCGGAGCAGCTAACTCCGCCGACGATTCAACACAAGCTCGACGACGAACGGAATCAGACCAAATCTCTATCAAACGCTGAAGAGTCCGATTAGGTATGAAATCCTTGTTCTGAAGAATCTGCATCGTCGCGGGACAAGTGTTGTTCCCGCCGTCTAGCCACCGTTGGATACTTGCTCGATCGTAAGTAACACCGGTACAAAGACTCACCGGAGATTTCATAACGTCGAGTGATATAGGACATCGGAAAAACGTAGGTACAGTGATGCATAGATCATCCTTCCTCATTGCTTTGGCCGTTGCTTTTTTTTTTTTTTTTGCCGATTTGCTCCAAAAGAAAGAGAGAGAGAGAGAGAGATTGTTTATGGTTTTAGTGCGTGGGGTTTGGTTTAAAAGATGAGAGAGAGAGAAAAAGAGAGTCAAACTTTGGTGACGTCAAATTTTTTCACTTTTTTGACGAGAATTTTAGTATTTTTTCAAATATCTTTTTTTTTTTTTTATAAACTAATTTAATAGAGTAAATCGAATAAAAACTTTTTCTTTTAACGTAAATCGAATATAACTTTTTGAATTTTCTCTCTTTATGCTAATACTAAATAACTATACTACGAAATTAGAATAATATTTTAGCACACTCCAAAACGTAAAAATTGGATTTTATTTTTTTGTTTCACTTTTGGTCGTTGGTCAAAGAAGTCTTTCGGCGCGTTATAATAGTAGTATTAGAGATTATTTTTGATTTTTCAATCACAGCCATTGATGTGAATATTTAAAAATCTAAGATATGGGAATTGGACGGTGAGGATTTGGTATGAGTCCACTTTAACGTCTTAAGAAGGAACGCACCGAGTTTTTGGGGCGGGTGTGCAGTAACTGCACTGCAGTTGCACGTTTGAGATTTGTGGAAATGCACAACTTTTTATTATTTATTATTTTATGACCCCTTTAAATTTTAGTTATTTTAATCTATCTCCTCGTTTTTCTTATTTCTCAGTTTTTCGTCCTCGTTTTCACATTTGGTGAGGTTCGTAAAATCTTGAAAACGCGTTATTATACAAATCGAATTAACCGGATTATTTATTCTCACCAAAATATTTTGTTTACCCTTATTGTTTTCTATAATTAGGTGAATCATCATCACACTTTTTTACAGTGTCGATATTTTTATGTGAGTGGATATATTATAGTCCACTCTAACCTTTCATGGTAGCAATAATTTCAAGGGTGGTTGCGATTTTTTTTTTTGTTCAATTCGTGCAAGAATTTGACTTCTATCTAATTACAAATTTTGCCATTTTAGTTATTTACCTAAATTAGTGAAACGTTAAAAAGATCATGTATTTTTTTTCAAATTAACCCTGAAGTATGATGGTATACTTCTGTAAATTTTATAAAATATAGGCACAACCCAATAATATGTAATAACATATGGAAAAGATATTACGTAAAAAAGAGAAAAGAAGAATATAAAATGAGCAATTTGTTCAATTGACCGGACAGATTCTATGGGCTATATTGCATCTTTTGTTGCTCCTCCACTTCTGCTTGTTTTTTATGTCCGCAACTAGCAATACATGACGTGACGTGACACTTACATTAAACTCTTCGATACTTATTATGTTCATTACAAAGACTGTCTACTTATGTTCATTACAAGTTTACACCCTTTAAGATTTTACAAACCTTGGTGTTAATTTGCTACCTCTTAAAGTTAAGTACCATCATTTTCTAAAACTAATTAACCGTTATTTCTATTATTCTTTTTGACAATCTATATGTGTATTACAAGTCTAACATCAACACCTGTTTCATACAACTACTTCCAAGTCAAAGTTGAATAATAATGATCATCAATACATGACGTGACGTGACACTTACATTAAACCTTTTATCCTCTTCGATACTTAGTTTAAGACTGTCAACTTATGTTCATTACAAGTTTACACCCTTTAAGATTTTACAAACCTTGGTGTTAATTTACTACCTAGCTCTTAAAGTTAAAGTATCATCATTTTTTAACTAATTAACCGTTATTTCTATGATTCTATCTTTGAGTAAGTGTGTATTACAAGTCTAACATCAACACCTGATTCATACAAATACTTCCAAGTCAAAGTTGAATAATTAGTGATCATCAACACTAAACAAACATGTGCATTTGAAATTTAATAGTGAGTAGCAATATTTTCTTTTAAGAAATATAAATAATAATCGATAAACTAATTTGCTTGCACGTGAGAGGCTGCGTGTTTTGGTTGATTCAAACACTTACATCCCGCACGTTTAAGCTTTTTTATGTTTGGTCTACATGAATGTCAAACATCAAACATGAAAGTGTGAAACCATATATGGAATTGTTTAAGAAGTTGAACTTGTAGCTTTTGGATTTGGACATTTTTGGAGTAGTAAAGTATTTAACACACGTTTAACTCTCACAAATTTTATATTCTCATCTATTTTTAAAATATTTGCGAGGAAAATATTTCAACATTTAAATTGGAATGATGGATCATGACGCTTTAATTTGAAATCAAAGTCAACAATTATGATGTTAATAAACAGTTATAGACCCTGTTGGAAGTTGGTAAAACGTATGACTAAATTTGAAGGTTAATTAATTACACAAATATCCAAAATAATACTGTATTTACTTATATAATTTAATTAGCATGCCTTTGGTTTTTTTTTCTTTCTTAATTATTTCATTTTTCGTGAAGATACATCAACATTTTTTGTGTTGGAAAACAAGTAAACAACAAACATTTATTCTCTCATACATCATGCTAATTTATCCATGTAGATAAGAGAAAAAATATCATATTAATTTTGATTGCGGAAAAAAACAAACGATATCTGGAAGTGGAATTTACGGGCTTTAGTTGATTTAGTCCATGGGCCTATTATCCTAAAATTTTAATCATTAATGCCCATTGGTTTTGTTTCGTCCTCTACTGTTATAAAATAGAAATAAAATTTTTCTATCTGAAAAAGTTCCATACCACATACCTATACTATACGGAATGACTGAAAAAGTAAATTCAGAAGTAAAGTATTATACTCTTCGATGCAAATTAAACAGGTAGAAAATAGTAATCAACGCTGTGTGTTTGCAGCGTTTTATTTTTCAGAAGGCAGAAAGAAACTGCATGCCGTTTTTAACTTTCTTGATGACACGAAACATAAGAGCATGGGCATTGGTTAGGGACAATTTTTGGTCCCCCAAATTTAAAAGTATTATTTTGAAAGGTTCTTATTTTTAGTATGAGCATTGGTGTCTATTTGTATTTGGTCCCCCAAATAAAATAATAATATTTTAAAAGTTACAAAAATTAACATTAACATTGTTATAACATTAACATACAAATTAACATAAAATTAACATTAACATTGTTATAACATTAACATTGAAAACATTAAAAAATTACAAAATTACAAAAAGTTGGAAAACAAAAACATACAAATAAGACATTAAAAACAGATTGGGAGCACCAACTAGTTCCATGAGAAATTAGACGAGCACCAACTAGTTCTCCAACCAGGGCAGTCAGATTGGGAGCAACAACGTTCATTCTGCTCTTCAGGTAATTGTATAGCTGAGCTCTGTACTCAGACAGAGAAAGAACCTGGTCATAGAGTTCCCGGATGTGCAGCAAGTCAAGGTCACTGACTTCTGTTCCCATGGATATAACTTTGGTTAATGGAGTTCTATTTACACAGTATACAATATGAAACTTACCTCAGAGAAGTCAAGCTTAGCAGCATTACTCCAGTTGCCCATCAATTTAACAGATTTGGCATAACAGATTCTCTAACCCTCATCGCATACGTGTTTAGCTCTTTGTCAAGATCATCGAGCAGACCGATAGCTTGGATAATCATAGTGTCCACCTGACAAAAACTAAACCGTTAAGAGATGCAAGAGAAGCAAAGACAAACACAGGATACGTTAAAATTGGACAATCAAATAGTA
>NC_025686.1:27829935-27882355 GCF_000633955.1 Camelina sativa | reverse complement strand
TAAACCAATAACATCATACTTGAAGAGGAACATATATGCAAAAGAAGAAAACAAGAGTACCTGAAAGTGTATGGCTCCTTCTTTGTTGTTATCAGAAAAAGAACCAAACAATATGGATTCCGAAAAAAAAAAACAGAGGAAATATAAAACAGAACAAACAATGACTTGGTCTTACCTCATGTCTGGTTTCGCAGGGATTGAGGCAAAGCTTGCACCCTAGCTTATTTTTACAAGAAGCAAAACAAACATTCGCACACTAACAAACTCTGTAATCAAAAATCAAAGTAAAGAGCAGTAGTATACCGGAATCCATAACGAAAATATGGTCACCAAGAACGCAAAATATGGCTCTGTCTGTAACGAAAATATGGCTCTGTCTGTAATGTTTCTGCAGTAGTATAACCCCAATGGCCTCAAGTGTACACACCGGTTTGCCAAAGCCTCAACACTCTCATCTGCAACAACAACAAATGTTCAAGAGCAGAAATCAAAAGCTTTGATTCGGGTTTCGTAAAGTTTAAAGGTTTACCTGTAATTAATACACAACCACAAAGATCAAGAGTTCTGAGATCAGGACAGCCATAAGCTAAACTCATCGAATCCATCTCAACAGATGAAGCAAGACCAACCCTACAGCGATACAACTCTGAAGCTGATTCCTGCACTTTCTTCAAATGGTCAACTGTGAATAATAATATGGGATTACAGAAGACGCTTTAGCAAAATTTTAAATTTGTTAGCACGTACGTGAGCTTTTGTATCACCACATCATTCACATCATGTATTCCACTACTATAGTTTTATCGATAAAATTCACGATGGCTAAAAAAGAGAGACAAAGACAACCATGTAATCCCTAATTAGTAAAATTATTTTAGCACTAAGTAAATAAAGGCTAAAGTCAACAAAGAAGAAAAGGCTTGACCATGTAGAGAAACAGAGCAAATGGATTTCAGAGATGCAATAAAACTGGTATAGAGCTAATACTGTTTTTTCGAACTGCTTCTGAACCAACTGGTTTCAGACTTTTAGCCAAAGACGAGCTGACACGTCGTCCCAATGTAACGCTCCTTCTCCAAAACAACAGCCATGTCTCTGATGAGGATATACATATCATTAGACCAAAAGCCACAATCATCTAGTACATTTTTCACAACACCAAAAGCCATAATCATCAATTCAAAGCTATATATGCAAATTATATACCTCAAGATCAGCACTTCTCTTCTAAGATATTTCTTAACTTAAGTCTCGAACTCAACATCGCTTTCCTGCATACAAATTTGAATCAAAGTCTCCAACTTTGCTAAAACCCAGAACTAATGAACTGTTAGAAATTGAAACACAACAAAGGTAGTACCTACTCAACAGGAGGCAAAACAAGATTGTTATCCTCTGAACTTAGCTCCATTTTGATCCTTATCACCTAAACAAATCAAACAACTCAATTACAATTAAGAAAACCCATTAAATCCTGACTAATTCTGGTCAGCCCCCTGCCTCATTTATGGTTCACGATAGAACGAAAACAGCGGAAGATAGAGATAACTCTTAAAACATTTTTTAGGAACGAAACAAAGTTCAAATCGAAGAAGCCTTCACCTGAGATTATAGAGAACACGGCGCGGAGAAAGAATAACAAACGGCGGTGAAGCTATTTAGGTTTTTAGCAGATTCGATTCCAAACCCTTCCTCTGATTCCAGATCCTTGATTCCAAATTCCTTCCTTTATTGTTTCGAGAATTCGATCGCAAGAGAAAGAGAGAGAGGAAAACAAATAAAATCTAGGTTCCCAAATTTTCTTTTTCCTTTTGTATTATTCTATCGGCCAACAAAAAACAAACACGTAGCGTCTCTTACAATAACATCCGATATACTATATAACAACCTCTCTTAGCTTTTTCTTTTATTTTGATTTATTTTTTTCCTACATAACACACTAAAACTTGCTAAGATACTACCGATAAACAAGGCCTTAAGTTGGCGAGATGACCGAAGAAGAAACCATAGCACTAGCACGTGTGCGATCAGTGTTCTCTACTGTGTTGGTCAAAGTCAAACCACAACCAAGCCGTAGCGTATTTATTCTTCTATGAAAATTAAACAGATATATCTTTCCGACAAAACATGGACAACAATTTTTACCCATAGATGAAAGAGTTTAAATAGTAGTAAAAAAAAAACTGGATATGTGAATGATGTGGATACACCGAAACTAATTAAAATCTAGATGGTTGAAAATATAAATTTCGAGCTTTTTTTTTTGATAGAAAAATTTCGAGCTTATTTGTACAAAAAGGGTAACATTAATTCATCGGAAAATCAAAAAAAAAAAAAAGGTAGCTAACAAACTTGTTAGCTCACCAAATCGTCCGTGTCTTTTCCCCCTTCATGGCTTCCACCTACAAATATACATGGTTCAATTTATTAACTCAATTACTAACTTTTATTATATATCTCCCCAAGTTTAATTATGGCTTTGAAATGTTTTCAAAATTTGTTTCTCTACAAGAAACAATAAAATAATACCACAAGATATACAAAATATAGTTGTAATTTTGGGTACATTTAGCAATCAGACATATGCTTTTCGTTGATTGGTTATATATTAGCGTAGCACATAACGCGCGTTGATCATAAATTGATTATTATTCAGCTACCTATAACCTATATGATGTATTTTTTTTGTAATGTCACCGTTTGGGGTAGATAACTAGATTAGATTACATAAAATATAAATAGTTAATATCGTAAAACAACATCAACAATATTGATCCTTGCATAACTTTATACTATTAAATTAAAGATGACAGAAAGGGTATTGCATTCTAGAATTTAGTACGTCTGTAATCGGAACTATGGATGAGGCTTTTTTTTTTTTTTTTTTTTGTATGCCAGCCTTGGACACGAGATTTGGTGCGACATATCATGTGAATACTCTCCATCATGAATATTCATGAGTCTTGACCGTGACTCGACTCATGAGTCATGCCTCACACCACCTTTACCCCGACCGTTCCGTACGCGAATACGCGTATTCATGTACGTAACGTTGATCTCTTCACAGTTCTATATATCTTATCACCCGTATAATTAAACGCGATTGCACGTGTGCATATATTATATACTATATTTGTGTTATAAATAAAATAAAGAAACGTTTGAGGTTCGGATAGTTGCAACATGCAAACTAATGAGAAAACATATAATTTTCAAGATTGGTATATATAACTCAGGTATACTGAAAAGTGGACTAGTTCGTTTATTCTGATAATTTAATATGTAAAGAAATTAGAGAAACAAAATTAAATAACATGACTTAGTAAGTGGAAGTTGTATAATTATTAGTAATTTTCAACTACAGTTTAAGAGGGATTTAGAGGGTCAATATAAATGGCAATGTCGTCGGCGTTGGAATTTTCCCATAGACTTAAATATCATATCATATATGTTGAATTAAACTGTGCAAGCAACCAGATTCATATTACATGGCTGTGGCCAGTGGGAGTGATGGTTACGTTTTAGGAAACTTTTTTTTCGAGTGTCATATTTTGTTTATTTCATGATTGGATAAACATTTACAGCGAGTTGAATATCTAATATAAAGAAATTTTACTACTTTTTGTATCTTATCGGTTCTACCGTTATAGTAAATTCTAGTCGATTGATAAAACAACTTGTACATTTTTTCTAAGATCAAGTATACAATATTTTTGTTGACAATTCTATAAAAATGCGTCGCACACAAACATCTTTGAGCTATAAAGTCGGAACACACTATGCAGCAGTCACAGAATGTCCTGATATTTTTGTGTTCTGCAACACACACACATATACCTTTTCGTGTTTGGATTCATGAGACAAAAGTTAATGGTGATGCGTCGTGTGTTTATTACATAATTTACATTCATCACAAAACAAATGTCAGTCAATGTCTTACTAATCAGTTTCTATATATAATTATGTGACAAAGCACACCCAATTACGTACCATAGTATATATTGTTTAATGTTCATCTATATATCAGTTATGATACTACGTACATTATATTAATCAATGGTTCATAACTATACTTCACTAGAAACCTGTACAGCCAATCTAGGGATTAGCTAGATTTGTCAGTCAGTTTCGTGTTGCCCTGAAGTAAAGTTATTTGAAAATTATTTTAATAAAAGAATGAAATTAATAATAATGGAGAAGTACGATTGCTAGAATTGTTAATAGGAGTAGCTAAGACGTAGTCAGTGTTTGAAATAGTAAAGAAAGGTATGGGACTTAGACCAACTTTAGATTTCAACTGTTGTTCCTGACAGTAGGACGAGTCTTCTGTATTAGTTTACTTTCTGTTCGTGTATATATCTTCTTATAAGATTGGGACAATGGAGTCATTTTACTTCATACTCATTGAGTTTGAAAATCAGGTAATCATATCTTCTGATCTATATATTAGTTAAGAGTAAAATTTGAAAACAACTTTTAGTTTTTAATTACAATTACAATATGATATACTATTGAACTTTCGTAAATATGCCCATTAATTTTTTGTATGTATACACGCCTCCGAATATATATCATTTACTGTATTAGATTTCTCTTTACAAAACTTGATAGAAAAATAGTAAAACCGTATAAGTGTTGGGCAAACGTTGCATTGAATGAAGAACCCTAACTCAGTGGAAAAAAGCTTAGATTAAGATTGAAATGGCAAGAACGGTGATTGATATATGCACTGTATGCATACGTGTGTCTATATAAAAAATAGTAATATATATATCCATTTCAAGTAGCTTAGACCATGGGCAACGCCGTCGATTCGGGCCGTCCCTGGTTTTTTTATGGATTTAATTTAATTCTAAAAGGCCCATTATTGAAAAAACGGTTCTTATTATAGGACGTTTTTCGTCCGTCTTCTTCGCCACGTGGTCTATTATGATTGGCTGTCGAATTCTCTAGGGTTAAACCAAAAAATTGTCGAGACAAATTTTGTTTGACTTCTTTCTTCTCTCGACGGCAACGACAAAGGCGATACACATCGTCGACGATATCACGAAGGCGCTCCGTTCTTCTCACCGGAATTTCTTTACAAAATACCGAAGCCGATCTTCTGTTTCTCCCGAAGCCGGTCCGATCATCTGTCTCGAAGCTTGTCCGGCGATCCGATCTTATCTCCCGAAGCTTGTCCGGCGATTCGATCTTCTCTGTCTCCCGATGCTTGTCTCGTCGATACCAAAACAACGGTCTTGCTTCTAATCGCTTACATCGTTGTTGTCACCGTCTTCAATCTCTTAGCTATTGGATCAATCGCTTACAGTGTTTTCCAAGGATTTTACGGTAGACCTGTGAGATTGATCTCCGCCGTTAAATCGAGCTTCGCCTCGTTTCTACCACTCCTCGCTACTTTGATTTCATCCAATTTCATCGTTTTAGGGGTTTTCTTGATTCTAGGGATTTTAGCTTTCTTGTTTACTAAGCTAATCCAGATCATCCCAGGTCTTCAATTCGGTTACGCTTCTCCGTAATTCCAAACTCTCACTACGGTAGTAACAATCATCTCGATTCTAGCTGTGGTTAAGCTCTATGTGGATTGGGTTCTTGCTTGGGTTGTTGTTGTTGTTGAGTCAGCTTGGGGTTTAGCTCCATTGAAGAGAAGTAAAAGCTTAGTTAAAGGAATGAAGAGTGTTTCTTTGTCTATCATCTTCTTCTTTGCAACAACTGAGTTGATTCTAGTTTGGATCAGTACCGTAGCTGCCTCTGCTCAGCTCGACGATGATGGTGGGAAGTTGTGGACGAATGCTTTCTTTGTGTTGCAGATTGTGATCACGTCTGCGGTTTTGACGCTGTTGATGCTGTATAATCTTGCGGCGACTACTGTGATGTATATGTATTGTAAAGCTGTTCATGGTGAGCTTGCTTGGAAGATTGCTGAAGAGTTTGCTAGAGAGTATGTGAGTTTGCCTTTTGATGATGGTAAAGTTCCTCACTTGGTCTCTGTAGCTTACAACAACATCTGATGATGAATCATACTGATGATGATGAAGTAAAGATCTATGTTTGCTTTTGTGTGTTTAAGGTAGTGTTTGAAAAATCTGGTCTTTTTGTATTATAAAAGCATGTTTTTCACTTTGTATATACATTTAATGTTCTTGTGACTTCAAAACTTTTGTAATGTCTCTGAAATGATCCAAAATGGTTGATCCTTCGGGTCATTTGCTGCTCTCTCTACATGTTTCCTTACTCCACAAGCCGGTGTTGTACACTTATAGTAGCTCCTGTGAATTAGATCAAAAAGCATTAAGGAAAAAAGACCGATGAACTCTATCTTTAAACTCGATGACTGGTTTCTAAATTCACCTTGGATAAGGATTTCCTTTGACTACTTTCTGACCATACTTGCGCCACCTATATCCATCATCTAAGAGATCAACTTCACTCGTTGTTTGGACAATAATCCTAGGCTCTATCACAGTTTTGTGCGATGAAGCAACTGGTTCTGAAACCCGAACTTCAATATTTCTGCAACAATCAAAGATTGTCTTAATCTCATCAGAAACACCAATACATATTTGGACTAACTTTGGACATCTTCCGGATAATGAAGATTGATTTTAAAATTTCTATGAGTTGAATAAAATGTTTGTTTTTGTTTTTATGTTTTTATGTTATATGTTTTCTGTTATTAATTTCTTAATTGTATGTTTTTGTTTTTTCAACTTTAAATAATTAATCTTTAAACTTTCAAAATATTATTATTTTATTGGGGGGACCAAATACAAATAGACACCAATGCTCATACTAAAATAAGAAACTATCAAAATATTATTATTAAATGTGAGGGACCAAAAAAAGTCCCCAACCAATGTGGATGCTCTTAGATTGAGGAAGATATTGCAATAAAGATTGAATAGTTACAATGTTGTGATATAATTATAATCGGTCACTATATTTTAGACCGGGGCCTATCATATTCTCTCCTAACAAAAGAAAACTATAAACCTATTTGTAATTATAACAATACTGTATAAAGTTTTGAGTCATGACATAACATCTAAAAGGCTTCACCTTACCATAACACTTTAAATTATTATTTGCTCTTTGCCCACTATCTCCGTTCTTTCGTATTCGTTGAACACACAATACATGACATGAAACCTTGCATCCAAAGCTAGAAACAAATGAATCTAGCTTTCATTGTTATAACCTTTTTCTTTCCGTTTTTTTTTTTGGGGTCAAATTATTGATAATTATAACATACTAGAGGTTATATAATCATCGACTAAATGGAAAAAATAAAAATAAAGAAATAAATAAAGAATTTCAACCAGAAAATTATATATGTCTACTGTAATAACTGGACTAGAATTATTCAAATATGACTGAAAACATGTGATTTCGAAAATGTCTTCAGCTAAATGTTAAATTAAATCACCTATTCCCTTTTATAAATGATCTTACTAAAGCAAGAGTTACGATAATCTTCCAAAAACACTATAGCTTTGTTTGAAAACATTTTACCATGTTAACTGTGTCAAAAATATAATATTTTGATATGCAAAGGAGGAAAAGAGAATATTTCTTATGCAACTGTTGACAAGAGGGGAAAACACATAATTGTGCCGTACGTACAAGAGCTAGCTAGTGTTTTTTTTTTTCTACATTCCATTAGATAATTTGTTTTGAAATATATAATCATAACAATTACTAAACTTATGATTCATTAGTCTTAATAAGGGAGCTATCGTAGTTGAGTAGTTTTTGATGAATATGATAAAAATTAGTGCGATGTTTGTCAACTTTTCATTACTCAATAACTTTTGCATAAAAGTGAAAGACGAATATGGAGGATACAAAAAGTTTTTTACTTTTCTCAGCATTCATTAAAACTTTCATCCCCCTTCGGTAAACCAAATCTTCTTTCCATCCGCCTCAAGTACATAATAATTTAGTCAATAAGAAATAATTATATACTACAATAATTTAAGAACTGTAAATGATTTCTCCCTGAAACATTTGTTTTTGTTCAACCTAAAATTTCTGCAATTTATAAGTCTAAAGAAGATATAACACACAAACAGCTCTTCGGCTTGTAGACCATACCAGTTGTCAACAAGTCTAGAGCTACAACTACTTGCACAGTTGCACTGTTTGTCAAAAAAATAAATAGAAATTAAATATCAGAAGTAATTAAATACACACGAAAACATAACTCAAAAAAAAAAAAAAAACTCATACTAGTAGTCAGATTCTCTCTCTATCCATCTCTCTCAATCTCAATCTGCCCATATTTCTTGCTGTCAACAAATTCATTCAGCAATCTCCTTTTTTCCCCATCAACAACAAACAAAAATAAAAGTCCTTTCACAATATTCAAAAAACAAAACACTTTTACAAAAACCTCTCTTCATCAACAATAATGTCGTCTAGAAACCGGAGATCAAGAGTTAACTCTAAGTTCTTCTTCTTCACAAGACGAACCATCCTTCTTCTCCTTCTTCTTCTAGGGTTCTGCGATGGAGCAAGAACAAATACGAATGTGTTCAACTCGAAACCACACAATGACGCCGTTACCTCTTCACCTACACAGTTCTTGGGGTTCTTGCCACGTCACTTCCCAGTTCCAGCTTCTGGTCCCTCTAGAAAACACAATGATATCGGTTTACTTAGTTGGCATCGATCTTCTCCGTGAACCAAAAAACAAAGCCTTAAAAGGTCATTACCTTTTTTTTCCTATTAATTTGGTTTTCCTCTTCTACCTTTTGCTTCTGAATTTTAAGCTGGTGTAAATGTTTTATTTTTCTCTCTTTTTTTTTTCTTTTTTTCTTGTGATGCCAAGAAAGTGTTTTGATTCATGTCGACAAGGCAAACCATTTATAACTATTATGAATTTGTAAGTGGAAGTTGTATTATTATTTTTTTTGGATAGCTCGAATTTGTAGTATTGCACGTAAGAAAGTATAAGAGCCATCATCTTCATGATATACTTTAATCTTGTTATTACCATCAACTCAAGTGGAAATTTTTTTTATCTGGAAAGGTACAATGAGTTAGAAATTGACTTCGAATTTGACAACTACTAATTATGTGTAATCTTTAAAAGAATAGGTCAAATCGTTAAATTTAAAGAGAGTTGAAATATATGGTGTAACCAAAAAGTGTGATGTAGATCGGTCTTGAGATATATATAATCGACTTTTTTTTCTTTTTTCTTGGGTTCCATCTATTTGTTTTGTAATTATAACCAATAATGTCTTTCAGTCTTTGAAATGTCAATTGAGATTTGTGAATGTGATGGACCAAGGTTCCATCTAATTTTATAGCCATATAATATATTTTGACATTAAACCTTGACATTTATGCCGGGAAGGTGATCATCATCAATAGCGATATATATATAGATCAGAAAGGTATGATCATTAGAAAAAAAATATAAGCATTTATGTATCCCACATTCGACATTTTTACTTGTTTGACAAAAAATTAAAGACTCTAGTAATAAACCATCGTTTTTAAGAAGTACTATAAAAAATCCTATCTGTTTTCATAATTTTTTTATAATAATATCTGAACGATTGTTTATTGGAAAACCAATCGAGTACTCTTCTTTTATTGTAGTTGTTTACAAATAATCAGTGCTATAATTAACAGTACAGTCGTCATCATTACATGTTTGTTAAGTGTCATGAGTTCTGAAACCTCGAACACTATCTTCTTCCTTTTTCACGTTCGGTCGTTTCATTTAAATTCAGGTAATCATTCATACGCGTAGGACGGTATCCACTTAATAAATACATTTGTTGGTGTTTTGGTAAAAAGTAAAAACTAAAACATTGTATATATACATACATCGGTGTAATATAGGGCAGTGGCAAAAAAAAAGTTACTAATAAATTTAAATCATCAAGCTAGAAAACTACGTCTTTCTCTGTATGGAATATCTGATATTATTGGTTAGAGAGAAAGACGGTGTTGAAGCAGTAGGGAATCAGGAAATTAGATATTCAATATCATATATGTACACCGTCACTCCATTTTCATATTATATAATTTCAACGTAAAAGTGAATAATTTGGCTCAACCAAAATGGTTAGATAAAAGAATTGAAATCTAACGAATTCGTTCCATGGTTCCTCAACCTTCTTCATGAACAAGCCTTGATCCCAAACAACAAGTCTGAAAATGCTTAAGAACTTGTTGCGACCAAGTACAGAGTAAGTAAATCGAGAAAGGCCTTATTTGTCAAATCGAACCAATTTTTTGTAATACACTCTCTTCTTTGATCCTCCTGCCGCTTCCACCACCTCTATTACCTTAACTGTCACTCTCGAACCTGTAATAACTACTAATAAGTATGGCAACACCAATTAACCTCGAAAAAAATTTCATTATTTTCGGTATGCAAGTGGGAATGGAACACTCAAGCGCCTTACCACTACACACAACATAGTGTTTACGAGTTGATTGAATTACCAATATGTAGTGCCACTACATACACACTATATATGTTGATCTGCTTCAACCTTACCACTACATAAGGTTTTTATATATTGGGCTGCTTAAAGCAGTTAAT
The DNA here is from genome assembly GCF_000633955.1 of Camelina sativa. Lineage (NCBI taxonomy): Eukaryota > Viridiplantae > Streptophyta > Magnoliopsida > Brassicales > Brassicaceae > Camelina > Camelina sativa. The sequence goes on along the minus strand of NC_025686.1, from coordinate 27,871,791 downwards.
TGTTGGGCTTCTGGTCTGGGCCGGCTCAGCCAGTGTTTATGATTTTAGCAATCTTTCAAGGAGATTCTCCATTATTATTATTTAAAAAATAATATTCTAATTCCCTACTGCTTCAACGATATTAACATTTTTGGTGTATATTTTGTGTTCAATCCTTCTAGTTATAATTATTTAAATATTTATTTTTAATATTAATTTTTACAAAATTGATCAAAATTCAATAAATAAAATATGATAAATTGACCAAATTAGTTAAGTTGATTTTTATAAAATCGCTAATATCTATAAGATTTCCTAATATCACTCTAAATTTCTCTACCAAATCAATAAGATTCATAAAATCAACAAAATATCATAAAATGCAAATATTTTTTTAAAAAACCCTCCAAAATAGCTTGGAGCTTCTCAACAACGTCGTTGTCCATCTTCAGTTGCCTCGGAACAAAAATGGTAATCCTCTGTACAAAACAAATCAATTCAACAAAGACAAAAATATCAAACACACATTAATCAATCAAAAAGTCAAAAAATTTGATCAAAAGGTCGAAAATGCTGCACCAAAAACTATCCTTAACACATAATCACAAGTTTTTCAATAACAAGCCAAATAAATAAAAAAAAGTAAAAAAAAACTAACTCCACTAGCTATTTCTGAGTTCCTAATAACCACCGCTTGGAGCTTGTTGCTATTTCTCGCATAAATGTCACATTTAATGTCAAAATATATTAATGATTGTTATTGGAGAAGTAATTTTTAAATCCATATAGAATTGTAAATTATGAANTCAAATCGAACCAATTTTTTGTAATACACTCTCTTCTTTGATCCTCCTGCCGCTTCCACCACCTCTATTACCTTAACTGTCACTCTCGAACCTGTAATAACTACTAATAAGTATGGCAACACCAATTAACCTCGAAAAAAATTTCATTATTTTCGGTATGCAAGTGGGAATGGAACACTCAAGCGCCTTACCACTACACACAACATAGTGTTTACGAGTTGATTGAATTACCAATATGTAGTGCCACTACATACACACTATATATGTTGATCTGCTTCAACCTTACCACTACATAAGGTTTTTATATATTGGGCTGCTTAAAGCAGTTAATTGTTGGGCTTCTGGTCTGGGCCGGCTCAGCCAGTGTTTATGATTTTAGCAATCTTTCAAGGAGATTCTCCATTATTATTATTTAAAAAATAATATTCTAATTCCCTACTGCTTCAACGATATTAACATTTTTGGTGTATATTTTGTGTTCAATCCTTCTAGTTATAATTATTTAAATATTTATTTTTAATATTAATTTTTACAAAATTGATCAAAATTCAATAAATAAAATATGATAAATTGACCAAATTAGTTAAGTTGATTTTTATAAAATCGCTAATATCTATAAGATTTCCTAATATCACTCTAAATTTCTCTACCAAATCAATAAGATTCATAAAATCAACAAAATATCATAAAATGCAAATATTTTTTTAAAAAACCCTCCAAAATAGCTTGGAGCTTCTCAACAACGTCGTTGTCCATCTTCAGTTGCCTCGGAACAAAAATGGTAATCCTCTGTACAAAACAAATCAATTCAACAAAGACAAAAATATCAAACACACATTAATCAATCAAAAAGTCAAAAAATTTGATCAAAAGGTCGAAAATGCTGCACCAAAAACTATCCTTAACACATAATCACAAGTTTTTCAATAACAAGCCAAATAAATAAAAAAAAGTAAAAAAAAACTAACTCCACTAGCTATTTCTGAGTTCCTAATAACCACCGCTTGGAGCTTGTTGCTATTTCTCGCATAAATGTCACATTTAATGTCAAAATATATTAATGATTGTTATTGGAGAAGTAATTTTTAAATCCATATAGAATTGTAAATTATGAAAATCAAAATATATATATTATAAAATAACATGTTTTATCCTTAGATTTGAATTATTTTATTTTACACTTTCAAATTCATTCAAATCCATTTAAAACATAATATAAAATTTTGAAATCCCAAATCATATAATGAATAACATGGATTAAAAAAAAAAGGATTTAACAAGTATTTGTAAATCATAGAGCCAATAACACATAATTTTGATAAGTATTTTAAAATCAGTAATTGAATAACAATTTTTTTTTTTTTTGAAATTCCAAATCCATTAAAATAATAGAACTAATAACCCCTCTAAGTATATGACTGTAAAAGAGAATTACATTAAAATAACACTAAAACATGTTTTATAGATATAAATAATACATATTTGGCAAAAAAAAAAAATACTATTTAACAAAATTTTAAAAATTAAAATATTTGAGTTGTTAATTTTACATTTTGGATATAATTTTAAAGGGTAGAGTTTAGTATTTTGAATTTAGAATTGAGTATTTTTAGAATTTTGTGGTTACAAAGCAGGAATCAATTTGGACATGATGGTAAGAAGCACTTGAACAACCCAACAACAAGAGTGTGTTTCCCCATGTTTGATCGAACCCCAAAATCAAGATTGACAAGTGTCCTGTCTCTGCAAAGAAAGACTGTTCATCCTCTTACTATAGGTAATAAAAGTAAAGATGTTTCCTTTATTTAAAAAAAAGCTTTGTCATTGTAATGATTTTTGAAACAACTAAAAATCTAATTAGTTTTTCCTAACTCTGTTACATTAGCATCAGCGTCATCTTCAGCGTCATTCAACCCTGACGAGGAACCAAAGACGGAGCCTAAGACTAATGTGTCAACATCTAAATATGGATACTCGGTCCCGGGAGTGCGACACTACATTGAGAATATGTGGATGGTAGGGAGGGACTATACCTTAATTCCTTACTTACTGGTTTGCTTAATAATCGAACAAGTTAGGGCTGCAAACAAGTTTCTCGGTTTGATCGGCTGGTTCCTTTTAGGGTGCGCACTGGGTGGAATCCATCTTCTGTTTCCTAACTTCATCACTTATTATTGCTACTATCTTTTATATCAATATTTATATTATTTTCTTTTTTGTTATTTTTATCTTTTACTTATGGTTTATGGTATAGCCAGTTTTATTTACTTTTCACATCATTGTGATTGATAAAAGGAATAATAATTATATAAAAGAAATGGTTTCTGGCTATTCCGTTTACTGTCAATAGTGTTTTATTTTTATTTTCGTGAATACATATATTTGTTATTTTCATCGCGCTGTTGTGCAGGAAGCTAACTCTTCCTGTGATTCTCAAAGGTATATGCATTATATTTTAATGGTCTTTATTGGATCAATGATGCAGAAAGAAAAAAAATAATAATAATTTGGATGCTTACCCGAGTTTTATTATATGATCGCGATCTGTTTTCACCGTAGCAATCGAGTAGTAGACACTAAGTTGGCCATTTGGTAATGGATTGAACCTGTATTTGGGATTTGTGCTTATTGCTGATGTCTATTTTTTTAAGCTTCCATCAGTTGAAGTAGTTGTCAATATAGAGGAGAGATTACGGATATTTTAGCCGCTTACGGGATATGTAGCTTCAGAAATTCCTCTCTACACATTTCAAGGTGATGTATACAGATCGGTGCTGTTATGCTAGAAACGCGCTATTTTTTTGCCCCCGGTTAAACGTTTTTTTCATATATTAATATGACTATGAGTCTTATATTAATGTAATTAACCGTCACTCCATTTTCATATTTTATGATTTCCACGTAAAAGTGAATAAATTGCTTCGACCAAAACGGTTAGATAAAAGAACTGAAATCTAACGAATTCGTTCCATGGTTCCTCAACCTTCTTCATGAACAAGACTTGATCTCAAATAACAAGTCTGAAAATGCTTAAGAACTTGTTGCGACCAAGTACAGAGTAAGTAAATCGAGAAAGGCCTTATTTGCCAAATCGACCAATTTGATGTAATACACTCTCCTCCTCTTTGATCCTCCTGCCGCTTCCACCACTCTTTTACCCTAACTGTCACTCTCGAAACCTGTAATAAGCATGGCATCACTAATTAACCTCGGAAAGAAAAATTCATTAATTTTCGGTATTAGGTGGGGTTTGAACTGCAGATGAGTATGGTACTCCCAAGCGCCTTATAACGTTTTTATATAATGTGCTGCTTAAAACAATTGATTGGTGGGCTTCTGCTTTGGGCCGGCTCGGCCCGTGTTTATTATTTTAGCAATCTTTTCAAGAGAATAGGTAACGCAAATGAGCGGACTGTTGTATAATAAAATATATTAATTAATTAAAATTTATTTAATAATCATAAAAAATACTTAACAAATTAATTTAAATGTCATTAACATTTTTACACTTTTATTTATTCAAATCATACAGTATCAAATTATATAACTTATTTAAATATAATCATGCGTACATTATACATATATTTCTTAAAGTTATTTGTTTTTTATTGTTCAACTTTGAAAATAATTTTTATTAGTATTTTGAGCATTTAAGGTAATAAAATATTATTAATAATAAAACAAAATTTTACTATGTGATTTAAATATATAATTTAAGTTTTTCTTATAAACTAACACATAACCTAAAGTATTTAATAATTAAAAACTAAACTATTTTGAAAGTAAAAAAAAAAATATTTCCTGTAAAATCATATGAAGTGCAATCAAAATTTTAAAATACGATTCCCAAAAATATATTTTTTAAAAAAAACTTTTTTATATTCCCCTTAGTTTAAGATATATTGCTAGGTTTAGTTATAATTTTTCATCCTTGTAATAAAAGCTAGATAGAAAAAAAAAAAATCAGTTTGTTTTTTATATAAAAAAAATCTTTAAAGTACATATTTGAATTAAATTAAGAAAATAGTGATTTTTATATAATTATATGTTGATTCACAAACTGAATATAATGATTGTTATTCTAAATAAATGTATTACAATTTTGTTGGATGTAAGCGAGAGTTAAGAAAAATTAATTTGATATTATATTACAATTTTTTTATATCCCCCTCAATTTAAGTTATATTGCTAGGCTTAGTTTTAATTTTTCATCCTTGTAGTAAAAGGTAGAAAGAAAATAAATATCAAATTAGTTTTTTATATAGCAAAATCCTTAAAGTACAAATTTGAATTAAATTTAAAAATAATGATTTTCATATAATTATATGTTGAATCACAAACTAAATATAATGATGAGTATTCTAAAATATGTTTATTACAATTTTGTTGGAGGTAAGAAAAATTGATTTGATAATTATATCCCAATAATTTATTTCATGACAATATTTCAAATTTTAAGAATAAAATAAATATACATGAATTTGTAAGAACTAATCAAACATCTAAAGTAAAGAATTAAGATGTTTTCTTTAGCTTGATTCCCTTATTATGAGATGGTTATACCCAAAATATTATTATGGTCATCAAAATTTTATTATACATATGAATACATATGTATTTTAAATCAAAATAATATAAGAAAACAAAGAAGAAAAGAAGAAGTATATAAAACAAAACACAATAAAATTCTTAATTGGGTTTTCAACCTATGTAAAATATATAGTAAACAAAAAAAAATCAAACTCTTAATTGGGTTTTCAACCTATGCAAGAACATTATAAAAAAAACAAAGAAAATATTTAGGATTTAGGTTATGGTGGAAGAGGATGTGAGAATGGTTATTTATAGGATAAAAATGATGTAAGTTACAATTCTAAAATAATTAAATTATCAGAGTTATAATTATAATTAATAGTGTGTTTAAATGAAAATGAATGGAGGAGAAAAAGTTAATTTCACAATTTATGTAATTTCAATTACAAGTTAGTGGTAAATAATGAATTTAAAGTATGCATTAATGTATATGATTAAATGTGCTGTTTAATTAAAAATAAATATTAAATTTTTAAAAATTAAATGTCAAATGGACCAATGAGAAAATAAAAAAATACCTATGTGAGAATGAGAGAATGCTTATTTATATGATAAGAATTGATGAAAGTTACATTTAGAATTATTGGAGTTACAAATATTATTTATTGTGTTTGAATAAAATTGAGTGGTGGAATGATTAATGTATAATTTATTTATTTTCAGTTATAGATTTGTTTTAATGTATGAGTTATATGTATTGTGTTCATTGGGTCTTAAATATTATTTAAAACAATTAAATAATTAAAAAGCAAATAAAAAATAAAAATATTTGAAAACATTAAATGAAAATCAACCAATAAGGAGAGACCAAAACCTTACTTTTATATATATGATTCTCCATTTCTTTTCTTTAAAAAAAAAATTCCCCACTGCTCCATCAATATTAACTGTACATTCGGTGTTCAAGCCTTATAGTTATTCTTATTTAAATATTTATTTGTAATATATTTTGATCAAAATTCAATAAGTTAAATATGGTAAATTGACCAAATTAATTAAGTTTATTTTCATAGAATCACCAATATCTATAAAGTTTCCTAATATCGCTCTAAATCTCTCTACCAAATCAACAAGATTCATACAATCAACAAAATATCATAAAATGCAAATAATTTTTTTTAATAACTCTATTATCTTATACGCAAAAATGCTCAAAATAACAAATTTTGATTAAAAATAGATGTTGTTGAAAAGCTCTCAGATATTTTATAAAATATGATTTTCGAATCACCTTTATGCTATATTTCTGGAGTTCTGAAATTCTTATGGTAGTTTTTTCGATTATAAAAAATAATGGAGGTTCCATTAGTAAAAAATGAGTTTGTTACCAAGATTTCTAGCCTCTCCATTAGTGCAAGTAACAGTTACTAAAAACTAATGTATCGTTCATTTGTAAAGGGAGCTATCGTTAGAGTTTTTGTTAAATATGATAAAAACTGATGGGATGTTTTCAATTCAACTATTCATTACTTAATAATTTTTGCATAAAAGTGAAAGACTAATATGCATCGAGGATGTATAAAAGATTTTACTTTTAAAACTTTCCATCACCCTCATGAAAATCAAATCTTCGTATTTTCTCATTTTTGCCAACAAACAAAAATAAAGTTTTTTCACGATTATTGAAAACAAAAATATATACAATAAATTAGAAATTGTTTATGAAGTTGTTATTACGATCAGCTCATGTGGAAAAAATAAACTAATTATCTGGAAAATTACAATAAATTTGAAATTGACTTTGAATTTGAGAAAGACTAATTATGTGCAATTTTAAAAGAATAGGTCAGATCATTTTAATCTAAAGAGAATTGAAATATATGGTGTAACCAAAAAGTCTGACGTAGATTGGTCTTGATATATATAATCGACCATTTATTTTTTCCATGGGATCCATTTATTTTGGTTTAATTATAACCAATAATGTCTTTGAAATGTTTATTGAGATTTGTCAATGTGATGGGCATCTACTTTTATAGCGCTTATATAAATAGTACTAAAAAATATTTTGTTTCCAAATCTATTACAATTCTCTAAAATTCTAAAACTAACATTATATTTAAAAATTAATTTTTCAAAATACTAAATTCTAAATTCAAAATACTAAACACTCTACCCATCAAAACTGTATCCTAAATGTAAAATTAAGAATACCAACCTTTAAATTTTCAAGATTTTGATCATCATCAATAGCTATATTTAGATCAGAAAGGTATGATCATTAGAAAAAATATATAAGCATTTATGTATCCCACATTCGACATTTTTGCTTGAATTAACCATCGTTTTTAAGTACTATAAAAATTTCGAACTGTTTCCATAATTTTTTTTGATAATATCTGAACGATTGTTTATTAGAAAACCAATCGATTCTACCAAAAAAAAAAAAAAAAAAAAGAAAATCAATCGAGTACTCTTCTTTTATTGTAGTTGTTTAAAATAATCATTGCTATAGTTAACAGTACAGTCGTCATCATTACATGTTTGTTAAAGTGTCATGAGTTCTGAAACCTCGAACACTATCTTCTTCTGTTTTTACGTTCGGTCGTTTCGCTTAATTTCAGGCAATTATTCATAGCCCCTTTTCTATGGATTAGGTAAATTATGTGTACGACGGTATCCACTAAATAATGCAATTGTTAGTGTTTTGGTAAAAACTAAAACTAAAACATTGTTTATTCTCTGTAATCTGTACACCGTCACTCCATTTTCATATTTTATAATTTCAACGTAAAAGTGAATAAATTGGCTCAACCAAAATGGTTAGATAAAATAATTGAAATCTAACGAATTCATTCCATGGTTCCTCAACCTTCTTCATGATCAAGCCTTGATCCCAAACAACAAGTCTGAAAATGCTTAAGAACTAGTTGCGACCAAGTACAGAGCAAGCAAAACGAGAAAGACCTTATTTGTCAAATAAAAAGATCCGACATTGACCAAGAAACAACACAAACAACTTTGTTAAAGCCAACCCAAAATCACGATTCAATAGGAGACTCAACTTTGTTCTCCTCAGCTGCAAAGAAGGGAATGGGCTTTCTCGGAGCTGGAAGACGTCCAATGCTATCGACCTTATCTTGTTGTTTAGGAGGTGGTCGTGCTGCTTTTGGCAATAACCTTCCTTTCTTCTCAAACCATTCCGGTTTAAGCAATGCCCTCAATCCCAATTTGTTGTAATACACTCTCCTCACTGATCCTCCTGCTGCTTCCACCACCTCTTTTGCCCTAACAGTCACTCTCGAAACCTGTAGTAAACACAGCATCACCAATTAACCAAACTTTCTAACAATGACTTGGCACAATGGGGGAAAATGGAGAGAGACTATATACAGAAGCAAAAGTTCATAATGCAAAAATGGTAAACCTCGAAATGAAGTGGCCACTTGATCTCATCAGCACCACGACCCATTAGTCTTACTCCATCTTCTATTTGCTTTCCTATTGCTCCCACATCCTGCAAGCCGAGTGTTAACGAGCTTACTAAAAAGAATCATCAACCTCGATTTAAACCAATGAGTCAAGAGTGAGTTTATATATAACTGTACCTTGAGCGTTTTCATTGTGATCAATTCATGAGAATCTATCTCCCCAGCGTTTATGAGTTTCGCTATCTTTCCTAGTCCAACCGGCTGCATCATCATCATACAACAAATCATATCATCAATACTGTCAAATTCAAACTCTAAATCCCAATCTACTTCACCACAAGCAGCTAAGACACAGAGTGACCCATCTGATTTAGATTCTCAAAATTCGACCTAATCTAATGAATCAATCATTGGAAGCTACAAAAGCAATAAACTTGACTATCAGAACACAAATCCAAGAACTTAAAGGCACGAGCTTTAGTTTGTTTTGTTGTACCTGGAAATGGAGCTTGAATTTGTTCTTGAAGCCACGTTTTGGTAAACGGCGTCGTAATGGAGTCTGACCACCTTCGAAACCAAACTTCATGGTTCCTCTAGCTTTTTGACCCTTGTGACCTCTTCCAGCAGTTTTACCTTTACCAGAACCAATACCTCTACCTTTCCTCGTTTTGAGTTTTCTTGGCACATTGTCTCTCAGATCGTTCAAACACAATAAACTGAACGCTCTAATTCCCTGAAACGACGAAGCCCTGCTCGTAAAAGTTGGATTTTGAGTGAAGATCGGAGAGCTACTACTACGGCATTGAAGAAGTGGCGAAGAAGTGACGAATCTGGGTTTTGCGGTTTGATGAACCGAAGAAGAATTGATGAGTGATGTTGATATGATCGATGAGATCCTTCTTCTTATCATCTCTTCTTCGTTGTGGTGTCAAAAGCAGATTTTGGAATTTGAGATTTCTTCTGGTGAAATTTTTAACATTCCATTTTTGGGGATTTAGGGTTTATGAGATTTCAGTGAAAGAGCTTCTTTCTGAATCAACAACATTTCTCTTTCGTTGTTGCAGCCAACATTGCTTTCTTATTGGGCTTATTAAGCACTGTCAGTTAAGGCCCACTTATGACCCAAGATTCTATACCCAAATTCCGGTTAGGTGCTTAATTTTCCGGTTTAATAAGAAACTACGTCGTTTTTGACTTGGACAGGAGATAAAATATTTTGGCAAAGGGTTTTAGGTCTTCCGCCGCATTGGTTTTTTTTTTCCGGTAACTATTCAATCTCTCTCTCTGTTTCTTTAGCCGGCGACGAAGTGACCCTTCATTCTCAGTCGCTTCCTTCGTTAGGTTTGAGAGTGACCCTTCATTCTCAGTCGCTTCCTTGTTCAAAAAGCTCAACTTTTTGGTTTGTTGTTTCGATTTTTGCAGGTTTTTGTGAAATCGTGAGAGAGTTGATTTTGAGAAGAGATGGATTACGAACCTAACGAAGATTTCGTAGTCGCTACCTCAGAGGAAGTAGACAACGCTGAAGTCAGTCCAGAGGAAGAGATTTGGATTCTTCAATATCCTTTAGGCCGAGTATGTTTACACAATCAAAATCCCTTTATTAATATTGAAAGATGCCTTATTACGTGAACTTGACGCAATTGATCTTATCTCTATAGGGACCTGCTGCAACGCAGTTTCCAGAAGTCGAAAGGGACTTTCTTGAGTTTGATAATGATCTTGACAAAGAAGGAATATTTGGAAATTTGGTAGATTCATCTGGTAAGTTTTGATGGTTTTGATACCCACAAGTTGGCTCCATTGCTGAATTAAGTTAGTTACCATCCTCCTCTCTGGTTGTTTTTTGATAGGTACCAAGTTTGAGCTTGCTAGCTATCCTCCTCAAGATACTGAGTCAACTATGATTTTACCTTCTGAAGATTCAACCGTTGGTATATTCCTCTTCTTTGGTTTATAGGTTTTAGTCGATTAGTTTTACACAGTATTGTCCCCTGATACTTATGTAATTGTGTGTTTTTATGGGTAGGTGGGAGTATTTCTCGGCGAGTTGCGTTAGTTAGGTACGCTGAACCAAACGAGCTGCTTCAGAAGATAAAGGCAAGAAGCCAACAGAAGCTTGTTGGAGCAGTGACGAATTCCTCTGGGAAATACTCTAACCCTACTCAAAGTAGCCGTCTTAAAAGCAGCAAACACTCTGCTTCCTCACGTAGCCAGAGCAAACAGAAGAGCTTGTTCTCTAGCTTCACCGAGGCTCCAAAGTCACCCAAAAGAAAGCATTCTGGTTCTTCCTCTGGTAAACATGGCATCTCAACAAGTACGGTTTCTGGCTCTTCAGAACGATCGGAAAAGTCCAAGAAGAAGAAGATTATGAAGATGGAAGAGTAATTTGTTGTTCCTTATAAAAAACAAGTGTTCTTGACGGTTAAAGATGTTGAGCAGACAAGAAACAGCTTAGTATTTGTGTTTAAAATTCATAAGTAGTTTCCATGATTATCAAAGTACAGACCTTTGAGCAGGTCAAAGTTAAATACAGCTTTTTTATCTTGGTAAGGGTGCGAGATTAATACAAGAGCTAAGATCTCTCTTGTTCTTTTCTCTTCAAGCCTCTGTGGTTGGAGTTGTTTCAGAGTGTTGTGATATTGGCTTCCATAGTTGTGGAGTTTGAGCCTTTTTTTATTGAGAGGGCATGGATTTCTTTCATCTCTTCTTCAAGAGCAGCGTTTATAATGCGGTGCCTCTCAAGCAATCTCTTATCTTCAAACTGTTTCGAGACAATCTCAACCACAAAACTCGCGCCGCAGCTGGAACAAAAGAGTAAAGCTTTAAGACTGAGAACTGGAAATTTAGATATCAAAAGTGATGATTGTTTAGTAGTGATCATAAGACTTTACCCTCCAGATGTGTCGATGACTTCCTAGTTTTTACATATAAATGAAGCCAAATTAGTGATGTATATAGAGTAAGATCACAAAGTAAACTTGTTGCTCCAATAGTCTCACGTACACACGAACCACGTAAGTGAGTGTATGATTCATCTTAGAACAAAAGAATCACAAGATTTCTCTTAGCTACATGAGTATGATGATCCAATTTGGTAAAGTTCTACTTTTCATCAAGAGACACAAAAGATTTCAAACTGTCATTGATCTACAACTCTATCTTTCTCCAATATATGGAAGAACAGAGGATGCATGTGTGATAAATCAAAACTCATAAGTTTTTCTTACTTTGGTCAGATTCAGTAGCCAAGACACAGAAAAAAAAGATTGCAGGTAAGGGGATCAGATTTGACTTACCAGATGAACAGGATTGAGTTTTGAAGTCAATGAAGCTTCGACTTGCTCCTTCGATACACCCATCTCCCTCTATTTCTGCTTAAAAGTTTGTGCAGCTATGATTTGCAAAAACTTGGTGTGTCCCCTAATGACTCTAAATGGGTGAACCGAGTGAATCCGGGACCCAACCCGAATATATTCTCTTCTGACTCTACTTATTCGATACTATCCATAAACATACCACAAACCTCTTCTCAACTTTATGACATTCGATACTATCCATTAACCTCAAGTTTAATCGCGAACAAAAACGAACGAATGGACAGTCTCTAAAATATTCAGATCCAATCTTTTGAATGGTTTTGGCATGAATTAGGTCAATGAAAACGTCAAGAGAGTGAAGAACAGAGTGATTTATATGCATGCATCAAGGCACAGTTTGACTTCTTCTTTTGTGCTGCCTCCTGTGAATAATTTCCACCACATTACCAAATAGGTTTCTGGAAATGATCATAAATATTTATAAATGCAACCTTGAGAGCTTATCAGGATACAATTTCAAAGCAGCAGACCGGAAACTGCAAAAAACAGAGAAAAATCTAATGAATAACTTCTTTGATAATGACATGTCTACGAAAACATGATTAGTGACATGTCTACCAACTCGTCGGGACTTTTGAGTAATTCGTGGGCCGATATAATAAACTTCAGTAAGATCTCGCTATATCTCTCGAAGAGTCTAATAATATATATTTGATTAGATTTCATCTGATTCTAAACTAGTTATTTTTTGATATTTCGTGGTGGCAGAGGGTGACACAGGCGTGTTCTGGAACGTGGTGGATTTCCCAATCCCTGCTGAATGTGAGCCTGATTTGGTTTCTAAGCTGATCAAATCAGGTCTTGATCGACAGGGTTGTTGTAATGGTTCTGTGACAATCCGGTTGTACAGGGTTGTTGTACGTTGTTGTAAGTGATAGATATGAGGCTACCGGAGTCAGTTTAAATTTCGTACCCGAAGGTACGTAGTGTGAATATGAATTCCTCCTTTACCTAATTATCCCTCGTCCTCTCTTTATCTTACTACGTAAATCTAATCTAGATATCTCCCTTGTTGATGATATGTATAGTTGCTGAGGCGGATGGATATGCTAGAGATCATAAGATGTTAGTGGACATTCTTCGGTGGGCAGTGGACAGTCCTAAAAAATCCAATTTGATCGTGCTCTCTAATAACTTGGATAAAAAGTTGACGGTCTCTTGTATTCAAGGTTTGCAGACGACAGGTTACAGCAATGTTGTCTTAGTAGACCCACCTGTAAGCTCAGCATGGCTTTGGAATTGGCTTACAGTAAGCCTAAAGCAAATCTGAAGATGAGGCTAATGTATTTCTGATGTTATATGTTTTTATTTTTTTCTTTGAAGTATTGTTTAAGAATAATTGATATAAAAATGTAGAAAAAGGCCTAATTTGGTAGGAAAAACATAAATTTTGTCCCAAAAATTAGATTTTAGTATGAATTTGAGTCAATTTTTTTTTTTTAACTTTTAGTGTAAATTTAAATTACTCGTCGGATTGTGTGTAGGGCACCCAATAATAATATTGGACCGGATGCCATTCCGGATGCCATTTCAAAGCAGCAAACCGGAAACTGCAAAAAACAGAGAAAAATCTAATGAATAACCTTCTTTGATATTTTACTTTATATATATATATATATATAATTCCTTGAATATGTTGTGTCTCTATTGTAATTGATAACTTTTACAAAATCTATAAATTAATGTTTTTAATTAAGGTTGTTATTCCTTGAATATGTTGTGTCTCTATGGTAATTGATAACTTTTACAAAATCTATAAATAAATGTTTTTAATTAAGGTTATTATTCATTGAATATGTTGTGTCTGTCTGGTAATTGATAACTTTTACAAAATCTATAAATGAATGTTTTTAATTAAAGTTATTATTGCCTGAATATGTTGTGTCTCTATGGTAATATGATAACTTTTACAAAATCTATAAATGAAATGTTTTTAATTAAAGTTATTATTACTTGAATATGTTGTCTCTCTCTTAATTGATAACTTTTACAAAATCTATATAGATGCCATAATTTATAAAGTGCCTATCATCGGGGGGTCTCTAATTTTCTCGATAATAACTTGAGAAAATTCTCAATCATCGATCGGGCGTCTCTAATTTTTCTCATTAATTGTTTCAGCAAAATTGTCAATGGATAGCACCACTAAATTCCGATGTAAGATCGAAATTGTTCGTTTGTATTGTCTCTATTTTTCATTCAACATATATATTTTGGATTAGGGTAACGTACATGCATCTATCTATAATCTATGTATATATAAAACATGTACCATGCGTTTAATTATATTGTTTGTTTATATTGCATCTATCTATGCGTTTATATTGTTTGTTTCTTTTGGTGATGCAGGGGGAAACACGATGGTGTTCTGGGACGTGGAGGATTGGTCAATCCTTAAGAATCTAGATCCTCGATTGGTTAATGAGAAGATCACATCATATGTTTATGAAAACGGATATCTAGGTCCTGAGATGTTAATCAAACTTCTTCGTTGATGATGATGCCCCGAAATAAACTTGACATATGTCTTTGAGCGTGCTGGAATAATGCGACTAATTAGTCTACCAAAGGTACGTAGCTATCTTTTATATATTATTTTTAGTTATTGCATTACATATGATGACGAGACGTCCTTCCGTTGGATATTAATTCCAGGAAACAAACATGCGAGAGTTCACCGAATAACAGTGAAACTTCTTCAATGGCCACTGTACGGTTGTCGTGGTCCATCAAGTTTGTTTATAATCTCAGAAAGCTTCAAAGAAGAGAAGCAGCTTCTCCAAGCTGCAAGTCTTATGGATAGGAACCGTTTCAATCTTGTCTTCTTAGACTCTGAGAGCGTACTAGTTAATTGTCAAGGTTCTCCTTTAGAAATTCAGCAACGCGGAGTCCCGATAGAGGGGATGATTGAGGATGATCTTTTTGAGAGAAGCCGCCCTTCTTTATTCGGTGTACCTGATTTTGAACGTTTCATAAAAAGTGTCAACTTGTCATCTTCTTCAATCGCCCACGAAAGCATTGTTATTGACTTGGATAACTTGGACAATTCGTCATCTTCTTCAACCGCCGCCTACGAAGACATGATTCTTGACATGTCTCCCAACCAATAAAATTTAATCAAATATATCCAAAATGTTTAAATTAAGTTCAATGCGACTATACTTCTATCAATGAATGTTATAGACTATAAGTAAAACATAAGAAATGGTCTAAAATAAATTGATCAAATATAAGCAAAACATAAGAAATAGTTTAAAATAAATTGATCAAATATAAACAAAACATAAGAAAAATATGAGCAAAACATAAATTAATTATGACAAAATACAAAAAGTACAAATTCAATTATTACTAAATTGAAAGAAGATGTGTATGTAAAGTTTATGTGTAACGTCTATATAAAAAAAAAAAATTAAGATTTCATATGTATTGAAACACAAATCGAAAAGGATATCCATGTTAAAATTCAATTATTACAACATGCTAAAAAAAATTATGTTTGATCGTGCTCTCTAATAATATGGATGAAAGTTCTCTCTCTTCTATTCGAGGTTTGTAGACGACACGTTACCACAATGTTGTCTTAGTAGACCCACCTGCTAGCTCAGCATGGCTTTGGAATTGGCTTACTCTACACCTTCCTAGCAAGCAAATCTGAAGATGAGACTAATAATGTATTTCTGATGTTTTATCTTATAATGGGTGTACTCTGTGTGATTCTCTTTGATTTGATCATTTTAATCATTTCTTTACAATCGAAAATAAAAATTTAACCCCTAGCTATCCCTTAGCAGAAGGCAAAGGTTGTATCCCTAGCTATACAACAGTCACTGTCTATTTTTTTCATCAACATAAACATAATCTTTGGTTTAAAGACAGGAAATAAAATGAAATATCAGATTCTGTTTTCTCAAAGATCAGCCTTCATAAGTAGAATCACAACTGCCTTCAAGACATCAAGCCATTACCATTTGTTGATTATTGCTGCTGAGGCGATTCTTCCACTTCCTTGACATTTGAATCCACTTTATGCACTACCAACACATCAGAATTAACGGAATGTAGAACCTGTAAAATTGAGGCACCAATGCGGAGTTGAGATAGAGGGGGTGAATGTGGATGATGTACTTAGAGTGCGAGGAGGAGACTGCCGCCTTGTATTATGGTGCAGTTCTTGGATCATCAAGGAAACTGACAAATATCATCTCCACTCCAACAGCCCCTTAAAATATATGAGATTATTAGCAGCTTCAGAGGAACCACATTCTCTCATATGATAGATAAAAAAAGATATCTATAATCAAATTAATCAATAATCATATAAGCAATATTGACGAAACTTCGAGTTCAATATATCCCTCTAAGCTGAAAAATTACCACACAGCTACAAAATTTTAAGTTTGGAATCTTAGAACAAACCACATAAGTGAGTGTCTGATTCAATCTTAGAACAAAAGAATCACAAGATTTCTCTTGGGAGCTACATGAATATGATCCAATTTGGTAAAGTTCTACTTTTCATCAAGAGACTGACTCTAAATGGGTGAACCGAGTGAATCTAGGGACCCCGGTCCGAATGTATTCTCTTCTTCTCAACTTCATGGCATTCGATACTAATCCATAAACATACCACAAACCTCTTGTTTAAAAATCAAAACTTTAAACTAAAGAAAAAACAAAAGCTTCACAATGTTTTCATTATCAACTTACTGGGATTTCCCATGACACCAAACCCAATATAGATAAAATCAAACCAGTGGACAGTCTCTAAAATATATATATATAGTTACAATATTTTGAATGGTTTTTGGCAACAATTTGGTCTATAAAAACGTCAAAAAGAGTGAAGAACAGAGTAATTTATATGCATCTGAATTTTCACCACTATAAGTTTCTGCAAATGATCATAATATAAATGCAACCTTTTCCTGAAAAGGCCCTTGGTGTTTATCTGGTTGCCATTTCAAAGCAGCAGACCGGAAACTGCAAACTGATACTGAGCTTTCCATACACAACAACAGAGAAAATAACAACAACACAATGTTCAATCTTCTCGATTAAATAACATGTTGTATTGGGCCTTTGAGCTTGGTAGCGCAGTAGCCAATTAAAAAAAATCAGACTAGTGTAAATGTTGGGTCCCACAGTGAGGTGAGAGCCCTCCAAAAATAGGCGTATGCCACTTTGCATGGAGAGCACACGGTATTCTTTAGTAAAAGGCGAAAGAATAGTTCGCTTTGTGCTCACCACATGGCTGCGTGATTTTATCTTCTAGGATAGTGAAGTTACTATATACTAAAAATTTCACTACCAAACTTTCTTAGTCTCCGATGTGGGATACGCGTTTAAGCTCCTTGTTAAAAGGCTTTGTGTGATATTATACTGAAAGCCCATTACCATTCGCTTTTGTCTTTTATATCATTTACAAAAATTTCACCAACCATATTTTAATTTATTCTTGTGATGGAAATTTGAAATTTCTTCTTTTATATGCATATTTTCCCCGACCTCCCGACTTGGTTTCCTTTAAAGTGCCATTCATTCTATAATAAGAAAAGACGATACATAAAACTAACTCTCTTCCATCTCTTAAAATCATCAAGATATGTTTCATGATATAAAGTATTTCAACGATGCATGAAGGAAAAATTCACCTGAAGAGTATCTAATATTTTTCCTTTGGTACGGACAAGAGAAGATTGTGTTTGTGTATAGCCTTTTTAGCATCAGAACGCTTCTCCTAATTACTTCAAGTTCAATATATCCCTCAAGCTGAGAGAATCACAAAGCTACAAAATCACTCTATAGCAGTGTTCGTATATTCTTGATACCAAAAATCTGCAAACTAATCAACCATTATAAGATCCTAAATCAAAATTCTCAAACTTTTAGCATTTAGCTCTTAGAGTTTCACATCATATATTATATTACATAACAGAACTGCCATCAGCTGAGTATTTTTGGTCCATAATCCGAATTAACGGTAACTAAAAGATTCATATATGATTTTTGTGATCTCTTAACTCACGGTTACTAAACTTGCTTGTTACCAAACTTAACTCACGGTTGACATTTTTAACACACGATTGAAAAAAAAAAAATCGATAATTAAGTTTTCTCTTTAATAAATTTGCATAGTTTGACAATACGGCCAAAAGGTATAAATGTGACCGTTATATGGAAGATTTCTTTTATTATTAGGAACGCATATGGACAATAGAGATACCAATACCAAAATTTATGTTATTTATTTCCCTTTTTCAGTAACATCCCCTGCTTGATTCAGTAGCAAAATATAATATGCATCAAAATAAAGATTCGATTACAAATCTTTTCTATGATTAGAGAGTTTTTTATATCATTAATTTGCATACTAGAAAACAAATCAGGTTAACGTCCTAATGTAAATTTAGGTTTACCACAAAAACCCTTACTATAATATACTAAAATCTTTGTCTCTCTCTCTATATTCCTCCTTCATGGCCGCAGAGAATTTATAGGACAATAAACTCTTCTTTGACCATCCCTTCACACCTCTCTCTCTAATCTCTCGGAAGATAAAAGGCTAAATTAAGAGAGAGAAAAATATTTTCTTGTCTCATTATCTTTGTTGTTTAACGTACGAGATGGGAAACTGTGCCATCAAGCCAAAGGTTCTCAAAGATAATGACGAGGATCTTGCTCCGGTGGAACGAGATACGGCGGCTCCTGCTGATCATGACAAGGATCCGGCTGACAAGAGCGAGAATAACAATGCTCCTAATAACGCCGCGGAGGAAGAAGCAGCTGCGGCTGCTGCTGCTGCACGACGGAGCGAGAAGGGAAAAGAGATTTTGATTGAAGATGACGTGGACGAACACAACAAACGCCCATCTCTCAGTCACTTGTTTCATGAGGTATATACAGAATTTTCTATTCTTATTACATCTTTATTCAACTATTTATATATTAGTGTTCGATAAGGATCTAAATTGTTTATACAATACTTATCGAAAAGATGGGATACTATAGATTCAAATGTTATTAGTCATACGATCAGCTTCAAAATAAAAGTTCTTAACCTTGATTTACTTTTCTTTAGTAAAGTTTTTTGGTACAATTTCTTAATATTATGGCCGGCAAGTTAGGAAACAGACCGTATTTTTTTTTTGAAAGATTATTACAAAAGACAAAATAACTAAAAAAAGTTTTTCTCTTGCCTTCTAAGTTTTAATTTAAGGACCACTTTTGAAAAAAAGTAAAATCTTTTCAATAGTTAGTGCATGTGTTTTTACATTTTATATGTGGAAGTGGAACCTAATAAAGTGACAATAATTTATTTGACCCCCCCCCAAACAAAAGTAACAATGATTTTATATACCGGCATGTCCAAACCGGACTGGTTTATCTACTGGTTTACTCACTTTTCATATCAATTTGTGGATGGATTTTTCTTTTTTCTTTCAAACAGGACAAGGTAGTAGTGGAAAAAGAAGTAACCGATCTATCTCCGATAAAACACGATACCAATGACAAAACCGGTCCTTCTTCAAAGGTTTCAAAGCTTGATACTTCTGTGCTAACCGCTCCTATTGTCAAATCTCCAGAAGAAACCTTTGACGTTCAGACACGAAATGACCTCGAAGTTAAGATTCCAAAAGATTCTCAGGTTAAGACTCCTGAAACTCCTAAAGCTAAGGAAGCTGAAGAGAATTTTTCAGAGAATTGGGAAGTTAAGTTTCCAGAGGAGTTGGAAGCTAAGAAAACATCAGAAGTTGTTAAGGTTGGAGGAGAGTCAAAACTTCCAGAAGCATCTGAGGTTTCTGCTTCTAAGTTGTCTGAAGTTAAGGTTACAAAAGAATCAAATGTTCCTGAGGTCTTGGAGGATAAGAATATTCCAGAGGTTTCTTCTGCTCCTGAACTGTCTGAAATTAAGGTTATAAAAGAGTCAAATGTTCCTGAGGTCTTGGAGGATAAGAATATTCCAGAAGTTTCTGCTCCTGAATTGTCTGAAATTAAGGTTACAAAAGAGTCTGAGGTCTTAGAGGATAAGGATATTCAAGAAGTTTCTGAAGTTAAGAGTGATGAAGTTAAAGCAGCAGAATCAGAACTTTTAAAGGTTTCAGAAGTTAAAGCTACAGAGGATTTAAAGATCAAAGTACCAGAAGTCTTTGAAGTCAAGACTCCTGAGACATCGAACATTAAGGTTGAAGATGAATCAGAAGTTAAGGTTAAAGATGAATCAGAAGTTAAGACTGATGCTAAGACTGCAGAAGAGACTGAAATATCAGAGTTTAAGGATGCTCAAGAGACGATCGTTACATCTGAGGAAGACAAAGAAATTGTGTTGCCTAAAACAGAGGAAGAAGCAAAAGATGTGTCTTTGGAGAAGCAAGTCAAAGAGTCTTCTACTACGTTGTCTGATTTAGGAACCAAATGAGTTACGAGAGACTACAGAGAAATTACCAACCAGGAGTAGCTAAAATGATATTCTTTTTTAAAAAACCATGTCATGGTTTTATAAAACAAAACAAAACAAAAAGAACGATTTAGCATTCTTTAGGCAATTTCAGTTTATGTGTTTGATATCTCTTATTGCTATTGTTTTTTTTTCTTACAAAAATATGGGGATATTTGCATGTCCTTAAGTTGTACACTTTGCAATAAAGATCATTTCTTCATGTTTGTGTGTTTAACTGTTTACTACATGTTTAGTAAATTTGAAGATATCTAGCAGGTTGAGCAAATCATTATTAGGCAAAAAAAAAAACCACCCTAAGTAAAATGATATGGTAAAAGGAGTTAAAAGTGGTGTGACAAAAGTTAAAGCAATGATTTCTTAAGAGATTCTAGACGATCTACATATTATATGTGAATGATCAATATATCACATGTATTATAAAAAACCTAAATTTTAGCATATACAATATATACGTATATATATATATATATAAGACAAAAAAACTAAGAGGGGTATTGAAGT
This sequence comes from Camelina sativa, assembly GCF_000633955.1. Classification (NCBI taxonomy): domain Eukaryota; kingdom Viridiplantae; phylum Streptophyta; class Magnoliopsida; order Brassicales; family Brassicaceae; genus Camelina; species Camelina sativa. Next base: position 27,850,703 of record NC_025686.1, on the reverse strand, counting down.
TGACATTTTAAAAGATTTGGTAAGATTTTAATATTTTAGAATTTTGCAAAATTTTATAGATTTTTAGGAGATTTGATTGTGTTTTAGATTTTTTTATTTTTCTTTTTAAAAAATGAAATTTGATTCTATAAGATTTTATTAGTAAACTTGGTGTGATTTTAAAATATTTTATGAAGTTGAAGAACAGAGGAAGAAGCTAAACAAATAAGATGAGCAAAAGGAAGAAGAAGAAGGTGAAGGACACACATGAGGAGAAGAAGGAACAAGTCAACAAGGAAGTTGGGCTTAGTGGTTTTGTGTGTGTGTTGTAAGAAAAATTCCACGTGATCCTATATTTCAATGGTTCTCTATAGACAATAACCAAGACAGAGTAAAGAGAGAGAGATAAGCAAACATGAATGTGGGGAAAAAATAGAAACAAAAAGTTGATCTGCGGAGATTAGAGTTGTCAGAGTTGCCGGAGTTGATCTGCGGAGAAAGCTTATCAAACAGAGATGGTGGTGGTTTTATGATTGTGTTTTTTTTTAAACGAAATCGTTTAAAATTCTACTTCAAAGAATATAATTTTGAGAGGAGTATTTTTGACTAAAAAACAAAAAAAAAAGTCTCTTAGAATCATTCAAAGTAACATTCAAAAATAAAGTTGTGATATTTTGAATAACAATAGATTTAAAGTTGGTTTTATAAACTATTGATTAAATAACAAGAGATTCTGAATTATTTTAAAAAATATTTTATATAAATTTAAGTTGAATAACATAGGACTTCATAAAAAAATTGAAAATTCTCAATTGAATAACAAAAGATTTTAAGAATACTTTAAAATCCTTTAAATGTTAGGTTCAATATCCCCTCTAACACTATCTTTTAACTAATGACAACCTTCACTTCATTGCACACGACATCGTTTTCGTTCTGTAGATCAACCTTCACTTCATTGCACAAGACATCGATTTCCTTCTGTAGATCATCAATCTTATCATCACCACTGTTTCTCTCCTCTCTGCTTTTGCCCCACAACACACAGTAGAGTCCTATAATCAACAATATTCCGCCTAAGATGCTACAAAACCATATACACATGTATAAGTTAATTTGTTGATTAGATCAGAAAAATGAAAATAAATATTAAAGAAGATTATTGTAGAACCTTCCAAGACTGATGATCTCGCATAAGAGAATTGCTGAAGAGAGGAGAGTGAAGAGGAGAGACAAAGGAGTAAACATTGATAAGAAGACAGGTCCCCTCTTCTCTATAACCCATGACTGCAAATAATATGCCACGCCCGTTACAATGAACCCCTGCATATATGTCACGTTTGTTTATATTCATTACTATAACGATTATTTAATTTATGACATAATTTTTATTATGAAATTAATTAGACTTAGAGTTAATTACGCAGTAAATGACTGCAACGAGTCTTAGGTTCCAACCAAGCTTCCATGCTGAGATATCTCTCTCTAAAGCAATTGCGATGAAAAAGGACTGAATCGAACTCAAGAGGCACTGAAGTGTTGTGAAGTATAGCTTCGAAGGGTAGACCTTTAACACACGACCCTGTTTGTAAATACGAAACAAATTTAATTAAAAATAGCAGAAAAGATTGTCACAATTACTCAATGATAATAAAATTATATAAATAAATCTATTAAATGTAAGGTTCAATCTTTGGCAAGTACTCAACTCTTTGGCCCAGGGGCGGACCTACTAAGTATGTAGGTGGATCACCTCACCTGGGTAAACTAGATAAATAATTTGTTTTTACATGTATTTACATAAAATTTCAATAGCTATAAAGTAATTTCAATGGGGTAATTAATGTATAAAGCAACTTGAAAGAGAGAAAGATACCTGTAAAACGAGCCAGAGACCAAATAAGACGTTGGAGGAGATCATGAGGATACATCCTTTGAGCCACGAGGTGGAACCTCCCGAGACGTGGCCGGGTTTATGATGTTCTTGGCCGTGATTGTGGTGATGGCATAAAGGTAATTTAAGTAGTGGACCTTTGTAAAGAGCTAAGGTAATGACCCCTCCTATGCACACAGTAATCCCTACAAGCTTCGCTGTTCCTTGTATGCTCTTAACCTTAAGCCTCTCCATTCTTTAGATTAATACAAAATAAATAAATCTTAGAAAGATTAATTAGGTATGAATTAAAATGAGTCAAATTAATTAAATTAGCATCTAATGTAAATTTGTAATTGAAGTATACCCAAATAAGAGAGCCAAGAAGAAAGTGATGGCCGGAAGGGAAGCTGTTGTGGCCGCGGCTAAAGTTGCCGTCGTGTATGATAATGCGATACCATTTAAGTTCAAGCTGAAAGTCACACTGAAACCCCAACATATTAAAAGTTTAACAGATATGTAGTATTCGTTGTATTTTTGCTTTAATTTGGAGAGCAGACATACCCAAATAAGGAGAGCATGAAGATCTTGATGAAGGTCACAAATGAAAGAGGTGGAGCACTTTTCCTAAAGGAAGAAATAAAGAGAATACAAAACAACGAACATATTTACATAAAAAGTTTACAAAAATTTATGGTACGTACACAAACACAGACATAGAGTGAGAGAGTAATATATAGATATGTACCTCTCGAAGAAGAAAGCCAGAGGAGCCAAGAAGATGGTAGCAAAAGCTTGACGATAGAAAACGAAGACGAAAATGTTCATTCCACCATTGAAGACGGCTTTGGAGATCAAGAACATGATTGTATATATCACTTGTATTATAGTCACCATCATATATGGTTTCTTCGACTCCATGTCCATCGATCAATTTGATGATGTTTGGTTTTGTTTGTGAATTCTTGGAGATGTATAAATGGGTTACTGTTTATAGTGTTCTTCTTATTCTTCTGTTTTTTCTTCTGATAGTTTATATAGTTTTCTTCTTTTGAGATATATAGAATAAGAAACTAAGTGGGTATTTATATAAGTACACAAGCACGCAGCAATTTGATATTTTATTACGGTGGTGTTTCAAAAGTAATTGAATAAATATTTAAAAGTACGGTAGTATTGGATTCTTATTTATAAAGATTTTTGAAGAATTCAACAAAATCATTATAAGTAAATAAGTGAAATATTGTTAGAAAATTTTGTTGACTAGTTTTCTAAAATCTTATAAACTGCTGTAAATAATTTCTGTATTTTTGTGATATTTTTCATGACTTTATTTTGTAAATAAAATGTTTAAAATCATGAACCAATAACATAATAATTGAATTCATTAACAATCCTAAATTCTTTTATTTTAATTGAATAACACAAAACTTTTAATGATTTTATAAAAGTCTGAATTCAATAACATAAATTTGTTAAGATTTTAAATGTCTTTTACATAATTTAACAAAATTTTGATCTAATAACAACAGATTGTACATAACATTTAAAATATTTAAAAGTCTATTTAAATCTCAAACCAATAACCCCACATAGAATGGATGAAGAAAAAAGACGTTTATTTTGTGTCACAATCTTACTATATAACCAACCAAATTATATTATTTTTGATGTTGGCTAAAAGTATATATTTTTCTCCTTCCGTCCATTAATCACCACCACATCTTCTAGATTTACTGCACGGTGTGGTTTATATATAGTTTACAACACTGTAAAGAATATGAATCATAGATTCGACGAAAATAAACATTCTGATAGTAAATAGATGAAATTCATATTTTTCAAAAGGAATATAATGATGAAATTATCTATATTTACATTTTTTTTAAGTATATTTTGGGTTCTACCTTTTTGATTTTGCTTATTTAAATTTTAGTCCCTACAAAATTTCACTAAAAGCAATAAGTAAAATATGGTAAATTGACAAAATCGATTTTTTTATAGAAACTAATTAATTCTACCTAACTTCCTTATTAATAACAAATTTGTTTTCCATATATGTGTCCCAAAATAAAAATAAAAAAATCAATCATTAAATTGTATACACTGAAAAATAAACAATCAGTTAAATTAAATAATTATATATTAAACAAAACAATGATAGTATTTTAAATAAATACAAAATATTATTCTGATTAATTATACATTATACAAACAGTTATATTTCATAATTTTAGTGTTTTATCCTGATAAAATTATAATACTTTAAGAATAATTGTATCACCGCTTAAATATAAAAAATACTAAAAATATATAATTTTATTAGTACATTAAATACCGTTAAAATCAAACTTTATTATAAATAAAATTAAATAATTGTCCCGTGATAAATCCTAATGAAGTAGTAAAGAAGAAGATAACTTAAACAATGGAACACGATATGGTTTGATTGAAAAGATAACGCTCATGGTTCTGTCGGACGATACAGTGAAATCACAATTATGCTCAATCTTTATGCAATTAATGGATGTACGTTTAACGATTGAAATTAAAAAACAATGACATCATTAAGATGCTTCTCAAATTAAAGAGGAAAATATCCCATATCACCATTTTTTGCGGCTTATTTTTTATTTTTTACACCAATTTGGGACTAATAAAAACCAACATTTTCTTGTTATTAATTACTCCCTCTGTTTCATATTAAGTGTCATTTTAGACTGGAAATTTTGTTTCAAAATAAGTGTCACTTTGTATTTCCAATGTAAATGTCTGGTAAATTTTCTAATTTTATCTCTACTGATTTAATGTATTGACCAATTGAAAAAATTGTATAATATATTAATAAGGGGTAAAATAGAAAATTCAATGATTTTCTTAATATGTGTGAGAAATCCTAAAATGACACTTAATATGAAACATAGGGAGTATTGATGAGCATGATACGATAATTAATTAGAACTGATCTACATATTTGCATGTCCCTAAGTTGTACACTTTGCAAGAAAGATCATTAAATAGAACTGATCACATACTTTAAATATGGGGGTATTTGCATGTTCCCAAGTTGTACACTTTGCAATAAAGATCATTAAATAGAACTGATTTATATACTTTAAATATGGTGATATTTGCATGTCCCCAAGTTGTACACTTTGCAATAAAGATCATTTCATCAGTTTTGTGTGTTTAACAGTTTACTACTTTTTTTTTTGTCAAACCAACAGCTTACTACATGTTTAGTAGATTTGGAGATATCTAGCAGGTTGAGCATATCACTATTGGGCAAAAAAACCAAAAATGATATAGTAAAAGGAGTTAAAAGTGGTGTGCCAAAAGTTAAAGCAAAGATTTCTTAAGAGATTCTAAACAATCTACATACTATATGTGAATGATCAATATATCACATGTATTATAAAAAGCCTAAATTTTAGCACATATATATATGTAAGACAAAAAAAATCTAACAGTTTCTTTTAACTAATGACAACCTTCACTTCATTGCACACGACATCGTTTTCCTTCTGTAGATCATCAATCTTATCATCACCACTGTTTCTCTCCTCTCTGCTTTTGCCCCACAACACACAGTAGAGACCTATAATCAACAATATTCCACCTAAGATGCTACAAAACCATATACACATGTATAAGTTAATTTGTTGAATAGATCAGAAAAATGAATATATATATTAAAGAAGATTATTGTAGAACCTTCCAAGACTGATGATCTCGCATAAGAGAATTGCTGAAGAGAGGAGAGTGAAGAGGAGAGATAATGGAGTGAACATTGATAAGAAGACAGGTCCCCTCTTCTCTATAACCCATGACTGCAAATAATATGCTACGCCTGTTACAATGAACCCCTGCATATAATGTGACGTTTATATTAATTAATATAAGATTTTTTTATTTATGACATACTAATATAAATTATGTAATGAATTAGAGGTAATTACGCAGTAAATGACTGCAACGAGTCTTAGGTTCCAACCAAGCTTCCATGCTGAGATATCTCTCTCTAAAGCAATTGCGATGAAAAAGGATTGAATCGAACTCAAGAGGCAATGAAGTGTTGTAAAGTATAGCTTTGAAGGGTAGACCTTTAACACACGACCCTGTTTGTAAATACGCTACAACTAATTAAAAATAGCATAATATCCAACATAATCAAAAATAATATAAATAAAACTCTTAAACGTAGGGTTAACATTGGCGAATACTCAACTCTTCGGCATGCATATAAAGTAATTTCAATGGGATAATGTATAACACACTCTGAAAAGATAGAAAGATACCTGTAAAACGAGCCAAAGACCCCATAAAATGTTGGAGGCGACCATGAGGACACATCCTTTGAGCCACGAGGTGGAACCGCTTTTGGAGTGTTCATCCCGGTGAAGATGTTCTTGGCCGTGATAGAGGTGATGGCATAAAGGTAATTTCAGTAGTGGACCTTTGTAAAGAGCTAAGGTAATGACCCCACCCATGCACACAGTAATCCCTAGAAGCTTTGCTGTTCCTTGTATGCTCTTAACCTTAAGCCTCTCCATTCTTTAATTTAATACAAAATCTTAGAAAGACTACTTAGGTATTAATGAAAACGTGTCAAATTAACATATATTGTAATTAAGTATATACCCAAATAAGAGAGCCAAGAAGAAAGTGATGGCCGGAAGGGAAGCTGTTGTGGCGGCGGCTAAAGTCGCCGACGTGTATGATAATGCGATACCGTTTAAGTCCAAGCTCAATGTCACACTGAAATCCCAACATAGATAAAGTTTAACAGATAAGTTCAACATAGATAGATACCGTTAGTACGTATAGTATATAACATTTGATTGTATTTTTGCCTGTTCGCGTATTTGTTTATACCTTATGTTTTATGAACGTTTTTCAAATACTTTTAAATGTTTTTCCTTAAAAACACACAATACTACAATAGTGTAAACGCATAAAGAATAAAGTTTTTCCAATTCGCTTTTGTTAGTACAATTTTCGAAGAATAATGATAAGAAAATTACTGTTATCTTTTTAACAAAAAAAAAAAAAAAAAATACTGTTATCTTTAAATGTCAATTACATTTTCTAGTCTTTCAAAGAAAAAGAAAAAAAAAACACATTTTATCAATAATATACAAGAAAACGCAATATATGTGTAATACATACTACTATGGATCTTTATGTTTCGCTTTGTATATTTTCACAATTTAAAATGATGCACCGTGTAAAAACAAACAAAATTTGGTTTTTTTTTTTAATAACGTTAAGCAGAAATAAATCATTAAACTCTATATACGGAAACAAAAATCTGGAAGCAAGTGAATTAAAATGTACTTGTAGCAGACATACCCAAATAAAGAGAGCATGAAGATCTTGATGAAGGTCACAAATGAAAGAGGTGGAGAACTTTTCCTAAAGGAAGAAATAAAGAGAGAATACGATGAACATACATAGAAAATTTACAAAAAATAATTATGGTGCGTATATTAGTACATATACACACAGAATAGAGAGAGAGAGAGAGAGAGAGAGAGAGAGAGAGAGAGAGAGAGAGAGAGAGAGAGAGAGAGAGAGAGAGAGAGAGAGAGAGAGAGAGAGAGAGAGAGAGAGAGAGAGAGAGAGAGAGAGAGAGAGAGAGAGAGAGAGAGAGAGAGAGAGAGAGAGAGAGAGAGAGAGAGAGAGAGAGAGAGAGAGAGAGAGAGAGAGAGAGAGAGAGAGAGAGAGAGAGAGAGAGAGAGAGAGAGAGAGAGAGAGAGAGAGAGAGAGAGAGAGAGAGAGAGAGAGAGAGAGAGAGAGAGAGTAGTATATAGATATGTACCGCTCGAAGAAGAAAGCAAGAGGAGCCAAGAAGATGGTAGCAAAAGCTTGACGATAGAAAACGAAGACGAAAGTATTCATTCCACCATTGAAGACGGCTTTGGAGATCAAGAACATGATTGTATATATAACTTGTATTATAGTCACCATCATATATGGTTTCTTCGACTCCATGTCCATCGATCGATTTGATGATCTTTGGTTTGAATTCTTGGAGATATATAATTGGGTTACTGTTTGTAATGTCCTTCTCTTTCTTTCTTTTTTCTGAATTTAGTGTTCGTCTTTTGGGTTAGAATAAGAAACGAAGTGTGTATTATACTATTATATATAAGTACAGACACAAGCACGCAGCAATTTGATTTTTATTACGGTTGTGTTTCAAAGTAATGGAATAAACATTTTAAAGTACGTAACTAAGAGTGGATGAAGAAAAAAGAGACAATTATTTTGTGTCACAATCTCACTATACCAACCAAATTATATTATTTTTAATGTTGACTGAAAGTATATATATTTTCTCCTTCCGGCCACTAATCACCACACCTTCTAGATTTACTGCACGGTAAAGTTTACAACACTGTGAATGCGAATCATAGGTTCGACGAAAATAATTAAATAAACATTGATTAGTAAAATGATAAAAGCATATTTTTCAAGAAACGAATATAATGATGAAATCATTAAGAAAAAAAGGATAACTTTAATAATGAAACACGTAAATTAATATAATAAGTTTTTTTTTGCTGTTGTTAATGTGAACATAATGGTTTGATTGAAAAAGATAACGCTCATGGTTCTGTTGGATTTACTAATTACACAATACAGTGAAATCACAATTATGCTCAATCGTTATGCAATTATTATGTTCGTTTAACGATTAAAATTAAAAATCAATTACGTCAGCTTTGCATAGTTGATTTATGTAAAAGACTTTACTTTTTAGCCGTATAGTAAAACCTATAGTAAACTTGCTCAACTATATATAGTTTAATCGAATTCCTCTTGTTCCACTCCCACTCAAACCAAACAGTCATATCTAGCATCTGATTGAAAATATAGCTAGCGTGTTCTCTTACATCACCGCCTTTACCTGGACCGGTTCGTGAAACATGTGCAGTGTGTAAAGTAACACGTTCATTAAAAACAAAAAAAAAAAAGGAAGTTCATTATTGATTTGTCAAAAAGAGGTTCAAAATTGATACGTGATTTGATTGGTTAGTTAGATAAATAATTCATGCACTTGACGACTAGTTGAGAAATTAATTTAGGAACAGTTCAAGTTTGATGATGCTTTTTGTGCCTACTGATAATTGAATACTATCTGGTTTTCTAGACTTAGTCATGACCCATAACATGAAGCCTAACGAAAAATAAGCTGTCCCTTGGGAGAGATCCGATAGTACTCAATATCTTAGTATAAAGGTAGGAGAATCAATTTTTTTTTTAAAGAAACCGTAAAAGTCAGAAAACAAAAATAAAAGGACCAATGAGTTTTGGTGACCCATAGACATGTGGTTGTAACGTATAGAAAACAAAAGTAGATGGTGATTGTACAACCCGCATACGTCCAGGTCATCACGAGTTATATGGCCATGCAAAACTAATCTGATTAATCCATATATTATTACTTCATAAAGTTTTAGCTTTTCTTGACCCCTTTTTCCCCTTTCTTAAGAAAATCCACATTTTATTAATTTTGGTGTCTAAATATAGCATGTGCTGATGGGTCGTTGAAACCAACATTAAAAACCTGGAAAACCTAAAACTCCACATTTTATTTTCCTAAGTTGTTGGCCTGGAAATATGCATATGGTCTATAATTTATTTCTTAGGGATTTCTTTTTCACTAACCAAATAATGATTGGCTGATTGTATTTGTAATGATAAAAATCTCATAATCAGAACAATCCACGAAACTATATCTCACGTACGGGACCTTTCCGAAGGGGTCGGCCGGCGCCATCGATATAAACATGCATTGAATACTACGTTTACTTGTTTGTCAATATTATTAGTCTTCTTCTTTTTTTTTTTCTTTTGATAAGGACTTTCAATTCAAATGACGATTACAAGCTATGACAGAGCAGGGGCAGACCTATTAAGAAAGATGGTGGGTCAGCTGACCTGGTTAAATTGATTAAATAGGTGTTTTTATATGTAATTGTATAAAATTTCACTAGCGCAGTTGGTTAATAACTACAGTAATGACCTCTCATTTCCGAGTTCGAGCCCCCAATATAACCTAAAATTTTTGGGTCCGCCCCTGTGATAGAGTAATACAGATTTTCAAAGATATTAGAAGATATCAAGTTTGAAGCCTAATATCTTTGAAAATCTGTATTCAACGTTAACATACATGTTTCCGGTCGTTAAATAAATATTGAAGACTAATGATGTTCTCATGATCTCATCTCTCTCATCTTGACTACGCAAGTGTTCTCTTTAAGCTCTTTCCCGTTTACTACATTAGTCTTCTTCTTTCTTTAATATAGTAAATGTTTTCGGTCGTTAATTAAATTTTAAAATACAATTAAAAAAAAAAAAAGGAAAAGCCACTTGCATCAATAACAGACGTATCAGTATCATCTCCTGATCATCTTAAGCAATACTCTTTCGTTTTTATACCTTTAATTATATGATTATATCAGTAGTTAAAAGATAAAATAAAAAAGTAACCTTAATGTTTAATAAACATACTGTATGACCCAATAATGAGATGAATGATGAATTCAAGGAATATACGCATCTCCGATCTTTTTCTTCCTCAACATATTATAAAGCGAAAGCCTACCGTCTCAAAAAAAGAAATAGACAGACGAAAGAAGAAAAAGCAAAACAAATCATGGTTTGGTCAAAACAATGAGGCAATACTCACAAAGCTCCAACGTCTACTTCACAAATTTCCAACGTTTGCATTAAACTTTCTACACCGGCACACACAAAGCTCCTCCAATATCCTAAAGTGAATGAACACGTCTCTCCCTTTATCGTAATTTAATTGGGCCAAAACGAGTTAGGTAAACGGACTCGAAATGGGCTTCACAGACCAAAGCCCATAGTGAGTCACGAATCACGTGATATGCACGTGAGTATGGGTTTTAGTCAGGCGCTTTCTCTGTTCTTCATCTTTCCCCTCAAACTCCTTAACAATGCTAAAACCCTCAGCTCAATGAAAAAACTCATCTCCGCCATTACAATCACACATGAAACCTCTCCTCTTTCTACTCGTTTCCTGACCTAATCATGCAATACGGGTCTTTCAAACCACTCTTCCTCCGCCTCGCAGCTTCCTCTTTCACCTCCGTCGTCGAGCTGCCGCCATTACCGCATCGAGCGATCTCTTTACTGGTCGCGAGATTCTTCTCTTCTTATAACTCCGGCGTCGGTCATTTTACTTCTACGAGACGACCTCAATACGACGAGGAGTCACGGAGTGTTAGGGTTCCGGTATGGTGGGATTTCGAAAACTGCCATTTGCCGGCAGGTGCGACGAGTGTCTTCAAATTGTCTCAAACCATCACATCCGCCGTTAGAAACATCGGAATCAAAGGACCTATCAACATCACAGCCTTCGGAGACTTAATCCAGCTCTCTAGAACTAACCAAGAAGCTCTCTCCGCTACTGGAATCACTCTCACTCATGTTCCTCAAGGTCATCTCTATGCAAAAGCTTACTTTTTTTAACTGATTGGGAAAGAAAAAAAAACCTAAACTTTTTTTTTGTAATGTGATGTGAATTCACAGGTGGGAAGAACAGTACGGATAGATCTTTGATTACAGATCTAATGTGTTGGGTTAGTCAGAATCCACCTCCTGCTCATCTCTTCTTAATCTCTAGCGATAGTGATTTCGCCACTGTGTTACATAGGTTGAGGATGAGTAATTACAACATTTTGCTTGCGGGAAACGAAGAAGCTACGCCTGGTGTGTTGTGTAGTGCTGCTTCCATTATGTGGGATTGGGATGCTTTAGTTAGAGGGAAATACACAGCATGTAAACACTTTAACCAGCCACCTGATGGTCCTTTTAATTCTTGGTATGGTCACTATAGAACTCCTCTTCTTGACCCATTTGCCACTACCAACAGCAGTCAAGTAGTATCTTTTACTAGTTTGAAAACCGTAGAGTTGCTTGAAGCGAATTCGGGTTCTTGTAAGGCATGTCGTCGTATCCCGAAAGAAGTTGTTAAGCAGATTGGTTTGATATTGAGTTGGTATCCTAAGGGAGCACCAATTACTGAACTACGTGAGCAGCTGCGTAAGAGGAAAGTATCTCTAGATAGAGACTTTTATGGATACAAGAGTTTTTCGAGGTTTCTGTTATCTATGCCAAAGATCTTACAGGTTGTTCCGGTGGGGGATGGTATGTTTTTAATTCATGCTGCTGTTAACCAAGATATGGATATCAAAGCCTCATCGCCGAAGTTAAGTAGCGAGAATCCCAAAGATTTTAGTGTTGAAAAGATGTGTCAGAAGATGAAACAGAATGATGAAGACGTGAAAGAGGAATCTCAATCACAAGAGAGTTCTCAAGAGCCTGTTTCTGTAATTAGGCAGGTGGATGTTAAGGCAAAAGACGAATCCATGAAACAAAACCAGCTAGTTTATACTGCTGTTGATGATGTTTCTTCTTCTGACGAAAAAGACGGATTTTGTAAGAAGCTAAATAGACTATGGTTTGGCTCACCTGAAATGGAGTTAGAGCATCTCCAAGCAAAGAAACATATTTCTGGAAATGGAGACGAAGGGAAAGGAGTCGTTGGTGAAGGAAAAGTGGTGGATAAGGACTTAGAATCTCGAACTGCAGAATCTGCTGAGGAGGTAAAAGACACTAAAGTAGGCAACGAGAAATCTAAGAGTCCGGGGCTTGTGATTCGACTTGTAAAGAGATTCAAGTCTTTTTGGGGAAGCAATGCAGACGTTAGCAATGCAGCAGCAACTACACCTCATCAAGTAAATGACATTTTTGCAGAAGATTTTTTTTGGAAAGATGTTCAGTCTTTCATTAATTCTCCAAGAGGGTTCGTCCTTGTTTCTCACTCAATCTCAAGGTTCTTATTCTTCTCTTTTCCCTTAGCAATGTTTCTGCATTAGCTTTTCAGGGAAAGATAATAGTCAATTAACGGCCACTTTCTTTGTTTTATTACTTTGTTCAGAGAAGCGTTGTCTAAGAATCTGAAGGACGAAGGACCTTCATCTCTCAAACCTCTCGATGTATCCAAAATGCTTGATTTAGTATCTCTGTTAATATCAGAGAAGGAATGGATAAAAGAGAATCCTTCTGATGCTCTACCTTTTAGAGTAACTAGGTTCATCGAGAAAAGCTTTTGTGTTAGCAGCAATATACCTGCTACGGATGGATTGAGATCGATATTTGTGAATATGTCAAAATCAATGTGTGACGAAGAAGAAGATGGTGAGAAAACTCCCAAGAACATTGGTATGAGCCAGAGACCTAAAGAAAGATCGAGAAGCCAGGTGATTGCGGATTGTCATAAGCTGGTAAAGAAGATAACAGAGGAGAACCCTGGTGGGTATAACATGAGTAACTTGAAGAAAGACTTTTTGGACAGATTTGGATACCGTTTAGAATATCATAACCTCGGTTATCCGAAGCTTCAGTCTTTGATACAAATGATGCCTGAGGCTAGGATTGAATCAGGATACATTGTTCCTTCGTCAACCCCGGTTCCATATGAATCTGATTCATCATCATTCGAAGATCTTGGTCCAGTTTCCAAGAAGACTCATAAGAGTGAGCCATCTGATTATGATGACTCAGAGACGGAGGATGAAGCTTCTTTAGAAAAGAGTGGCGATGGAAGGAAGAAAGAAAAAGATGGAACAAATAACGATTTGTTCCAAATTTTGGGTTCTTGGGACACTGACAAGAAGCAGAAGAAACCTACAGAGACTTTTGGTGAAGATAAGCTTGTTGAAGGAATATTGATTAGCTTGAGAAAGAAACCATCATGCGAGTCTAAGATTCAAAATTGAACAAGTTTGTTTTAACCGGTGGCTAAAGATTCAGGTTTCTAGATTATAACTTAGTTGGTTAGTAGTGTTGGTTTAGCTGGTTTTGTCCATTACGATTTGGACACATTCGATTATGATTTTATAGGATTATATTAGACCTTTTTGAGTAAAAATAAAAAAACGCCATGTATTTGCAACGTACTCTCAAAGGTCACAGCAGCAGGACCGGGAACGATCAGAGCAGCAACAGAGTCTGCTAAATCTAACCCGGATGGTTACCAAAATATTTCGATGCGTCATGGTGATCGCATTGACGTACATATTTCCCTACAATATCATTTTAATATTAATTATTTGTTTATCTTAACTTATAATAGTTAGGAAATATGATGTTTCACAATACTTTGGGTAATAGAAAAATATACTCTATAGTTCAATGCGAAGCACACCGAAAGAGTGAACATTTTATTAACGTAAATTTTATAAAGGCAAAATATATGGAACCATGTAACTAATTAAGTCCGGGGTACGTAATCTCAACGGGAGACAAAGCGAAAGTTTCAGGCGCCGGAGACGGAGACAATACCGACTTCTCCGCCTGAAAATCACAATACTCTCTCAGATTATTCCCTTCCATAGTCGTAAGCCCTAAAGAAGTAAACATAACAGACCAACAATCTTTCTCAACCAACCCAACAGCTCCACAACAATCTTTGTCGATTCCACCTTTAACCGCCGCTCCATTCGTAGCAATTTGACTAAGGAAAAACTTGACGATCTCGTCGGTGCATGACTTAAGCTCCAACCCCGCGTTCCAACAATCCATTAAGTTTCCAGCACCGGAGTGATCCGTAGCCAGCGTCGAGACCTGGATCTTCCTTGCCTCGGCTACCATGATGACGGCATGAACGGTCGATATGAGATACGAAATCGTTAGAAATGTGACAAGAGAAGGCTTTGAAGTAGTTTTTGTAACCATTACTTTTTTTTTTCTTTACGTGTGTGAGATGTTATATGCCTACTACGACTACGATATGTGACGCATATATATATATAGTGGAAGAAACTAAAAATAAGGAAGCTGAGAAGTTTTTGTTAATCGTTAAATTTGTGTTATTTATCAGAAGTGATCGTGGTTAATTAAGCACATTTATAGCACTCTTTTATAGTAATATTATCCGTTACGTTATTATTTGTATTTGTATCCCTTGAATATCTAATGGGCCAATTGAATTGGGCTTTAAATCATATTTTGGTCATATACTAAATAATTGAGTCGGTTTTAATATAAGCCCATTCCTTAGTAACGACGCTGTAAGTTTTTTCAGGCGAACTAAAAGGAGGGATGAGCGCGACGGCGGAGCTGCCGACGAAGGAGGCACACGTGCTTAAAGGCCACGAGGGAGCGGTTTTAGCGGCGAGGTTTAACGGAGACGGGAACTACGCTCTCACCTGCGGTAAGGATCGAACCATCCGTCTCTGGAACCCGCACCGTGGAATCCTAATCAAGACCTATAAATCCCATGGCCGTGAAGTCCGTGACGTTCATGTTACTTCGTATGATCTCAGCTCTTTCCCTTCTCCAATTGTCGTGATTCTGATTCAAATTTGTGCAGTATCATAGTCCGAGTCTATTAGAATTTGGTCGTGTGTGTTTCTGTTGGTGATTTCGATTATATATTATTGTCCAAATAGTTTGATTCTGATACTAATGAGAGTGTTTGATTATTCATAGTTCTATGCTTTTTTGTTGCTTGCAGCTAGAAACAATCGAATTAGACACGAAAGTTCAGATTTTTATGAGTTTGTGTTTCATTGTTGTCAAGCAAATTGGAGTTTTATGTTGTGGAGGCTAATATTGATGAGTGTGTTTGTTTGTATATTTCATATTTTGATGATTTTTTTTTTTATTAACACAGAGACAATGCTAAATTTTGTTCATGTGGTGGTGATCGGCAAGTTTATTACTGGGATGTTTCAACCGGACGTGTAATTCGTAAATTCCGTGGTCACGATGGAGAGGTATATATGTCTCAAAGAACTAGGAATTCATGTCGCCTATGGTTTGGTTTGCGTATATGTATTTATCATTTATTGTCTTCTAATGAACAATGGCTCTTATCAGGTGAATGCAGTGAAGTTCAATGATTCATCATCTGTAGTTGTATCAGCTGGTTTTGATCGTTCACTACGTGTATGGGACTGCAGATCTCACAGTGTTGAGCCTGTTCAGGTTTTACTTCTTTCGTGTTCTGTGGTTTCAAATCCTGTCAATAATTTAGAACTGTAAATATAACTGGCTTTTTTTGTTTATTGTTTTCTCAGATCATTGATACGTTTTTGGATACAGTCATGTCTGTTGTTTTAACAAAGACTGAGATTATTGGTGGTAGTGTTGATGGAACTGTTCGCACGTTTGACATGCGTATTGGCAGGTTTGTATAAACTCCATACAAGAAAACAAAATCTTTCTTTCTTCTGAGTTCTGAGTATCAAATAATTGATTGGGAATTTTTTGTTTTTGTTGGAATCAGGGAGATGTCAGATAACTTAGGCCAACCAGTTAGTTGTATATCGATATCAAATGATGGAAACTGTGTTCTAGCTGGTTGCTTGGATTCTACTCTGCGTCTACTTGATAGGTAAAAGAAACGAAATTTTATGTAAATAATTAAACTTTTGATTTCTCTTTTAGATGTGTCTTAATTCTTGTGAGTCTCTTTCGAAATTACAGAACCACAGGAGAGCTACTCCAAGTCTATAGAGGTCATATATCGAAGGTTAGTCATTAGTTTGAAAGATAATGTAACCATAGTTCATGATAGCTTCTTAGTTACAACATTAATGACTGTTTGTTTTTGTGTGTAAAACAGTCATTTAAAACCGATTGTTGCCTCACTAATTCGGATGCACATGTAATCGGAGGATCAGAGGATGGATTAGTTTTCTTTTGGGATTTAGTAGATGCAAAAGTGGTATCGAAATTTCGAGCTCACGATTTAGTGGTAAAGATTCATTTCTTTGTCTTTTATAACCCGTTTAAACTTTAACGAGTACTATATTGATCTTGATTTTTCTTGGATATGTTATATTTTTTTGGCAGGTGACAAGCGTGAGTTACCACCCTAAAGAAGACTGTATGTTGACCTCTTCAGTCGATGGTACAATTCGTGTCTGGAAAAAATGAAGAGAGACAAGAATTCTTCTTGATTATGACGGATCTTGTTTCCTTGTTTTCAGTTTTTTAACATTTGACAGTGTATGTACTCTGTTGTTTGTATACAAAAGCCTGTTTTTGGAGGTGAAATGTTTTGTAAATTTGCTTACCTGTACGAAGAAACTCTTTTGGGCTTGGTTTAATTCTAAAAGCCTAATTTAAAAAAAAAAAAAAAGGACGTAAAGAAAAGGATGGACTTAGTCAACGAAAGCCCATATATGAAAAAAATGAATGGAAAGATATTTGAGGATCAAAAAGGTGTGGCTGCTGGGATTCGAGCCCAGGTCTCCACGGCCACAACGTGGAATTCTAACCACTAAACTACAGCCACTTTGTTGGTAGAGCTCAAATATAATAATATATAACAGTAACTTTGAACTATTCGATTACCCATTAGGTTGGACTTGGAATCAAAGAAAAAGCCGGTTAAAATATTTTCCCTACTTTACCTTTTGAATCTACCAAAATAGCAATTTAAGATTATTATTATTCTTCCCATTATTCTCACGTTTAAAAAGACAAACGAAACTGCAGCTCTGATTTTGATTTATCACTTGCAAAAGAGAATAATCACATAGCTGGAAAATATGGGGTAGCAGTGAAGAAGAACATGGCAAATAGCATATTAAGACCAATCCTTTGCATGTGTTCTTTCACATATTATATCTATTTAATCTCTTATCCGCCGTCCTGTTATTTTACTTTCATTAGTAAAGACAGATTCAACTTCACAAATCACAATTAACAACATAAATGACACTTTCCTTCAAGTGATATATATCTTTTACTTATTACAAGAATTGACATATTAAAGTCATTTTTCCGACCAACCACTATTAAAAAAAAAAGACTTTAGAAGACATTAAGCAATAGACAGTTTAACGATAATCGCTACAGTTTACGACATTAAGCAATAGACAGTTTAACGATAATCGCTACATTTTACGACATTAAGCATATATATATACACATATATAAGGTTATCCCCAACGGGGGCTTTTAAGAGAGGTTTTAGTGGAAAAGTAGGAAGAAAATAAATCAGAAAGAAAATAAAAGAAGAAGAGCTCCTCTTATTTAGTATACTCGATTTAATATAAGAGGCTGTGAGGTGTCAGCGCATGGTTGGATGAAGAGTTTTATTGAGAACCATTTTTTTTTCCCGATTGTGTTCTTCCCTTCCTCTCTCTTTCTCTCGCTCTCTGTCGCGAATCTCTTAATCGGAGGAGATTGATGATAGACTCTGGTCTCATCAATTGAATTGGTTGGAATCGTTGGAGATTGGAATTGAAAGTTACGAGAAGAGCAGAGAGGCCAACACTATAAAAAGCAGGCTTTGATCTCACTACCTCCACCGTGATCCCTCCACTGCTGCTCTTGCTCAAGCTTACGCTCCCGGTCAGGTACCATCCACGAGACTCTCGCTTTTAGACTTTTAGTTCTCCCTCCTGTTATATATGCAAATCTCCGGTGAAATTAGTAGTATCCGATGATAATGTTTTTTTGTGTGTGTGTTGGATCGTTTCTGTAACTTATATCTGGATGCATCTTGTTAGTCAATAAACTAGATAATTGTAGGTTATATAGAAACGGCCTTATTGGTGTTTATATAGGATGCATCTTGGAAGAGTATCAACATGATTTGCATGATCAAATTGGTGTTGTTTGTGTTGTTGGTTCTTTCTTTTCACTCTCAATCTTTGTCAAAGCAACATCCTACTATCGAGAGTCTGCTTGACCGTTTAGATTCTCTAAGACCAATTCTGTCTGTATAAAAATCAGCAGCTAAGGGTCTATTGCAAAGACTGCTTCCCACACAATTTCGTAGCTTTGATTTCAGAATTATCTCAAAGGTTCTTCCTTTTTTGCCTTTAACCCTGTTGTGCTAGAGTTAGATTTTACAGTAGTGATTGTTTTTTTTTGTTTCAATAGGATGTTTGTGGTGGGAGTAGCTACCAGAGACTATTCTCTTCCAAGCTTTGTTTATTTCTAACTTGGATTTCAGGATTAAAGGCACAACTGGAGTTGAGATTGCTTCTGGCCTCAATTGGTATTTGAAGTATAAATGTAATGCTCATGTTTCTTGGGACAAGACTGGTGGCATTCAGATTGCCTCTGTTCCACAGCCTGGATACTATCACCAACATGTTGTTACATCTAGCTGTAAGACATATACACGTCTTGGAATCAAACTTTTCTCATGTGTCAATGGTTATGTAATGAATCACTCACGTCACATAGCTGCTCCTGCTTACTTGTTTACTTCCAGATTCATATGTTTGGTGGGGATGGGATGGGAGAGAGAGATTATCTTTGTTTAGAGCCTCTTGCTCGTTGTTGACTGCTTCTATTTTATGAAAATGGTTACAAGGATCAAGGATATGGAAATCTCCAAACACCAGGTACTTCTCTTTTATTTTCTCTGCAAACTATGGGCTGGATCAGTTGATGCAGATGCAGTTTTATGGTTGTGATCAGAACATGTCTAGTATGGGTAACTCCGGGTTGATGCAGCATGAAGTTTATGGTTATGATCAGAACTTGTGTACGAGTGATATTACCGACAGAAACGTTCCAGATCCTAGTCTCTCAAACACAGTCTGAGATTTCTCTGAAATCAATCAAACTGTCCAATTATGAAGCTGTCTATGCATTGCATTGGTGTCTATTTGGTAGTACGAGGACAATTAATATGTATATTGCATCAACATATAATTTTCTTTATTTGTACCTTCTTTATGAATAAGAACATTGTGTTTAGTAAGTGTTGTTCTTGGTCTATATTTTGGTTCTATCTCTGCATTGTCACAAAATTTACAAGTTCAATATAGTTCTTTTTCGGTTCTGTTTTAGCGAATAAAAAGTTACCAAATTACACCCATCAAAGAGGGAGTTATGGGTGAGTTTATGAACAAGATTGCGTATGCTTTTCTTAAATGTGGCTAGCTTAAAATTTTATTCTCAAGATTGTTTCTGCAGTTGGTATTATGGTAAGCATTTCCTCTTTTTATGTATTTTACTTGTCATTTATTATGTTTTAATGTTTCCTATGTTTTAAATTTTATGAAATGCAATAATTTTATAAACATATATCTCAAATGCAATAATTTCATATTCTAATTTAATTTTTTTATTTTCAAAAAAAATAAAATAATTAAGAGACTCAAAATAAGAACCCACCATTGGGGGAAAAACTTTTAATTAACAAACCCAAAGTTCTTAATCATCTCAAACTACAAAATATATGAATAAACAATTTAAGAACCCTTAAAATATATCCCCCCATTGGGCTTGCCCTAAACATGAGATTTAGTTCCCTATTGAGATTCAAGATTTTGATTTAAATAAGTTACATTTGTAACGGTAGGTTTTAGCGCCCCTAACGGTAAACACCACTTTTAGCTTAAAAGGTAAAATATACATACGGTACGAATCATCTCATTAATCTTATTCTTACCCGAACAATCTACTAGATCATGGAAAAGAAAACAATCTAGTTCGGTCCGAATCTGATCAAGTGACGTACGGTTATAGAACTCTTAGAACGAACCAGTTGTCTAGCGAGTATATAGTTTTGAAGAACTGTACTTGCAAAGTTGAAACTGGCGATGAGCTGTCGAAAGGCAAAGACCTAACGTGACCGCTGCCCGTAAAAATCTCAAAGCTGCCCGAAATCTGAGAAAGGAGAGTTCCTTAATCCGGACCATTTAGACTTTTTTTTGTTGTTGTTGGTTTGGTTGTCAAAAGTACAACAAAGCAAATCTCACAGCTGTTCGATATTGTTTTATTCATCTTTATAAACTTTCGTTTGTTTTTTCCCGATAAATTTGGGATTAATTATATAGAATATGACTTTTCAAAGTTAATGCAACTACAAATAATTGCAAAAAAAAAAAAAAAAAAA